>NC_056741.1:1615010712-1615088212 GCF_019279795.1 Protopterus annectens
ATACTAGTCAAGGGAAAGCCATTCAGTAGCAGATTAAAGTAAATTGTTATAAGTTTATCAAATACGATATATTAGGAATCTGTAACAATCCTTATATCTGGTTAATAAAATGTACCTTATAAGGAAATTCATTTCAGTGTTTAGACTCTGCGTAAATGAAACCAATTCTTAAAGCTGTTAAGAAATATGTTTTTAAAACCTCATTTACGTTAAAACGGAAAATGTTTGTGCTTTCCCATTGCACACACCCCTAGATTTGTGGAGGCTCAGAACAATGTTAATTTTCTACAAAGGAATAAATTAGTATTATGATCTGAATGCTTTGAAAAAGGAAAGCTAAGTTGCCAGAATATTTAATGAAAAATTATAAGTTGGATAAATCTGTTAATTGCTTAATATTATCTATCAGTAACAAACTAAATGAATTTGTAGGTAATATAAGTGGAGGAACAGATCACTATTCCCCCATTATATAAATGCATAAATGCTATTGTCAAAGATAAATTGACCTACAAAGGAATCTTATCCAAGTTATATAAGTTAATTATAAATAATACTTTTCATGCAAAATTCTGGATTTTTTCAGATAGTAGTCAACTGAGTGACTCTATTGATACTTAGAATAAAACTTTGTTAATTAGGTCAGTTACTTAAACTTCTTTGAGTTATGTTTAAATGTTTTTTTTTCTGTGGAAATATGAATATATAGAATGTGTATGTTGCTTCATATAAAGTCTCTGTGAGTAAGTATAGTAAAATGACTTCTTCAGTTTGCTGGAGATGTAATAGAGATGTAAAAGTTGACTGGGCAAATATCTTTATGGATTATGAACAATGAAATGTACACTAGGAAGAGATAACTATGTTTTGTAAGGAGTTATAGTCTGATAGTTGTTATTTAACTAGATCAATAATGTTAATGGATGCTCCACATCCTTTATGTCTGAAAGCCAAACAACAAAAATGTTTTGGAGTCTTCTGGCAGAGGCTAAAGATGTTATTACAAAAATTTGGAAATCAGTCTCATTTTCTGCATTCAAAGAATGTTTAAATTTAGCAGCAATGCTATGTAAAACTGAAAATGAAGTGATTAGGATAAAAGGTATAACTCATACCAAGAGTTTTAGTTGTTGGAATAGCCTTGAAATGTTGCTATTGAAATATCACCACTCTCAAAGCGTTAATTGTATAAGATTACTCTGATGATTCAATGTTTTCCTAGCATTGTATAAAGTATGTGATACTGAATATGTTCCTTTCTTTATATATATATATATATATATATATATATATATATATATATATATATATATATATATATATATATATATATATATATATATATATATATATATATATATATATATATCTATATTAAATCAATACAAATTTTCTAAAATAAAAAGTTTGAGCAAAATTGCACAAATGCGATTTAGAACAACAATTCATGGCAGGCACAGCAGGGTTTAGAATGACATGTATTCTAGTCAAGACAGAAGGTAATATTTTTACAGAGGGTGCAGTGGTGCAGCGGTTAATGCTGTCACCTCACAGCAAGAGGTTCTCTCGTTCGATTCTCGGCTGGGGTGCCTTCTGTGCGGAGTTTGCATGTTCTCCCTGCATTCGCGTGGGTTTCCTCCGGGTACTCCGGTTTCTTCCTGCATTCCAAAGACATGCTTCTGGAGCATTTCTCCCTGGGCCTCCACTGAAAACAGGATCTGTGGAACCTAGTCAGACTTTCTCGGTCAACAAATGTTAAATAAATAAATACAGAAATTTTAGATAAATAAATGAGAAAAAAATAGGTAAGAGGATTTTTGTGGAACTGAGCAAAATTGGGTGGTGGTTAGCAGAAAAAGATGATAAAGCAGGACTGCTAAATGTTATTTATTTATTTATTTTACTGCAGTAATAAAGTTTTCAGTATACGGCATAGTCAATTTATAGAGGCATACAGGAGAAATGTTTCTCTTAACACTGCATATCATATTTACATTCCAAGTAAATACTTCTACTCAGAAGCTGCTCAAGCAAGCCAGTACAAGAGTCCAGCATTAGAGGGCTGATAAACTTTACTTTAACAAATGAAAAATTCCTGAAATAACTCCAAAAACTAAAGGTACATAAGTGAAACCAGACTGATAGGCCTCAGTCAAGAATTCCTAGAAAAAGTAGTTTGAGTACTTGCAGCATGACTAACAGATATTCTGGATCACTGGAAGAAAGAAATGCTCTAAAGAAACCTCTGCAAGGCAGCTACAATTCACCTTAGCAAGAACAGAAGCAGCAAAGTAGTGCAAGACTATCAGCCTATACGTCTGTCCTAAGTCATAGGGAATGTTATTGAATCATCGGTGAAGAGATCAATAATACCTTACATAGTGACTGATATAAGGTAAATCAGATTTTTGAATGGTCATCTGATGCCCAGTGTCACTGTCAAATGGACACATTGCCTTTGAAAGACTTGAGATTACTTAATATTTCCCACCTCAGTGTATATTATTTTTCTTAGAAAATGAACAACTTCTACAATTATTATTAGACAATCCAGTACAACACCAACAATACAAGAATGTGCATAACCAATCCAATTTTAATGCAGACAGTTTCATCTCCACACTTAATACAATTGCAATATATTAAAAAATCTTCCTCTAGATGAAGCCATCCTTTAAATTAACAATGCTTTACCAATACACTGAACAAATATGCTCCAATCAGGAGAAAAAAGTTATATGTAATCCAGCAACATAGTCATCTAAAAGATATTATGCAACTAATGGTGCCTAGAAACAAAGCCTGTAAGGCATGGCATAACAACAAATCCTAGGAAAAATGTCTACACTACAGATAGATAAGAAATAAAACTAAGCATGGTATTAGGCATGACAAAAACTTAATTATTTTAAATTACAGCAGACATACCAAAACAAAAAGCTAAAAAATTCTGGTCATGGGTCCAAAGCATACTAAACCCACTCCATCCCTAGAAGACAGTTAATCGACAATTGCTAATGACTTTAACAAATACGTCCTTCAGACTGTAGCCTCAGTTTTCAAAGACAATCTCACCATAAAACCATCACACCTTCACCCAAAAAACTCATAAAAGCCCATTTCTCACTCAGATCTGTCCCAATGTCCACCATAAAAAAATATTTACTAAAGCTAAAGAAACTACAAGGTCTGCTGTACACAACCTTCCTCTTGAATTTTAAAAAATTGCAGCCTAAGCTCTACCCTATTTATCATCAATATTAATAAAGAGATCCATTCTAAAATCTCAAGTCCCAGCTATTTGGAAGAAGGCATACTTCACAAAGGTGGACACTCTACTAACTATTCCATTTTAAACCAGTTCCCATTCTGTCACCATTGAAAAAAATAATAGAAAACTGCATCTATTCCCAACATCTGCAATACCTAACTGTAAACATTCTTCTCTCCCCCAACACAACATTCTTTTTGTCTAAACCATAGCACCACTACTGACCTGCTTTACTTTGCTGATGCCATTAATAAAAACAGAAATGCAGCAAACCTAGTCTCTTCCTTATCCTTCGACCTGGCCAAAGCATTTGGCTGTGTCTCACACCTCAAACTATTAATAAAACTATTCTCCCTTAAGTCTCTCCCCCTCCTCCTTCTCCTGATTTAACAGATACCTAACAGATAGATTCCAGGCATTCAAATGGCAGTAAGAGTACTCTTATGTCTACCCATTACTGTAGGAGTACCACAAGGTTCCATACTCAGACCTCATCTCCCTGTTTATCATACTTATAAACGATTTACACACTTGCTCCAAACACGTCACTCTTATACAATATGCAGATGACTGTACACTCATCTACACTGCCTCTAAACTACAAAAACTTCAAGAAATTATTCAAGAGTCAGTTATGTCCATAGAATCCTTACCAGACAATTCACAAACCCTACTCTACCTCGCCAAAAAAATGAAACTACTGCTTATCACCCTTAAAACATTCTGCTAAAGCACATATTTTATCCATACCACTTCATTAAATAACACACTGATTGAACAGGTGCCTAAAATTAAATTCTTAGGAGTCACCATTGATGACAATATGAAATGTGACCTACACTTCCAAAACATTAAAGAAACATCAAATGCTCTTGTATATAATACAAACCCTACCTAACAGACAGAACTAGAGAAACCATTGCTAAAGCATATGTACTACCAACCCTACTGAATACCTCCACACACATTTACTAACCTTGCCTGTATTCCCACATCAACTCCATGATATTCAACTACTATCTCATACTCTAATATACAACACTGTTAAATATCCAGCATTAAAGGGTATGCTTCAACACTACTACCCTACCAAAGTTCTTTGCACTACAGACAAACTCCTCCTGTCTGTCACTAAAGCCCTCCTGTCTGTCACTAAAGCCCAGAATGCATCACGAGCCTCCTTATACTCAAACTCTGTAGCTATGATCTGGAATGCCCACACACATGCTCTCATCTTTCTTGAGAACCAACAGGCATTAAAAACACATCTAAGAAAACACCTTTCGACATCCTGGTTCTGTAGCTGTACATCTCCAGGATAAGTATAACATCTCTTCTTTCTTCTTCCTCTTCTACTACACCACTGCTGTCCATTGCTCTGTTATCAGATATAACTCTGTCTTCTCTGTCCCTATTTTCAACCTATGCCTCTCTTAACTCTTTTTTACCACTCATTTCATTCATAGCTCTAAATTTAATCAACATTTTGCTATCCACCCTTTCAAAATGACTCTACTCTGTACTGTGACATCTATTGTACTGCATACGTATTTATCAAACTATATCTACATAGAGGATAATTAGTATAAGAAGCCTTCCTACTGTATGTATAGTTACTGTCTTATCCATTTTGGCACCATAAAATTTAGATGAATTGTATTCTGTCTGACAATGTTGATATTTCATAACTTAAAAGATTTTGTTTGTACTGTATGAACTGGAAATTTTCTCCCTGGGACACCTCTGAAAAGTGGCTTTTGTGCTCACCCAGACTTCCCCAGTCAACAAATGTAAATTAATATAAAATAAATAAACACTTTGCTTGTTATATTAAATGCTTCACATGCCGACAACAACGTACAGTTTTATGATATTAAATACACATTTCTGCCTGAATGTGATAAATGAAGAGATCAAAAAGCTTTGTTGTAAAGTACTGTCTCCTTTTCTAGTGTAGTTTACTTAATACCTAGAAAGTTTTGATTTGATATAGTGCATAATTTTGATGTAGTAATGTTGCTAAAATTATGCACTGATGATAAACTCAGTGACATTCTTTAGTTGTTAGCTAACAGCATCATTATGTAGAGTCTTAATTCATAGTAATGTTCATAGGTTCATAGGTTCATAAGTAGGTACTAGGCTATTGGCCCTAGGGCCTATATAAGCCTAGCCAAAAAGGTACCCTGGCTTTCACCACACAAAAAAATTATTTTCCTGCATCCTTGTCAAACAGAGCAACAGAAGTGATCCCTGGGCTGAATTTCCTATTTCCCATCCAATAATCAAGATTTTTCTTGAAGAGTGCTAATGATGAGCTCTGTTTGACATAGATAGGTAGTCTGTTCCAGAGTATGGGAAGTCTCTGGAACAGGAATCTATCCCTCCAGCATGTTCTGTTTATTGTGGTGACAAGGTTTAGGTCCATAGAGCATGTAGCTCAGAGGGATTGGGGTTTCTTTAAGTGGAGCATGTCCAACAGCTCTGGGTTTGACATAGCTTTGTATGTTAGGCAGAGATCACCTCTGAGTAGGCGATATGTGATGGAGTAAAGCTGGATTTTTTTGAGACAGTCTGCGTAGGGCATCTGTTTGAGGCCAGTAATCCTCTTTGTGAGGTATTTCTGTGGCCTTTCCAGTTGTTGTAGATGTCTTGTGAGGTACATACCAAAAGGGGCGCTGTACACTATAATGTGTCTAATGAGTGATGAGTAGAGGGGAACAATGACCTATTTTTCTCTGGATGAGAATCCTTTTGTGATGAGGTGTGCCATGTAGAAAGATTTCCTGACAACTGTGGCAATGTGATTATCAAAAGAGAGGCTACTGTCCACCTGTGTCCCAAGGTCTCTTATCACACTTTCAGTGTTAAGTAGACTACCGCCTATGTGGTAGTTCATGGGTACAGAGTTTTTACCAAAGGGGATGACAATGCACATTTTGGCATTGAGCTTGAGGCCATGGCTTTGACAACAGGCATCTGTCTCAGTGAGGCCCTTTTGTAGGATGTCCACATCATTAGGAATTTCGATTATGGCTCCTAGTTTTCAGTCATCTGCAAATTTAGTTAGCCAAAGACCTTTTGTGTTAGCCTGTACTTCAGAAAAGTAGATACCAAACAGGAGAGGACCCAGGACTGAACCCTGTGGTACTCCACTTGTCACTGGTCTGAAGTCGGATTTGGAGTCTGCTACTTTCACAGTGTGGGTTCTGTCAGTAAGCCAGTTGGCAACCCATCTTGTGACATAGGGATTTATACCTAGTGTAGTGAGTTTATCTATAATTCCAGAGTGGGAGATGATGTTGAAAGCCTTGGCGAGATCTAGATAGGCTGTGTGAACCACCTTACCCTCATCTATGGCTTTGGTGACTGCTTCAAAGAAGTCTGTCAGGTTAAGAGACATGATCTGCCTTTTACAAACCTGAACTGTGTGGGGTCCAGAGTTTGGAGATTATCAATGTCTTTGTTTATGAGTTCCATGATGATACGTTCCATGACCTTGCAGACCAGGCTCTTCAGGCTAATGGGGCGGTAGTTCCTGCGGTCTGTCTTGGCTCTCCCTTTGTGGAGTGGGATAACCATTGCAGTGCTCCATTCAATGGGCACAAAGCCTGAGGTGAGGCTATGATTTAACATGGTACTTAGGTGGGGTGCCAGTCCATTCTGTAGTTCATCCAGAATGCAGCCTGGGATGTTGTCAGGTCCCATGGATGCTGTGTTCTTGGCTTTGGAGAGTGAGGTTTTTACCTGTGCATCCGTGATTAAAGGAACGTTGCCTTCTTCCGGTATAGAGATGGGCCCTTTATGGGGTGAGATGCGGGTAAAGTTAGCACTGAACCTATCTGCCAGGATGTTGGCAATATCAGTTGGTTCTGTATATTTAGTGCCATTCTGCTGTAACTCAGAGCAGATCTGAGTGTTGCCATTGAGATCCTTGACATAGCTATAGAATGTTTTGTGGTTGTCTTTTGGACCAGTGGCAATTTTGTTTTCATAACTAGCTTTGGAGGATTTTATGAGGGATCTCAGCTTCTTACTAAAGCTGACCAGGGAGTTCCTCCAATCATGGGATTTTACTCTTTTTTGCAACAGTTTCTTTCTTCTGTTGTAGAGTTTGTTTATGGCAGAAGACTACCAGATTGGCTTCCTTTTTTGGAGGATAGCATCTTGGTTCTGTTTGGTATAGCATGATCCATGCACTTGTGTAAGTGCTTATAAAGTGAATTTGTGCAGGATTCAGCAGTTGTACCTCTACTGTCCATCTGCATGGGTGTCGTGAAGTTTGCCACTTCTGTCTTAAGAAGTGTGAAGTTGGCTTTGGAGAAATTTTTTACGGTTGTTTCCCTAATGAGGGGTGGGGGCAGGATGTGGATGTCTAGGGTGATTAGCTTGTGGTTGGATCTGACCAACAAGGATTTGACCTCTGGTGTGGAACGCTGGTCGCCCATGTTGGTTATGACCAGGTCTAGCATATTGGGATCTATATTAGAACATTGAAGTGTTAAAACATCGAATGTTCTAATATCGACTCCTGTTCAGTGAATGCTTGAAATAGCGAAGCTGCAGAACACCGAATATATTCTAGGGAAAGTATTCAGTGGGCCATTTCTGCAGCTTCGCTATTTTCTCAACTGTGGTGCGAAGGACCGGGTTAAGGTAAGTGTGCGAACGGACCGAGGTAAGGTAAGTGTGTGATAGTTAGGGACCTTAGGGATAGGGAGCGGGTTAGGTGAGTGTGCGATAGTTAGCGACTTTAGGGTTAGGCAGCAGGTAAGGTGAGTGTGTGATAGATAGGGACCTTAGGGTTAGGGAGCGGATAAGGTGAGTGTGCATTAGTTAGGGACCTTAGGGTTAGGGAGCAGGTAAGGTGAGTGTGCGTTACTTAGGGAACTTAGGGTTAGGGTTGGGTTATGGTAAGTGGATAGCTAGTAGTGTATGTATGGTTTAGTGTAGGGTTTTGTGAAGTGTGTATGTGTGGATTATGTATTTTGGTGTGCTTGTGCTGTGTGTGTGTTTTCTCGGAACAGCAAAGTTTTTCCAAGGGAAAAAATTTGCTGTTATGAGCATTCGAGTATATCACATTTCGAGATTCCAAGGTCAAGCTTATGGTGTTCGATATTTTGGAATTTTGATAATGTGATATAGACCAAGGATATTGCTGCCCCTGCTGGGGGGGTGTGGATAAGTTGATCCAAGGCATTGGAATTTATGAATTCCAGAAAACATTGAGCAAAAGAGTTGGTACATGAGTAGCTTTCCCAGTTAATGGTGGGGTAGTTGAAATCACCTATTATTAGGGTGTTAGGTTATACCCTAATAGTTTCCAGTGTATCAAGAAAAGAGGAGTGGGAATCCCGGGGCATACTGGGGGGTCTGTAGCAAGCTACAATTTGAATTGCGGTCTTGCCCAGAGTTAGTTGCACTTGGATAATCTCAGATACATTATGCTGAGCAACTAGTTTGGAGGTGTGGACATCCTTAATGAATATGGACATGCATCTGCTTTTAGTGTTTTGGTCCAAGTTAGGTGGCCGAAAGGTGTGGTATGAATTATAGTCTGGTAATGCAGGGGTGCTCGTTGGAGCTTTGAACCAGGTCTCTGTCACTGCACAGATGTCGATGTTCTCCATTTTAAGGAGTGCCTCGAGTGAGTGCATTTTGAGATGCATTTACTTGTGTCTTTGAAATAACCAATAATTTTTAAAAAGTCCTATTTTGTTTTCTTTTAAAGAATCCATAAAGGATGCTAAGATCTCCCAGATTCAAACCTCTTTGTGGGATATTATGAGTGGACCAACTCGCCAAAGATATTGTGGAACATATCCTGGTATGCCATCCCTTTTTAATAATTTCCACAACCTTATACACATGTGTTCCTGTGTATCTTGTATTTGTTCTTAATGTACAAGTATTTTCTTATGTTGAGCCTGCTAAGATCTAAGTTAAGTAACTTTAAAGTGTTACGTCAAAATGGGCATTCCTGTCCCTCTGTTTCTTCAGGAGTATTAATTTCTCCAATTTTATTATTTCTTTTTTATCATCTATCCTAAAATAAAATTATTTTATTTTTTTCTTGATTAGCACCCCCCCACACACAAAGGTAACCACCATAAAAATCTTCTCCAAAGCTAACTTTGTGGCTAACTTAATGGCACCCATGCAAATGAAGAATAGTTGCATGACCGCCAAATTATACACCAATGTACTGTATGAACACGTACACAAATGCATGGATCTCGCCATAACCAATAGAACCACGATGCTCTCTTCCAAGAAAGGAAGCCAATCTGGTGGTCATCTGCCATAAACAAACTCTGCAACAGAAGGAAGAAACTGATGTGGAATAAGGTGAAGTTCCAAGACTGGAAAAACTCCCTTATCAGCCTCAATAAAAAAGTTGAGATCCCTCATTAAATCCTTTAAATCTAGCTACAAAAACAGAATTGCAGCAGATAGTAAAGACAACCATGAGGCCTTCTATAGTTATGTAAAGAATCTCCACGGCAATACCTAGATTTGCCCTGAACTATTGCACAATGGTACCTCCTATCCTGAGCCAACAGATTTTGCCAATATACTGGCCGACAGATTCAGTGCCAGCTTTACCCCTCCCCCCCACAGGACCAATCACAATACCAGTAGATTGCCAGGCACCCAGTACTACTGCTGCAAAGGTTAAAACAGCACTGTCCAAGGCCAACAATACAACTTCTATGGGACCTGACAATATCTCTGGCTGTGTTCTACATGAACTAAAGAGTGAAATTGCACTACACCTGTGTGCCCTGTTCAATTCCAGCCTCACCTCAGGCTTTGTCCCTACCAAATGCTGGACTGCTACAGTCATCCCTCTCCACAAAAGAGGAGTGACTACAGACCCTGGGAACTATCGCCCATTATTCTGATGAGTCTGATATGTAAAGCTATGGAACACATCATCATGGACCTAATAAACAAGGATATAGGGAATCTCCAAACTTTGGATCCACACAGTTTGGTTTTGTGAAGGGTAAATAATGCCTGCTCAATTTGGTCAACTTCTTTGAGTCAGTCTCCAGAGCTGTGGATTAGGCAAGGTGGTTCATACAGCCTACTTTGATCTGGCCAAGGCCTTTGATACCATTCCTCACTCAAGAATCATAGAAAAACTCACTAAGCTAGGCATCAAACCCAATATCACTAGGTGGGCTGCTAACTGGCTCACAAATAGAAACCACAGTGTGAAAGTAGCTAACTCCAAGTCAGACTGCCGATTAGTCATGAGTGGAGTCCCACAGGGTTCGGTCCTGGGTCTTCTCCTGCCTGGTATCTACTTCTCTGAAGTCCAGGCCAACACAAAGGGACTCTGGCTGACAAAGTTCACAGACAACTGCAAATTGGGAGCTATTATTAACTCCCCAAGTGATGTTGACATCCTGCAGAAAGGCCTCACTGAGACCAATGACTTGTGTCAGAACCATGGCCTTAAGTTCAATGCCAAAAAATGTGCCGTTATCCCCTTTGTGAAAAACTCAGTTCCCATGAATTACCACATCAATGATAGTCCACTGAAAACAGAAGGCATTAAAAGAGATCTGGGAACACAGCTTGACAGCAAGCTCTCCTTTGACCACCACGTTGCTACTGTGGTCAGAAAACCCTTCTATGTGGCACATCCCATTACTAAGGGTTTTGCATCCAGGAAGAAAGAGGTTATTGTCTCCCTCTACTCTTCCCTCATTAGGCCAATCATCGAGTACAATGCTCCATTTGGCATGTACCTCAATAGACACCTGCAACAACTGGAAAGACCACACAAGTACCTCAGAAAGATGATCATAGGCCTTAAACACTTGTCCTGTATGGACAGCCTCAAAACACTCCAACTATTCACTGTCTCATATCGCCTACTTAAAGGCGATCTCTGCATGCCTTACAAAGTCATGTCTGACCCAGCTCTGTTAGAAATGCTACATCTAAAGAAATCCCAATCCCTCCACACCACACACTCCACAGACCTCAACCTCATTATCACAGCACCTAGGTGTTGTCAGTATAGGAACAGAAATATGCTTGACCAAGCAAGGAATAATGCACAAGGGTGTGTGTTATTGTGGAAATAATGCCTGTCCAGGGACATTCTGTGGCCTTCTCTACAGATGGAAGGTCTCAACACCCCTGGAAGGACATTATTTCCACAATAACACATGCACACCTCCAAACTCTGGATCCCACCCACTTCTGGTTTGTGAAAGGCAGATCATGCCTCCTGAACCTGATCGACATCTTTGAGGCAGTCACCAAAGCTGTAGATGAGGGTAAGGTGGTTCACACAGCCTATCTTGACCTCGCCAAGGCTTTCAATACCATCTCCCATTCTGGAATTATAGCTAAACTCACTAAACTAGGTATAAACCCCTACATCACAAGATGGGTTGCCAACTAGCTGACTGACAGAACCCACACCGTAAAAGTTGCACACTCCAAATCTGACCTCAAACCAGTGACAAGTGTAGTACTACAGGGTTCAGTCCTGGGACCTCTCCTGTTCGGTATCAACTTCTCTGAAGTACAGGCAAACAGAGAAGGCCTCTGGCTAATGAAGTTCGCAGATGACTGCAAACTAGGAACCATAGTCGAGTTACCAAATGATGTGGAAATCCTACAGAAGGGTCTCACTGAGACAGATGCCTGGTGTCAGAGCCATGGCCTCAAACTCAATGCCAAAAAGTGCATTGTCATTCCCTTTGGTAAAAACTCTGTATCCATGAACTACTACACAGACAGCAGTCTACTTAACACCGAATGTATGATAAGAGACCTTGGGACCCAGGTGGACAGTAGGCTGTCCTTTGATAGTCACATCACCACAGTAGGTAGGAAGTCCTTCTACATGGCACACCTCATCATAAAAGGGTTCTTATCCAGAAAAAAAGAGGTCATTGTTCCCCTCTACTCAACACTCCTTAGACCCATTATAGAGTACAACGCCCTTTTTTGGAATGTACCTCACAAGACATCTGCAGCAGCTAGAAATGCCACAGAAGTACCTCACAAAGAGGATTATTGGCCTTAAACAGATGCCCTTCACTGACCATCTCAAAAAACTCCAGCTTTACTCCATAGCATATCACCTACTCCGAGGTGATCTCTGCCTAACATATAAAGCTATGTCAAACCCAGAGCTGTTGGACATGCTACACCTAAAGAAATCCCTCTGAGCTACATGGTCTAGGGACCTAAACCTTGTCACCACAATAAACAGGACATGCTTGAGGGATAGAATTCTGTCCCAGAGACTTTCCATACTCTGGAACAGGCTTCCCATCTATGTCAAGCAAAGTTCTTCATTAGCATTCTTCAAGAAAAATCTTGATGAGTGGATGAGAAATAGGAAATACACCCTGGGGATCACTTCTGTGTCTCGGCTTGACAGTGGCACAGGAAAATAACTTTCTTGGGTGGCGTAAGCCAGGGAACCTTGTTGGCTATGTTTACTTAGGCTCTTGGGCCGATAGCCTAGTACCTACCTATGAAGCTATGAACGCAGGAGGGCATTATTGTGCCTAGAGAATGGTCTGTCTGTGAAATTGTTGTGTGTTACTTATTTTTCTTATTAGTATATTTTGTATATACTTCTTATGAAAATAGTTTTTCTGTATAATGTTTCAAAGTTGCTGTAGTATATATAAATGGTGTTAGAGGAAGCATTTTACATCCCAAATATAACAATTTTAATAAAAATAAACAGATATTTACTTTATATTTTGGTCCCTTACTCCTAAAATGTGTGGCTTGCTGCCAGTCATTGGGACAGAGGTAACTAAATAATAGCATTGATTTGATTTTCATACTTTTATTTCCTTCATAAAAATCTATGCTAACACAAATTCTGTTATTTAAGCAACTTTGTAATTTTTAAGGGCAATAATTAAAATCTGTTTCTATTTTTGAGCCTTTCTTCCTACTTTATTTAGGTCAAGAGGCATGTAAACCTCTTTACTGCTGCTACCAGTGGTCAAGGAATCTCACTCTTTCTGTCATTCACACACTTTGTGCTTCAGAAAATGCATGCTATCATAAATTCTATTATTTAAGCAACTTCGTAATTTTATTTGAGCAATAATTAAAATATGTTCCTATTGTTGGGCCTTTGTTCTCCCTTTATTTTAGGCTTTATCCAGATTTCTTCAGCTGAAAGGTCGAGAGGTATGCAAACCTTGTTACTGCTGCTGCCAGTGGTTGATCTCACTCACTCACTCACTCACTCACTCACTCACTCACTCACTCACTCACTCACTCACTCACTCACTCACTCCCATACACACACACACCTCTTCTTCAGAAAATGCATGGTAATACAAAACCTAATATTCAAGTAACTTTATGATTTTTATAACAACAATATTTAAAATATTTTCCTATTTTGAGCCTTTGTCCCCCGTTTATTTTAGGCTCATCCAGATGCCTTGAACCAAGAGGTCGATAGGTATGCAAACATCTTAACTGCTGCTCCTGCTGAGATCACTCGATCCCTCTCACTCTTCAGTTTCTCTCTCTCTCTCTCTCTCTCTCTCTCTCAAAAAGGCACACACACACACACACACACACACACACACACACACACACACACACACACACACACACACACACACATACACACAGTTTCTATTGTTTTCCTGCATGTATTCTCTCACACAAGCTGACAGAAACATACGTACACTTTTTTTCTGTTTCATTTTTTTACACTGTCTAAACAGCAAAAGCTCTGCTTAGCGAGTGTAAAATAATAGCACTACCAATCTCTTTCTCACTCTCATACATGCATACATTCTTACAATCAGACATACACACATACACACACATTTTTTATTTTAATTTTCTAGACTTTTTTATTGTACACAAGCTAGACAGCAAAAGTGTTGTTTAGTGAGTGTAAAATAATGGCTTTCATTAGTTTTTTTTCCTGACTGAGCTTCATAGCAGCTTGATACGTGGTCATGAGGCGGCAGACTCATTTTTCAGTGGGCATTACCTATAGATAACATCCTGCTGGAGAACATTCCTTCTCCAATCAAGGTGCGATCTACAGGCCTCCCATTTTCTAATGTATAGTATTAAAGAGTAAGAGGAATATTGTTATGGCCTATATCTTATTATCTTTCTCCATTGTCATCATCCACTATTGCCATAGTTTTTCTATTACTTTTTTTGGGTTGTTTCTTCCCAAATCTCCTCTGCAGCCTGTTTTGTTTTTCTTTTTTTAACCAGATTCCCAAATAATGCATCCTACTGTGGCCTCAAGGCAAATGATATTCTTGTACCAGTCCATGCATATGATTATAATTCAATTCTATTGCTATTGCTTTCATCCCTGATTAATTAATTTTATATCCTAGTACGCCATTAAATCATCTCAGAATCCCCACATCCCTATCAAGGTCAGATACATATAAAATTACATCATCTGTAAAGACAACTTATTTTTTTCAATAGGCATTCCCATTTGTGACCTGTAATATTAATCTTTCTGACCCCTATAGCTAAAGGTTCTATGTACAGGCAAATAATATAGGGAAAAGCGGACATACCTACCTTGAGTCCTAAGAAAGCTCAATTTTTCTTGATCATCTGCCCTCACATTTCAGGTTTGCAACTACAGCTGGTTAGATTTTAAAAATAAAATGTATCTGTTTGTAGGAAAAACAAATACTTCCATCATTTTCTTTTATAATTTCCAGATGAACTTGCAAATACTTTTTCTCCATCTAGTTATATGTTTAGAGGTAGTTTTCCATTTATTTCTGCATCTCTTGTATCATAAGGGATCTTTTGATGTTATTAAAAGTCTCCCTCAGAGTCAATAAACTCTGTGCAAGAAAAGCACTATTATTGCATGGAGTGGTTTGTGTCCATATAGCACAGCAGCTCATCTTGAATATTCATGAAGGCGCGCTGCTGTTCAACTTATACAGACACGAACCATGAACGAGTCCAGGAGGCATGTTCAAGTAGTGCACGGACAGTGAACACTCCCCCTCCACTCAGAGAGTGCTGCACGGCACTTTCTAATAGGATCCGGCATAATATTAGAGAATTACTCTAATATTATGCCAGTATGTCTTTGTCCGTGGACACTGAAATGAAATAATGATTATTTCAGTGTCCGCAGACACTGAAATAAACACGGCATCAGGAAAGCAGTGCAGGGGGTGTGTGACAGGTTCTGTGACACACACCCTGCATTGTAAAAGTGCTGTATGATACCTCCACAACCTGCTAAAGCACGAAACATGCGCAATTGCAAAAATAATGGGGATTAAATCCCTCAAAAGAGACACAACATACATATTTCCCCACAAACTTAGAAAGTTGATAGAAAATAGGTCATGCATTAGCATGAATTACAGAAGGATAGAGATCTGAAAGCAAATGTATGCCAATATTCCCTGACAGCAGTCCATGTGGACAAAGGCACAAATAATGGGGGGGGGGGGGATCAAATAGGGACACCTCTGAAAAATTGCCCTCACACACTTAGAAAGTTGATAGAAAACAGGATATGTATTAGCAGGAGTCCCTGAAGGATAGAAGCCTGAAAGCCAAATGAATGTCATTATTTCTCGATTGCAGTCCTTAATGACTTTTCGGAATATCACAAAACTCACTTATATAACATAATAATATAATAATAATATTTTATTTTGTTTCTAGGGTAAGGAATGTTTAAGCGTAGCTAAGCAGGTGTGCGCGTTACGGCCCATCACCATAGCTTAGACATCCCATAGGAGGTAAATAAAATATACAGGTGAAATTTCCAAGGAAAGATAGTGTACTGGTTAGAGTCCCAGCTTTACATGCAGGTGTTCATGGCTTGATCATCAAGACAGGCAACCTATTTTACTATGTGAAAGCAGTGTTAAAATAATTTTTGTAAACTTAAATTATGTAGCAACTGTTTTTTGTCAACCAGGGTAGTGTGCAATGTAAGTGTGAGTGCATATATCATGTGAAACCACCCATGTACACACAAGTGCCCCATACAGTATAGTCACACCCCTTGCCAATGTAAGGAAAGCACATAGAGGGATGTCTTGTAAAGTATATGATATACCTCTGTTATATTTAAAAAATTAAAAGTGAGCAATGGTTAGCAATGCTCAGCTATGCTTATTGTAACCATTGCTAAGACGTGGTTGCTAAGCAGCAGGCAGCTCAGCTAAGTGGATTTTCACAAAGTTAAACACTGCTCAACAGCTTCTCCTTTAAGCAGTGTTAAAACCAACTCAGAGGCTTTGCGCACTGCTTAGCGGAGCTTAGCTTTTTCAAAATAGTCCAATGACAGCAAAGGCTGGGAATATCACACTATTTAAATTTGGCAGGCAGGAATACAGCCATGATCTGTTATAGTCCATCTGTGCAGATACAATGGCTGACAATGGAGAGAGAATGCACTTCTGAGTACAACACTGGAGCATTCAAGAGTTCAGCATCATGGCTGGACTCCTAGTCAAAAAACATGAAGACAGATTGCTGCAGGGACAGTACCAGGGCTCCCAATAGAAAGCCAAGGCCTGGGACCATCTCGCATGTGACCTCACCAATGCTACTGGCATCCCCTGGACTGGTGAGCAGGTACGGCACCACTGTGCTGACCTAAGGCAGAGGAAGAGGGATCTCTTGGACCAGTGGATCCAAGATGGATGGGCTCAGAATGCTCCAGTAGTGTGTAAGTATCACTATCAAGTAGTATGTAGCAAATACTAGCCTAAGAATGTAACAGACAGATATGCATACTGTGTGTTTTTCTCCCCTACAGCTGCAGCAGAGAAGGCTGTGAACATTGAAGCCCATAGTGACAGACTGCTGAGGCTGCACCAACAGGCTGGTGAGTACAAATCTATTTTGCAGTATATAGTCCAAATAGCTAAGAAGGATTACATTGCATACTGTTAATAGGTATACTCTTACTGTGTGAACTGAATAAATATAAAAGTTTGACTGACTAATACTGATGTGAAATAAAGACCCTTTACAAAAAAACTGTTGTGTTTATTCTGGTAAGTTGTTTTTGACATATATATTGACTTATCTCTGAACCCTGAATAGTAATGTGTAAAGGATAAAAACTGTGTTCCATGCAGCATTGCTTTGTGTTAATCTTTGCTTTTCAGATTGTAGTAATCCAAAGGATTAATGCACAGTGCAATAATTATCTATCATGCATGAATCACAGGATTTCAAGTTCAGACTGTCTAACAAAGAGAATATTGGGCAGAAACCAGGGTAACAAGAAACAGCAGTTCCCAAGTAGCTCATTGTGATGAGAAATAGCCTAGCTGTTAATTTTGCACATCTTGACATGGTTTGAATCCAGGGAATGGTACTAAGATGTGTGCAAATCTACATACAAGAAATCAGGAATACATGTAAAAACAGTCAGGTACTGTTAACATAAATTTTCCCCACAGGTTTTACATGTAAGGAACTGTTGCTTGCTAGTAGCTGCATGAAGACATACTAATAAATTGTGTACAGCTGTTCAATTGTCACACCATATGCCTGCAAATTACAGCAGGGTAGGTACATACAATATGCACTCTTCCTCAATCATACCTCTCAGCTGTACAGATATTCACTGAATGTTCAGATATTTGTCTCATTGTTCTGGTTTATTTTACATAAAGTAGTGGTCTCATGGCAAATCAGTGGCAAATCATTATAGATTGAAGTTACAAAATAATGATAGACATATAAGTGTCAAATGTCATATCCTTCAGAAAAGCCATGCAAATGCAAAACCTATTATGCTATCAACCTTCTAAGTTTGTAAGAGCAATATCTAAAAATTGTCCATATTTATGGCCCTTTGTTCAACTCTCATGTATGGCTTTGTCCAGATGTCATGCTTTAAGAGGTTGGGAGGTATGTTCCTGATACATGTCTCCCAAGTGTCATTCTGTCATGGCTAGTGGTCACTGCTGCAAATAATCTTAGACACAGATAGGAAACCAGTTGATGTATGTCAGTATCACATTCACATAAGAGCAGGTCAGGGTACACTTCCTGTGCCAGATATGTTCCCCTGACATGTACGAGTCCCCTCTAGTCATGTACCCAGATTTGTCACAGTTTGCTACATACTATTCCAGGCTGACAGTTTAATAGGTATGTTTGTGCTACTGAAGCTATAGGCCATAGGTAGATGTAAAGTGAGGGCAGACCATAGAGTATTGAGCAGTGCTATTGTGGAAAATAGAAGCATAAACAGATGTTAATGGACTTTTTGTCTCTCCCTCCACCCCTCATCTGAATTAATACAATAATTCATATCCTGTGGGTATGTTTTACTCCAAACCTAATGCTAGGACTTGTGTTATATTTTTGTTCTTATATTTGATTGCTTGCATGTTAACATAACTTGTTCAAATACCATTGTTGGTGGCCTGTTGCTGTCAATGTTACTGGCATGCTGTTATGATGCATACTGTTGTTCCATTCCTCCATGTGTTCTGTTTGCTATGCAACTATTCCAAATCTGTTTTATAGGGTTAATTGGAACACTCATGCATGCTGTTATAACTAATCTTGAAATGTATTGTTCATAACTAACCCGCATACTTTGTAAGACCTCAACACCACAGCACATCTGGGAAGGCAGATCCCAGCAGATCCACCTGTCCTGCCTCATCTGGCCATGGCACGGGGCCCCAGTATGTCTGGGACCCAACCTGGATCTGCCTCCTCCCCTGGTCCTGCAACATCTTCGGGTGGAACCACCTCAGGGATGGGGCAAGCCCCCCCAGGAATGGGCTCAGACAGGAGGCTGTCACCCACCGTCAGGTCTGGGATTTGGTGTGCAGCACCCTTAGATCCGAGTTTGGAGATCAACTGTGCCAGATTGAGGGCTGCCCGATGCACCTCGAGGGGCAGGCCACACCTCCCGTCCAGTCCCCAGCACAGCCACATTTGGGGCCGTGATGGTGCAGTGATGACTGCCCATGGGTGGAGATCTCAGTCCCACTGTAACCATATGGAGGCCCATGGACTTCGGATTCCCAACCACCCTTCCCATCAAATTTGTCTTGTCTGTCTTGTCTGTCTCCCTACCCAACCTACATCCCCAGACATACCTACAATCCTTCCCCAACATCCCACTCTCACCTTAAAAAAAAGAAAAGGGCATCTGTCCCAAATAAATGTTGCCCCATACATAGCTGTCCTTTTCACACACATGTCCACTGGACACATGTAATTTGGTCCAATTGGCTTGACAAAACATTTCTGCTGTTCTCACCCCTCTTTCTGGGATTTGAGTCTCCAAATTCACCTCCAAATTCTGTACAAATGCACCGCTGTTGCTGTATAAGAAATGGACAGCTATGGACCTTCCCTAAACCCATCCTGCACATCCTTAGTTATCTTTCATAGTGTTTTTCCTCTCTGCATGCACCTTTTTTACCACTTTCCTATCACCCCTTTTTTCTTTTCTTTTAAAGAAATTAGCACAGGTGTAAGCATGGGTAAGTGATAGTAAGTGGGAGTAAGCGAGTTTGTGCAATGCTAAGTGAAGCCAACACAGATTAAGCATCTGTACATTTAACCATGTGTTGGCATTGCTTAGCATCATGCAAACCTGTGCAAACCCACTTACAACTGCTTAAAACTGCTTTTATCACTCTGTTTCCATCAACCCCTGTTCTACCTAGCAACAAATAAATCAGCCCTGCCAAGTCTCGAACCCAGTGCCCTGTACACCATAGTCAGAGCAATGTACCACTACATCATTTGAGTTAGAAGGACTGATGATGCTTTTTCAAACAGATCATGCAGTAGAGTCATTCAACAGTAAGGAAAATATTCTGTAGAATCAGTCAGGTTGTGTATTTATACATATACACATGTATGCATGTATGGAGATGCATATATATATATATATATATATATATATATATATATATATATATATATATATATATATATATATATATATATATATATATATATATATACATATATATATATATATATATATATATATATATATATATATATATATATATGCTCATAACATGTAGTGGAGTCATACCTCAGAACCATACCACTAACCTCTAAGTGCAAGAAATCTGGCCAAAGGCTGTCAAAATGGAGGGACAATGGGCCAAAACTAGAGACATATTTTAGATATTGCTCTTATAAATGTAGCATGTTGCCAGAGTGACAGGGTTTGTTTCAGCATATATGTTCTGAAGGATGCGAGTTCTGGAACTGAAACTTATGTCATCACTTACTGCCAGAAATCCTCAGATCATCACAGTGATTTACCAGGGATATGAAAATAATGAATATGTGGGACAGACCAGAAATATGAGCAATTAACCTGGACATTCTGCAACAATCCGGCCAGTCAAGAGGTAGGCTCAGGACCTCTTAGTGCAACAAATCTGAACCAAGTCTGACAAAGTGGGGGGGGAGAAAGCCATGAAAATAGGGACATATCTGAAATACTGTAGTAGATAAGCTGACACAGCTGCTGCAGTAACACCCTCATGTCTGTCCTAACATATATTGACTGAAATAGCACACATCCAACACTGAATTACTTCTCATTAGTTAGTGACTGAAATCCTCACATCATCCCACTGATGTGTCAGAAATACACAACACTTATGGGGGCCAGGCAACAGTACATCCTACAAATATCTGGGCATAACATCACATTAGGGAAACTACACTCATCATGTCATCAAGCACCATCCAAACTACAGTCAGATTGACACAACACTAACCCAAATCCGCTATGGGGAATTACACATGTATTGGCAAATATATCAGGCACTACAGGGATGCAACAACACTGAAAAACAGACACCAGTGTGAAAGTGCATACCACATCCAATTCCACCACAGTCACAGTGACATACCAATAAGCCAAATGAACAGTACAGTATAAGGACTGTGTGAACAAAAACATCTCAACATGTTTGCCACTCACATACTACCCCTACATATATTGGCCCAATTCACAGTTTAGTATGATGCCTGACTGTGGTATGGGACATGTCTCAGTCTGCCCCTACAAACATATACAGCTAATAGACCACCAGAAACTGGAGCAGCATGCACAGGCAGATAGAAAGGAGCCATAACACATGCATCTACACCCCTCCCTACTCAGGCCAAATAACATTGACACGCTGCACTGCTAGACAATCCTGACAGTCTGTCAACAATTGCCAGAAATACACAGACCTCTCAACTTTTCAGAGTCCCACAGAATGTCCAGGCTTTGTCCTCATACACACATAACATGTTTGGCAGTATGATACATCACTGGGATGTTATCAGGAATGAAGGCACAAAATAATGTTATACCCTACCTCTCACCCTCTTACTGCATGACATCTGGACATAGCCTGACATACTTGGGGGACAGAGATCTAAAAACAGGGGCATATGTGAAATATTGCTGTTATAAACTGAGACAGTTGCTGGTGTAACAGGGTTTGTTGTAACATATCTTTTCTGAGGGATATGAAGTCAGAAACACAAATGGGTGATACCATTTACTGACTGGAATCCCCACAGTATGCTACTGATTTTCCAAACACAAAAAATGTCTGAGGAACACACAAAACATGAGAGTCCAAAATCTGGCCATTCTGTGGATAGCCCTACAGTTGAGAGTTATGTCTACCACATAACACTGTCACACTTAAAAATCATGTAGAAAAGCCATGTCCACATAAACCCTGTTAAACTAGCATTAATTCAACTGTATAAAAACAATA
Source organism: Protopterus annectens (assembly GCF_019279795.1). NCBI lineage: Eukaryota > Metazoa > Chordata > Ceratodontiformes > Protopteridae > Protopterus > Protopterus annectens. The sequence continues at coordinate 1,615,032,754 of NC_056741.1, forward strand.
CTTACATTCTGTCCTTATGTCTGGAACATTCTCCCCCTGTTTGTTGGATTGTCTCCACAGTTTTCATTGTAAGAGGTATTTCCAACTACCCTCTTTGATGCTGTTGTTCACACACCTCCATGAAGTCCCCCTCAAAGCAAGGAAAAGGGGCAAAGTCCACATGAAGTACTCAGTTATAGGAATGTGTTGCCATGCCATTGGCTATAGGAATAACAACAAAGTGTTCTGCATGCAATTAGCAACTGGGGGGGGCACCAATTGGTTCGCAGGCCATCAACTGCTCATGCGCATTACCTACAAAAGGCAAGCTGCTGCCTATGAAAAACAGATGTATAACCTATATGTGGGAGAGAGAGAGAGAGAAAGAGATGCAGGCATGCAGACATGCAGACCAAGAAACTAAGCTACACATAGTAGAATAAAACCAACCATACTTGGGGAAAAAAGTATGTGAAACAAGTAAGCATGTAATAGAATGCATTAGGGGGCATGTAAAAATGGGAAATAGGAAGTTCAACAAATATGTCTCAACAAGACTTGATGTACTGATATATTGCTGATCAGAACCTATGGCCATAGCAACTGGGTCTGTCTGCAGTGACATAGATCATAGCTCAGGCCCGTGAGTTACCCCAGGAAAGTATGGCTCACATATGACTACTATGGAGTGTGTGTTAAACAATACTGACTGTGACACTGCTAGGCCAGCTACTGGGGTGTTGTAGATATCCATATGTTAATTGTAAATACAACTATGATATACATGTCTGTCACAGAAATGTGAGAGATCTATACAGGGTATTTGTATAATCAAATACTGTTGCAGATGTGTATGTTGAACTGCATGTGATATACTGAGCTTATACAGTTCACCTGTCCAGTGTTATGCACACTGGGCATGTCAAAACAATCCTATCTTGGTTTGTGATTTGTTGTGGAGTTGACTGGTAAGAGCAGTTTTATTTGAATTTATATTGTATTTGTTATCACTATTTTTAACTGTTTGTAGGTAGGAAGAGACTGCTTATTAACAAGCTTTACTTTGATTCATAATTTATTGTTTAACCTTTAGTTTCACTTTTGGTTGTGAGAAAGGGATAGGTTTTTGACAGGCAAGCTCTAGCCACCACAACGGGTCTAGGCAGCTATAAATTTACACAGACTACACAGAGGAAATGTCTGAGCATATCAAAACAATCCTTTCTTGTTTTGTGATTTGTCGTGGAGTTGACTGGTAAGAGCAGTTTTATTTGAATTTATATTGCATTTGTTATCACAATTTTTAACTGTTTGTAGGTATGAAGAGACTGCTTATTAACAAGCTTTACTTTGATTCATATTTTGTTGTTTTACCTTTAGTTTCACTTTTGGTTGTGAGAAAGGGAAAGGTTTTGGACAAGCAAGCTCTAGCCACCACAGTGGGCCTAGACAGCTATAAATTTACACATACTGCAGAGAGGAAAGGTCTGAGCATATCAAAACAATCCTGTCTTGGTTTGTGATTTGCTGTGGAGTTGACTGGTAAGAGCAGTTTTATTTGAATTTAGATTGTATTTGTTATCACTATTTTAACTGTTTGTAGGTAGGAAGAAACTGCGTATTAACAAGCTTTACTTTGATTTATATTTTATTGTTTTTACCTTTAGTTTCACTTTTGGTTGTGAGAAAGGGATAGGTTTTTGACAGGCAAGCTCTAGCCACCACAAGGGGTCTAGACAGCTATAAATTTACACAGACTACAGAGAGAAAATTTCCGAGCATATCAAAACAATCCTTTCTTGGTTTGTGATTTGTTGTGGAGTTGACTGGTAAGAACAGTTTTATTTGAATTTATATTGCATTTGTTATCACAATTTTTAACTGTTTGTAGGTAGGAAGAGACTGCTTATTAACAAGTTTTACTTTGAGTCATATTTTGTTGTTTTACCTTTAGTTTCACTTTTGGTTGTGAGAAAGGGATAGGTTTTGGACAGGCAAGCTGTAGCCACCACAGTGGGCCTAGACAGCTATAAATTTACACAGGCTGCAGAGAGGAAAATTCTGAGCATATCAAAACAATCCTGTCTTTGTGATTTGTTGTGGAGTTGACTGGTAAGATAAGTTTTATTTATTTTTACTGTTAAAAGGAGGTGCGACTGCAAGCTATAGTGAGCATAAGCTACTGCACGTAAAGAAATTACAACTTCTGTCTGGCTGGTAGAACTTGTATGGCCAGATCAACCTTATTGTATTTTATTATTTAGTTGGTTATTGCTGGTATAATTTTTGTCACAGAAGTTGATTTAAGTTCCTTTGAATTCTTTGCTACTGAATTTGTGTAATTTTGTTTTCCTTTGCAATATTTTATAAATTAAAGCTGAATATGGATTCCTTAGATGAGTATGCAATTAACAATTTGCTAATGCACAAGTATCTTGTACAGTGTAATAAATGCTATGTATATTTAAAGGTAACAGCTGATAACACTGGTGATCTTTGTTCCTCGTGTCAAAAGTTGGATAATTTGCCTACCATTCTTAGAAGCAAATCTCGACTTAATGATGATGATTACACATGTGCAATTGGCATGGCTTGGAGAACTGTTATATCATATATTAATGACTGGACTGATGAACGAAATAATGTTAGGCATAGAACAAATAGAACAGATTTAGGAAATGATGCATCTATTTTCTGCAAAGAACATTCAACTCCTATGAAACATGATGAGGCCCCTGAGAACTATGGAATTGTGGATGCAAGTACTCCACAATCTGAGGATCCAGTTTGTTTATAAGGAAACAAAAAAAGAAAGAAAGGAAGAAGTTCTCAACAAATAACAAGGAAGAACAATAAACTGACTAATAACTGTAAAGGAAAGAGAATACATAGTAAAAAGGATTCTGATTTGTTATGTAACACACTGTTGACAGGGAATGAAGATATCTGTCAATCAGAAAACCCTCAGTCTGCAGAAAAAGGTATCGCCTTTCCAATGGAAAAGGTAGAAAAAAGAGGCAAGGGGCAGGTGAAAAGGAAGAAATCAAGACTGAATGTGGAAGGATTGAAGAACATTACTGTAAGAAAAAAGAAGAGAAGAGAAAGACAGATGTTGAGTACATGGCTCAAGCTGTAGATTTCCAATGTCAGCTGGGTGAGAATTTAATATGCAATGAAAACAGTGGAATTAATAAGACTAATAGTGATGAAGATCTAGCCTTCATAACAATTGATAGAGCAGAAATGACTGTTTTAGAAGCTGAAGATTCTTCAGAGATGGCAGCAAAGATATTCTTGTAATTGGAGATTCAATTATTAGAGGAACTGATACTTATATTTGCAGAGATGATAATGAACATCGAGTAGTATTATGCTTGCCAGGAGCAAAAATAGAAGATGTGAAACAAGCCTTGGAATGCCTTAATGTAAGGAAGTATGGATCTGTTTTTAATTCATGTTGGTACAAATTATGTCACCAACAAAGATTCTCTGACTGTTAGTTGGGAACTGACAGCCCTCCTATATAGTATAGCTTGTACGGGTGTTAGGACATATTTTTCACAAATCCCCTATAGAAAGGATAGTCAGGTCACTGTGAATGAAAAGATTTTTTGGTTAAACACCTACATGGAAAAAATGTCCTGTTTTAAAAAATGGAAATGTGTAAAGCATCCAAGTCTTCTTTTGGGAACACATGTTCAGACAGGATGGTGTGCATTTGTCTAGATCAGGGAATAGAATGTTTGAAGTAGATATTTTGCAATATTTGGCAAACACTAGCCAAGATTTTTGCCAGGTCAAAAATGTAACAGTTCACATATAGCAACATTTGATGCATCTCTGATGGTTGTTAATGCTAGGAGCATTAATAATAATGTTTTTTTTGTTAGAACATTTGCTACGTTCCCACAAGATTGATGTTGTTATAGTTTGTGAAACATGGTTAAAGAACAATGACTGGAAACCAGTTCTGTCAAGGTATAAATGTTTTTACTGTAACAGACATTCTAACAAAAAATCAGGTGGAGGTGTTATGATAGGGATTAAAGATTGCTATGAGACTTGTGATTATTACATGTTCAATGATAACACCAATACTATAGACTATGTAACTGTGACAATAAAGACAACCCTCGAACATATAACAATTGTTGGAGTGTACAGACCACCAATGTCAAGTGCAGATGACCTATAGGACTTCATAAATTTCTTACATGAAACACAGGAGGGAAGAATAATATTAGCTGGGGACTTAAATTTACCAGAAACAGACTGGAATAATATTGATTCAACAACTTTAGTAAATAAATTATTCACAGAGTATATTCAGGAGCAAGAAATGCTTCAGATTGTAAAAAAAAACCTACCAGGGGACGGAATATACTAGATATTGTTTGTGTTCCCAAAGAAATTATTGTAACTTCAAGTCATGTTTTACCACCATTGATGTGCAGTGATCATGGGGTCATAAAGGTTAATTTGTTGCTAGATAATTCTGCCAAACTGAAATCTAAGCCAATGCACAGAAGGTTAATTACAGATTATAGGGAAGCAAAACAGTTACTATATAAAATTAACTGGAGTGAGGTGTTCAATGGAAAAACTGCAGATGGAATGTAGAAAGTTTTGAAAGAGAAATTGTTTGAGTGCAAAAAGTACAAAAAAAATGTTAAACATCAGGATCTAGGCATGCAACATCAGGGAGTATATTTCCATAAGAACAAGATACCTGATTAAGGTGAGAGACAAAAAATATAAGAAATGGAAGAGAGGTTGAACTACAACTTTGAAAACTGAAATAAATGAGCTGGACAAACAGATTAAGCATAGTGTTAGACAAGATCAAGAAAAATTTGAAGAAAATTTATATAAAGATATTGAGCATAATAGGAAACCCTTTTATAGATACATAAGATGTGGAAGGAGTAAAGATACACAAATTGATAAACTGTGTGCAGATTCTAAAATGTATTCTCAGACACAACAGATTATACAAACAGTGTTAAGAGTAATCCTGTAGTTCAAACAGCAAAAAAGTTTATCAAAGGTGCAACATGTAGCTTGCCATAAATCTTGCCATGTATCTTGCCCAAATGATGTCAAAATATCCAACAATTCGTAGAAACAGCAATTTCTTTATTGTAGTAACAGTGGTACTTCAGACCTCTATTTTACAACATGGGCTTGTGCATTTAAATACAAACATAATTAACACATTCACTTAATCAATTAAAACAATATTGATTTAAAGTGCAAGTGCATCTTGCTTACATTTGACAAAAGTCATAACTATATTTAAAATCTAGATTTAAAAACAGAACCAGAATTTTTAATAAATATTCAAAACTTAAAAACAATGCTCTAGCTATGCTTAAGATAACTCAAAAAACTTTATTATGTAAAGTTAAAAAAGTTTAAAAATTGATAGTCAATAGCTCGCTGTTTGTACTCTATAAATCAAATCTTGTTACATATAAAAAACATGCCTATCTTGTGTCGGTGTCAGTGTTTTAATGGCCTGGATAATAAATGCGGCTTTATTGTAATTTTTTCATTAAGCCCAAATTTATGTGCCTGTAACCTAAGAATCCATCTATTCTCTATCTCTTCTGTGTGATTTTTTATGTTGCCTAATCTATTTGTCCTAGTCACTGTTTCCAATACCCCAAATTTGAAACTGTGAGAAGATCCATATTCTATAATGTGACGTGCCAGGGCATTGGTGTCATTCTCCTTGTTCACTGCGTAAATGTGTTCTCTAATCCGTTCACGGAGAGTCCTGTTTGTTTTACCTATATAGAATTGATCACATGTTATGCATTGTGCAACGTAAATTAAATCTTTTGTCTTACAATCCGCATATCCATTAAATATGTAAGTCTGTCCTGTATGAGGATGTGTGAAGCTTTCTTTGTCGGTTATGTATGTACATTGGTTACAATTTCTTTCCAGCTTTTTCATAGCATAACGTTCTTTTTAAAGATTTCATATTTTTGTATGCTATGCTGGGCTTATCATCTATAAACATTCTAATCTTGTCATCCATTAATAGCAGCTTCCAATTATTTTCTATTATTTGCTTCACTTGTCCATTCCTATTGGTATAAGGAATGATTAGTCTATTTTTCCTCCTTCTAGTGGTGGCATTATCCATGAAAGAACGGTTTGCCTTTATGTGTTCTTAGGCTATTACATGTTGTGGTTATTTCTTTTACCTCCTTTTCTTTATATCCTCTTGCAGTAAATTTATTAACCATTTCTATTTCCTGCTCTCTAAAGGCCATATCTTGTGTGGTGAGTTTAGATGTTCTCAATATCTGGTTCTTGACAATGTTGGAGTATATGTGTTTGGGATGCATGCTATCATTGTTTCTCCAAATGGGTTTTCTAAAGATTTCTGTGTCTATCCCATGTGGCCCTTTGATAATCCTTACATCAAGAAATTCAATCTCAGTGTTAGAATGTGACTCTTCGAAAACCAAAAAATCTGTGGTGCCATTTAAATATTTCACAAAGTCATCTAGATCTTTATCATTACCATACAAAAGTAGTATTTAATATATTCAATGTATAGTGTGTTATTGAAGTATGCCAATACCAAGTTGGCATAGTTCAGTTGCAAGAAATAGCTGTCTTCATGCAACAAAATGTTGTTCTCTAACACCATTTCTAGTAAAAGCAGCAGTTGTATCACCTTGTTGTTGGTTAATCCTTTTTCTAGAAGGTACAGCCTCACATATTCAGTACCTATATTGTTCGGGATGCAAGTAAACAGAGATTTGACATCTAAAGTTACAAGGATGTCGTCCTTCTCAATTGGCATCTGTTATCAGATTGAGCTAGATTTTCCAGAAATTGCTGAGTGTCTCTTAAAATGTGCCCTGCTCCAATAACAAATGGTTTAAATTGTTTGTCCAAATAAATAGATATAGATTCTGTTAACCAGCCTTTGCTGGAAATAATGGGTCTAAGGGGAGGATCTAATGGTTTTTTGTGAATTTTTGGGAGACCTCTAAATGTGGGTACCAATGGATCTTCTATTAAAAAATATTTGTATAGATTTTCATCAATCACATTACTCAATAATAGGTCATATAGGTGACCGTGGAATTTCTTTATTAAATTATTTAGCGAGTATTTACCCAACAACTTATATGTGACTTGGTCTCCTAGCATGTCAGCTATCTTAGTCATGTACATATTTCTGTCCATTACGACCACTGCTCCACCTTTGTCAGCTTGTCTAATAACAATCTCCTCATTCCTTTGTAGGTTATATAGAGCCTTTCTTTCTGTCTTGGACATATTGAAAAACTCGGTCTTTGTGTCCTTATTGTGATATAAATTCATTAGGTCAGTTTAGTGGGGGTATAAAAACAGATGTTTTTTTATATACATTGATACCTTCAGTATTCTCAGAAACTACATTACCATTTGAATACATCATTTTTAGTGCTATGTTCCTTGTGAACATTTTTATATCAATAATAAAATTCGTAACATCGACTGTATCAGAGGGTATGAAATTCAGACCTCTGTTCAATACTGACTTTTCAAACTCATTAAGTTCATATTTAGAGATATTTACCACTAGTTCTTGCTTATCGATTTCAGGGCTTTCTTCTGCCTCTCGTATGTCTCCTCCGTGAATTTTCTTTTCCTCACTTTGTTCTGAAAAGGTGGATGTCCCTCAGTCTCAATGAAGACCTCATTGTCATTGTTTTTAAGTTTTGAATATTTATTAAAAATTCTGGTTCTGTTTTTAATTCTAGATTTTAAATATAGTTATGACTTTTGTCAAATGTAAGCAAGATGCACTTGCACTTTAAATCAATATTGTTTTAATTGATTAGTATTTAAATGCACAAGCCCATGTTGTAAAATAGAGGTCTGAAGACCACTGTTACTACAATAAAGAAATTGCTGTTTCTACGAATTGTTGGATATTTTGACATCATTTGGGCAAGATACATGGCAAGATTTATGGCAAGCTACATGTTGCACCTTTGATAAACTTTTTTGCTGTTTGCACAACAGATTATAGATATATTTAAAAAATCTTATACAAAACAGTTGGCTCCACAAAAGGGGTGGTAAGTTGTTCTAGTGACATCCAGGTAACCCCAGATACTGGAATCAAATTAGATTATATTGAAAAAGAACTGTGCAAACTGGATACAAATGAAGCACAGGGAGGAGATGGAATAAGTAACAATGACCTGAGAGCACTTAAGCAAGAACTTACACTGCCATTACATTAATTATTCACTAGGTCATATAAATATGGGGAGATTCCTCAAGATTGGAGACATGCACTTATTAAACCTGTCTTTAAGGGAAAGAGGAGTAGGACAAACCCAGAATTATAGACCCTTAAGTCTACTTTCATGTTGTGGAAAAATAATGGAGAAGGTAATACTGGATAAGTTATTGTCAGAACTGGATAGGTTGGAACTTGAAACCATATATCAGCATGCATATGTTGAAAATAGATCTACTACCACCTGTAACATGTTGTTCTATGATAATATAATAACAGCTATGAATGAAAAATTGTGTTGTGATGTGATTTATATAGGTTTAACTTCAGCATTTGACAGGGTCATGCACAAAACACTGATCAATAAATTAGTACAACTAGGTATTGATATACTGTTGATAAGATGGATAGCTGCATGGCTTAAAAATAGGACATGGCAAGTATCACACACCAACTGGACAAGTGAAATTTGTTGAATTCTGGGCTGAGGTACAAGTTCCTGTGTTGCCCATATCCTTACTTGGATAGGAGGAAGCTTCTCTGTTCACCAGTGAGAGTGAGGAGCTTTGAGCAGCCTATCTGTCCCTGGAGGAGTGGTCTCACCCCAGCAATTAGTAGCTTATTGGCCATTTTGGGATAATTCCTATCTCTTTCAATCTCCCTGCTTTAAAACCCGCATTTGTGTGGTTTTGCGCACCACGCAGCATCGCACAGCGCCGATTAAGCAGGTTTAAACTGTTCCAGGCTCCACAAAGTCTGCTCTTCAATTTTCCCTTAGAACTAGTTAAACTTTCAAATTAAGCACTCAACCTTCCTTTTACAGCCCAGCACTTGCTGAAATTTCTCAGTAAGCACTACCAAATGCTAGCACTGCACCCCCCCTTATAGTATATAGAAGTAAAAGGCTCCTTATTCGTCCCATCCGGACAACCAATAAAACAGTTCATTAAACTATTCAGGCATGTCCAAAGGGCAGTTTCAGGTCTACACTCAAGTCAAGCTGGTTAATCTTGGAATTTTTGAGGCAATGTTATAATTGCCTTATGTACACAGACAACCCTCTCCTCCTTCCAACAAACTCAAATGTATGTGAGAGATTCAACTATACAGCCAAACTGGAGGCCAAGCTCTATCAACCCAAGACTGGAACAGCCAGTCAGGAGGAGAAGGGAACCACTCACACCAGACAACCAGTCTCACATAGATCAATCATATCTGCACCAGCAAACAGGACACATAAACACACAAAAACATACTCGGAAGCTCTAAATAAAAATCTGCCAAAGCAGCAGAGTCCTCCAAAGCAGACATCCAAGCAATTGCTACCCCACAACAATATTCACGTATCACATATTTCAAAAAGTCTGTGTGCCACACAATCGCAGTCCTTAAGGCTAAATAACACACCAAATACACTAGTAATAGAAGACTCTATTGTCAGGCACACTGACGTCCTGCTCACCAGACTGAACAAGGAGAAGGTCACTGTAAGCTGCCTGTTGGGTGCCAGGATCCACCACATAACAAAAGCACTCAAGTCACTCCAAAGCAAGTACAAATATGACACTGTCATTGTCCATGTTGGTGTGAATGACCTGACACGTACCTGCCTGGACTACATGAAAAGAGACATAGAGGAGCTCTCTGATCATGTAGCCCAGGCTGGTATGACACTGACTCTGAGTAGCATCTTGCCCTCACCAAGAATGATGCCACAGTATAAAGACAAAATGATCAATTTTAACAATTGGCTAAACTATTGGTGTCATTCAAAGGGGATCCAGTGTCTGTCAACCTGGGATGACATGCTCAACAAGCCACATTGCTTCGCTAGAGAGGGCTTGCACCTGTCACCCTTGGGCTTTCGAATACTGGCTAAGGCTCTTGCCACCACCATAGTGCCTTTTTTAGGCAAGGCTCAAAAGACAAACCCACCACCATAGACAACACAAGAAACAAAAAACTGAGGGTAATGCTACTCAATGCCAGACGTCTAAACTTCAAAATGCATGCACTCAAGGCACTCCTCAGTATGGAGAAAATCAATATCTGTGCAGTAACAGAAACCTGGTTCAAGGCTCCAGAGAGCACCCCAGCACTACCAGGCTATAACTCACACCATACTTTTCAGCCCCAGAAGCCGGACCAAAATTCAAAAGGCGGGGGTGTATCCATCTTCATCAAGGATACCCACACCTCCAGGTTAGTGGCACTGCACGAGGCTTTGGAGACCATCCATGTGCAACAAACAGTGGGCAAAACTGCTTTTCAGGTTGTAGCTTGCTACAGATCACCCACCTTGTCTCAGGGCACCCACTCGGCATTCCAGAGAGCATTGGAGATTATGAAGGTCTCACCAAACACCATGATATTGTGTGGCTTCAACTACCCAAACATTGACTGGGAAAACTACTCAAGTCCCAACTCCTTTGCCCAACGTTTCCTAGAGTTTATAAACTCAAATGCCCAGGAACAACTGGTCACCACTCCCACAAGAGGTGACAACATATTAGACCTGGTCATCACCAACATGGGGGCTCAGTGTTCCACACCAGAGGTAAACCCCTTATTGGTAAGATCAGACCATAAACTAATCACACTGGACATCCACATCCCAACCCCACCCCCAGCCAAGGAAACCACTGTGAAAAATTTCTCAAAAGCAAACTTCACACTTCTCAAGACAGAGGTGGAGTGTTTCAAAGCCCCCGGGCTAATGAAAAATGCTGCCCAAACTGCAGAATCCTTTATGAATGCATTCTATGATCACCTACAGGAATGCATGGATTGAGCCATCCCAAGTAAAACCAAGACTCACTCCTCCAAAAAGAGGAGACCAGTCTAGTGGACCCCAGCCATAAATAAGCTATACAACAGAAGGAGGAAACTACTACATGATAGAGCAAAATCTCAAAAAGGGAAGGCATCCCTGATCAGTATTAGCAAGAAAGTACGATCCCTCATAAAATCATCCAAGGCCAGCTTCAAAAGAAAAATTGCCAAGGACTCTAAAGATAATCACAAGGCCTTCTTTAGCTATGTCAAGAATCTAGGTGGCAACTCTCAGATCTGCTCTGAGCTGGGGCAAAATGACAAAAAATACACTGAACTCACTGACATTGCCAATATCCTGGCTGACAGGTTCAGTGCAAACTTTACCCCCCTCACCCCCAAAAGGCCCGTGTCCATCACAGAAGAATATAGACCCCCAGACATCACAGACACACAGGTGAAAACAGCCCTCTCCAAAGCCAAAACCACAGCATCAATGGGACTGAATGGTATCCCAGGCTGCGTCTTACACGAGCTCCAAAAATAACTAAACCCTCACGTAAATTCACTGTTCAAACTCAGTCTTATATGTACCCAAAGAATAGTGTAAAGCAACAGTTATCCCACTCCACAAAGGTGGCACCACAATGGATCCCGGGAACTATCACCCTATAAGCCTGACTAGCCTGGTCTGCAAGGCTATGAAGCGCATCTTCATGGATCTCATAAACAAAGACATTGGGAACCTATAGACAATGGACCCTACCCAATTCAGCTTTGTTAAAGGCAGATCTTGCCTCTTAAACCTAGTCGACTTCTTTGAAATAGTTACCAAGGCCATAGAAGAGGGAAATGTAGTCCACACAGCCTATCTAGTCCTTGCAAAGGCCTTCGACACAATACCCCATTCTGGCATTATAGATAAGCTTACCAGCTTGAATATTAACCCTTATGTCACGAGATGGGTTAAATAATGGCTCATGGATAGAACTCACATGGTCGGAGTTGCGAGAGCCATGTCCGACTCCAAACTGATTACAAGTGGCATCCCACAGGGCTTGGTCCTGGGACCCCTCTTGTTCGGTATATACTTTTCTGAGGTACAGGCAAGCACGGGAGGACTATGGCTGACCAAGTTCGCAGATGATTGCAAACTGGGAGCCATAATCAACTCTCCGGCTGACATAGACATCCTCCAGAAGGGTCTTACAGAGGCAAATACCTGGTGTCAGAACCATGGCCTCAAGCTAAATGCCAAAAAATGCATAGTCATCCCCTTTGGGAAAAACAATGTGCCCACGAACTACCACATAGGTGGTAATACACTAAGTACGGAAGATGTAATTAGGGATCTGGGGACCCAAGTAGATAGCAACCTCTCCTTTGATAATCACATTGCCAAAGTGGTTAGAAAAACCTTCTATATAGCCCACCTAATCACGGAAGGGTTCACATCTAGATCAAGAGAGGTCATTGTGCCCCTCTACTCATCGCTCATCAGGCCCATAATAGAGTACAATGCCCCATTTGGGATGTACCTTACCCGACACCTGCAACAGCTGGAAAGACCCCAGAAGTACCTCACCAAGAGGATCGTGGGCCTCAAACTGATGTCTTATGCAGCTCGACTAAAGAAACTTCCAGCTCTACTCAGTTGCTTACCACCTACTCAGAGGTGATCTCTGCCTGACATACAAGGCCATGTCTAACCTGGAATTAATGGACATGCTCCACCTCAAGAAAACTAAATCCCTTAGAGCTACACCTTTCAGGGATTTAAATCTCAGCACAACAATAAATAGGACATGCTGGAGGGATAGATTCATATCCCAGAGGCTTCCCTCGCTCTGGAATAGAATCCCAATCCATGTTAGGCAGAGCCCCTCACTGACCCTCTTCAAGAGAAATCTTGATGAGTGGATGGGAAATCGTAAATTTACTCCTGGGATCACTTCTATGGCCCTGCTAGACAGAGGCTCAGGAATCTAATCAAATCTAAAAGGAAGGCAAAAGCCAACACATTCTAGCTAGGCTTATAAATACCCTAGGACAGATAGCCTAGTACCTACCTATGAACCTATGAACCTATGAAATCCTTGGTTACAGTCAAGGTGTCCCACAGGGCTCTGTACTAGGCCCTTACTTGTTTAGATTGTATCTTTCAGACCTTACTTTTTCATCTGAGGTGTTCTACAGTCTATTTGCTGATGACCTGAAATTGGGTAAACTGATTACAAGTGTTACAGATAGGGCATGTCTGCAAAATAATTTGACTGAATTGACCGTTTGGGCACAGGAGATTAATATGTTGATAAATACATAAGAAACTAAGCATATGAGATTTGGGAGACATAACCTGAAAGGTGAATATTTAATAAGGCACATAGTGATTGAAACTGTAGACTCATTTAAGGACCTGGGTATATGGGTAGATTCAGCTATGAGTTTTTCTAATCATATCAACCAATAGATAGTTATAGAACTATAGGTTGTATAAAAAGATTTATAAAGTCTAAGAAATCACACATAATGAAGTCATTGTTTGTTAGTTACATTAGACACAAACTTGAGTACGGAATAACAGTATGGAAACGCTATAGAAAAACAAGCATGAATAAACTGGAAAGAGTACAGCAGAAATATACTAAGGACATCCATGGATGTGAAAATCTAAGTTATTATGAAAAACTAAAATATCTGAACTTGTACAGTGTCTCTTACAGATATTTAGGAGGAAATCTTATTCAGGTATATACGGCATTTAGGGACAACTACCTCTGGGAATGTTTGGGGTTATCAAAAAGTACTAGAGAATCATCAATTAACCTATGTAGAAGATTATATAGGAATGAAAAGTGTACTAATTGGTTCTCTGACAGAGTAGCTGATGCTTGGAACAGACTACCAAATTACATTAAAGCAAGTATTAGTTTAGATATTTTTAAGAACAGCCTGGACATTTATTATGGGAACAAGTGTTTTGGCATATTGACAAGCTAGAAGGGCTTTAATGCCCATGCTTGAAACATTTGTATGTATGTATGTATATGTGTACCACATATTTGTAGTCATTTATGCATATAGAGTTGTGTTATAGGTTCATAGATTCATAGGTAGGTACTAGGCTATTGGCCCTAGGGCCTATATAAGCCTAGCCAAAAGGTACCCTGGCTTTCGCCACCCAAGAAAATTATTTTCCTATGCCACTGTTGAGCAGAGCCACAGAAGTGATCCCCAGGGTGAATTTCCTATCCCCCATCCAGTCATCAAGATTTTTCTTGAAGAGTGCTCATGAGGAGCTTTGTTTGATATAGATAGGTAGTTTGTTCCAGATTATGAGAAGTCTCTGGGACAGGAATCTATCCATCCAGCATGTTCTGTTTATTGTGGTAAAAAGGTTTAGGTCCCTAGAGCATGTAGCTCATAGGGATTGGGATTTCTTTAAGTGGAGCATGTCTAAAAGCTTTGGGTTTGACATAGCTTTGTGTGTTAGGCAGAGATTGCCTCTGAGTAGTCGATATGCGACAGAGTAAAGCTGCAGTTTATTGAGCTGGTCTGTGTAGGGCATCTGTTTGAGGCCAGTAATCCTCTTTGTGAGGTATTTCTATGGCCTTTCCAGTTGTTGTAGATATCTTGTGAGGTACATACCAAAAAGGGCATTGTACTCTATAATGGGTCTAATGAGTGACGAGTAGAGGGGAACAATGACCTCTTTTTTCTTGGATGAGAAACCTTTTGTGATGAAGTGTGCCACGTAGAAGGATTTTCTGACTACTGTGGTAATGTGATTATCAAAGGAGAGACTACTCTCCACCTGTGTCCCAAGGTCTCTTATCACACTTTTGGTGTTAAGTAGACTACCACCTATGTGGTAGTTCATGGGTACAGAGTTTTTACCAAAAGGGATGACAATGCACTTTTTGACATTGAGCTTGAGGCCATGGCTTTAACACCAGGCATCTGTCTCAGTGCGGCCCTTTTGTAGGATGTCCACATTTTTTTGAGTTTTGATTATGACTCCTAGTTTGCAGTCATCTGCGAACTTCATTAGTCACAGATGTTCTGTGTTAGCCTGTACTTCAGAGAAGTAGATACCAAACAAGAGAGGACCCAGGACTTAACCCTGTGTTACTCCACTTGTCACTGGTCTGAAGTTGGATTTGGAGTCTGCTACCTAAGCACTGTGGGTTCTGTCAGTGAGCCAGATGGCAACCCATCTTGTGACATAGGGATTTATACCTAGTTTAGTGAGTTTATCTATAATTCCAGAGTGGGGGATGGTGTTGAAAGCCTTGGCGAGATCTAAATAGGCTGTGTGAACCACCTTACCCTCAACTACGGCTTTGGTGACTGCTTCAAAAAAGTCTATCAGGTTTATGTCTGGCAAATCATTGGCAACCTGTGAAGACTGACATTACAACATCTCCTTCCCTTTCTTTTGGTTGTTCCCATTAGGGGGTCACCAGAGCAGATCATCTGTCTCCATTTCTTCCTGTCCTCTGCATCTTGCTCTGTCACACCAACTACGTACATGTCCTCTATCACCACATCCATACACCTTATCTTAGGCCTTCCTCTTTTCCTCTTACCTGGCAGCTTCATCTTTACCATCCTTTTCCCATTATACTCAGCATCCCTCCTCAGCACATGTCCAAACCAACATAATCCCACTGGTCTCCAAACCGCCAAACCTGGGCAGACCCTGTAACATGCATATCCCTGATCCTGTCCACCCTTGTCACACCCAGTGCAAATCTTAACATCTGCCACGCCCAGCTCTGACTCCTGCCTCTTTGTCAGTGCCACTGTTTCCAGCCCATATAAATTTAGCTGGTCTCACTACAATCTTGTAGACCTTCCCTCTCACTCGCAAAGGTACATGTCTGTCACAAATCAGTCCTGACACTCTTTTCTACCCTCCCCATCCTGCCTGTACTCTCTTCTTTACCTCTCCCCATATGCGTCATTACTCTGAACTGTTGATCCCAAGTATTTAAACTCATCCACCATTGCAAACTCTACTCGCTACATCCTCACCATTCTTCTATCATCCCTCCCATTCACACACATATATTCTGCCTCAGTCCTGCTGACCATCATTCTTTCCCTCTGTAGAGCATACCTCCACCTCTCCAGGGTCTCCTCAACCTGTTCCTTACACTCACTAGAGATCACAATGTCATCTGATAACATCACAGTCAACAGGGACTCCTGTCTGATCTTGTCTGTCAATCTGTCCATCACCACTGCAAATAAGAAAGGGCTCAGAGCTGAACCCTGATGTAATCCCACCTCCACCATAAATGCACCTGTCACTCCCACCGCAGAACTCACAACTGTCACACTACCCTTGTACATATCCTGTAGCACTCTTACAGATTCGTCCGCCACTCCTGAGTTCTCATACAATACCAGGATATAAGATGCGGAAAACAGTTCAGACCAAAAAACAGGCAGGAAACCACTGTATCGAACAACTCTTCTCATACAACACCACAACTCCTCTCTAGGCACCCTGTCATATGTTTTCTCTAAGTCCACAAAGACACAACGCAACTCCTTCTGACCTTCTCCGTACTTCCCTATCAACACTCTCAGAGCAAACATATTATATTAGGGCCATAAAGTTATGTGGCTTTCTTCACTTGCTTAAGTTTGAAGGTATACTATATGTCATAGTTTACCATGCAGGATTATGTTAGTTTACTTCATGCCCGGGTCTAAACCTCCGACCCAGGCATCCATTGATCAAGCTTTCATCACCCAAGGGTTCCACAGGTGCTCTGCCTCCAGGGTGAGCGGGCCTGTGTTCCACAGTATAGATATCTCTGGCAAGCATATCTGTCTCTTCACGTCCTGTTTGTTGTTCCATTAATCCCTATTTCTTGGTGTGTGTATTTCTAATGGATTTCCTCTTTACATTTTGGAGCATGTCTTTCATTTTTTGGTGATTTCTCTGTCTTTCGAATTAATAGATATGGACCATGTAGCAGGATTCGGTTGACTGAATAGATATTTAGTACCTATTTGCGGGTTTGATAAGAGCTGGAGTTGGACCCTTCGAGGCGGGCATGAGGAACTTTGGGGGCTTTCCAATTGTTTTGGTTAAGGTAATTGGAATGATGATGGGGCATTGTACTCAAGGGTTGGTCTGACATATGAAGTGTACTCAATCATTGGTCTGACAGTGATGAGCACTAGTGTGAATCTGATCGCTGATTGTGTGGTGAGTATAGCCTGTTTTGGGAACTATACTGTGGCAGCGTGGTTCATGTCCCTAAGTTACTGGGAACCTGGGTCCCCAGATCCCTATTGGGTTCTTCCTTATGATCAGTTTCTAACCCTATATGGTGTTTAAGGGGTAACCTTGTTTTTGGTGAAGGTAAGTAACCTTGTTTTGGACTGGGGTTTTGGGCATTTTTTTTGGCACCAGTTATCCATGTTTTCTGCCATTTGGCTGGAGCTATCCATTTCTTCTGTTTCCTTGATGGTGCCCACTTTGCAGTCATCTGCAAACAACTATGGTGCCATCTTGCCAACATGTTTGCCTGCACTTCAACCTGCCAATGCCCGATTGTTTGGGGCCAGGAACCGAGCCTATGCGGACACCACTTGTGACGGCTTGAGCTTGACATGGCGTCAAGATCTGCCTGTGACTGACATATCATAGCCAGTTTGCAGCCATCTTCCCTGTGTGGGTTGTTTACAGCCAACCCATTTTTTATGATTTGGTTTATGGGTAGGTATGAGTTTTGGTGTGCTTTGTCAGGTAATAGGTGTGTGTGGCCTTGCCCTCTTGCAACCATACCTGGCCTGCTTCACTGACCTTAATAAGTTTCAAAACTGTTTGCCCAAATCAAAGCCAAAAAAAGAGCCAAATATTTATAGACAAGTTCCCTATGTCTTTATTTATGAGTTCCATTATTTCCAATGTCATAGCTTATGTCACCAGGCTTGTACCAAGCTGATGGTTGTGATCTGTGCTTGTCAAGACAGGGAGGTCAATTTTTTGGGATGGTGGAGGCACTCAGTGGAACCACACTTGTTGGGTACGTATGCCACCCTTGCATGCAGAAATAGGTGAGTTAAGAACAGCGCCTGTAATTAGGCTGAAGTGTAGGTAAGCATTCATTGCGTTACACCATCCTTCATTGATCTGGTTTTGTTTTTGCCTTTTGATGGCAGTGAGAGAGCAGCATTCATGTTTTGGCCTGGCTACAATCCTGGAGGGATGAATATTCTGAAGGACTGGGGCACTGAATTGGGAGAACCAGTCTCAGCCAGTATGTTGGCAATGTCTGATAGTTCAGTAATTTTACATCATTCTGGTCTGATTCTCCAGTTTTCTGGATATTTCTCCAGTAATCTAACTATAGCTAAAAGGCCTTATGATTTTCTTTTGAGGTCCTTAGCGAGGTTTCTTGACTTTTTTTTTGTTTTTTTTTTACTTATAGTTTTTATTTTTTTACTTATTTTTACTGATTTGTTCTCCTTTTTAGGATTTTGCTCTATCTTGTAGTAGCTTTGCTTTTTTCTTTGTAGAGCTTGTTTATGGCTGGTGGTCCCCACCCACCAGACTGGGCTTTTGTTTGAAGTCTTTGTTTTGTTTTTTGTTTGCTTTTGGATTGATACGGTGGAGGTGCTGGTAGAAGGCATTTGTAAGTGATTCAGCTGGCTTGGTGTTTGGTGTTTCCGGCTGTCCGCCTTGAAGGGAAACCACAGGAGTCTTAAAGTTTAAAGTTGGCTTTTTTTGTTTTTCACTGTTTTTTTTTCTGGGGTTTTTTATCTGGGGTGAATGCGGGTGGAGATTAGTGATGAGATTGATTTATGAAATGATCTCACTAATGAGGGCACACCCTGGTGCTCCATGTGTGTGTCCCATGTTTGTGATGTATGTTTTTCTCCTGTTTTCTCCTAGGTGGGTATCTAGTTGTTCCATATTGAGTTTATGAACTTAGGAACCTTTTAGGCTAGAGTGTTGGGGCTTGAGTAGCCAGCTTGAGTCTATATTGCTGTGGTTAAAAGTTGAAAATATGATGATGATTGTGATTACATTTATCGAGTGTTTTGTTTTCAGAGGAAAGCTGTGAGTTGATGATGAGTTTGAGTAGTGAGCCACAAATACAAATTGGTGCAGAGTCTTTCCTCTGGTTAATTGCTTACCTGGATGGTCTGTGACGCAATGCACGTGCTTTGCCAACCTGAGTGGTGTGGGTATCCTTGATGATATGATGCCCCCCTCCTTCTTTTCCTGGTGGGGCTTTTGGGGGGCTGGAGCGCAATGGATATAAAACCCGGGGTGAGTAGGGTGGGGGTACTCTCAGTTGAACCAGGTTTCCTCACAGTCACAGCAGACACATGATTTCTCCATACTGAGAAAGGGCAGAGGTGGGTGCAGAGGTTTTTCAACTTCTGGCATTGAGCAGCATTACCCTTAGTTTATTTTCTTTTTTGTGTTCTAGGGTGGTAGGTTTAGAATTTGAGCCTTGCCTAAAAAAGGCACTATCGTATCTGTACTGCTCTTTCCTGGCATGAAACCATACTGCTGATCACTAATCCTCACCTCCCTTCTTAACCTAGCTTCCACTACTCTTTCCCATAACTTCATGCTGTGACTGATCAATGTTATCTCTCTGTAGTTACTACAGCTCCGCACATCACCCTTATTCTTATAATCGGTAACCAAACACTTTTTCTCCACCCCTCACGCATCCTCTCACTTTCCAAGATTACATTAAACAATCTGGTTAAAAAGACCACTGCCATTTCTCCTAAACACCTCCATGTTTCCACAGGTATGCCATCTGGACCAACGGCCTTTTCATTCTTAATCCTCTTCATAGCTATCCTTACTCCATCCTTACTAATCTGTTGGACTTCCTGATTCACCATACCCACATCATCCAACCTACTCTCGCTCCTATTCTCTTCATTCAACAACCCTTCAAAGTACTCTTTCCATCTGCTCAACACACTATCCTCGCTTGTGAGTACATTTTCCTCATTATCTTTTATCACCCTTTTCTGCTGCACATCCTTCCTAGCTCAGCCCCTCTGTCTAGCCAATTATTACAGGTCCTATTCTCCATCCTTCGTGTCCACCCTTTCAGACAACCCTTCATATGCCTCATCCTTAGCCTTGGCCACCTCTCTCTTTGTCATGCACCACATCTCCTTATACTCCTGTTTACTTTCTTCATCTCTCTGACAATCTCACTTCTTCTTCGCCAGCCTCCTTCTCTTTATACTCCACTGTACTTCCTCATTCCACCATCAGGTCTCCTTGTCCTCCTTCCTCTATTCAGATGTCACACCAAGAACATTTCTAGTTGACTCCCTTACTAGCTGTGCTGTAGTTACCCAGATATTCGGTAACTCTTCACTGCTACCCACTGCCTGTCTTAACTCTTCCCTGAATTTAACCTCACAATCACCCTTTTTCAGTTTCCAGCATTTGATCCTGGGTGCTGCCCTCACACTCCTCTTCCTCTTCTTGATCCCGGCATTATCCCACAGACCAACATTCCATGCTGCCTAACTACACTTTCCCCTATCACCAATTTACAGTCTCCAAGCTCCTTCAAACAGGTCCTCCTGCATAGGAGATAATCTGCCTGTGTGCATCTTCCTCCACTGTTGTATGTCACTCTATGCTCCTCTGTCTTGTTAAAATATGTATTCACCACAGCCATATCCATCCTTTTGCAAACACCACCAGCATCTCACCTTCTGCATTCCTTTGCTTAACACCATACCTACCCATCACTTCCACATCCCCTCTGTTCCTTTCACCAACATGCCCATTGAAATCTGCTCCAATCACCACTCTCTCATCCTTGGGTACAGTCATCACCACCTCATCCAACTCACTCCAAGATTTTTCTGTCTCATCCATCACACACCTAACTAGAGGAGCATATGCACTAACAACAGTCATCATTACACCATCAATGTCCAGCTTCATTAACATCACTCTATCTGACACTCTATTCACCTCCAAAAACACCCTTGCCATACTGTTCCTTCAGGATAACCCCTACACCATTTCTCCTCCCATCCACACCATGAGAGAACTATTTGGACCCAATTCCGATACACCTAGCCTTACACCCCTTCCATCTGGTCTCTTGCACACACAATATACCAATCTTCCTTCTGTCCATCATATCAGCTATCTCTGTCCCCATACCAGTCATACTGCCAATATAAAAGCACCTACCCTCAATAACACACTCCTAGCCTTTCTCCTCTCTTCTTGCCATATGAGCATCAGACATCCTCCAGGGTATGTCTGTGAATGCAAAGGCTACTGTGCTATCAAATGACGTAAGTGTGTTACAGCAATATTAAAAAAAGTGTCACTAATTTTGTCCCATCGTCTCCCATGTATGTGTGGCATCCTCCAGCTGTCCTACTCTAACAGGTTGACAGATATGACTGAGTAGCAAGAGTGTAAATACAGTGTGCCACACTGACATAGAACAGAAATGTATATCAGGTATTACCTGTGCACATCTATGTATGAGTAGGTGTACCTGGCTGCCTCATAACAACAGACATGGGATGCAAAATGTCAGGTAAATAAGCTGTACATGTTGTACACATGTGTAATCTCAGTTTCTGTGCATCCAACAGAGTTATATTTCTACAGCTATTGGTTGTTGCATTGCCCTGACACAGACATGGGTACTAGAATAAGTATGATTATCAGGTTGAAATTTCAGAGGTGTCCAGCCATGTTATGACCTTGTGTCCATGCCTACAACAAACAGCCATATAACCACCAACATAGCTGTATGGACTCAGCAATACCTTATCTGTAAAACCTGTCTCCACCAAAGTAGAGTAATCTCCTTTGCTGGAAAGCAGCAATACACAAACCACATAAATGGTCACTATGTCAGCTGTATAGGTCAGAGTAGGAGCAGACACCTGCTTGGCAGCAAGTCAACCTTTGTCTGAATGAGCATATAAGGTCACGGGGAGGATTACTGTAAGGCTATCTATGAGTACAATTTGGACACATCCACCAAGGGCAATCCCAAGGCCATCTTCACATATGTCTGCAATTTCAGTGGCAACAACACAACCCACCCTGTAATGGTGGTCAATCACACCATATACACACACACCATAGCTATAGGCAACTTGTTGCAGACAGGTTTAAGGCAAACATCACCCCCCTGGCTCACCATCAGTGTAGGTGTATATGCACAGCACCTGCACCCCTCCCCTCATCGTCAGGGAGCAGGTGCATACTGCCTAACCAAAGTCAACAAAAGCAAGTCTCCATGTCTACATCCTCCATGAACTCAAGCATATGCTTCCAGCTCCATTACACACTGTATGCAAGCAAAGTCTGAGCACCATTGACATCCCATCTGGACTGTCAACCCTCTACACAAACATGAATGATGAATGGTGGTTTATGCAATGTACTGGCCCTCACTGGGGGAACATGACACATCAGGACCAGGAGTGCAATGCAAGTTCATACTGTGCTGATAGATGACAGGGGTATGATGTGGTTATAAGTGGTGGCTAATGATAGGCAATATTGATGTTCTGGCTCTGTAAATAACTCTGGGCAATGTCTGAGGTCCTGTAATGTGTTTCCCTGTTTATGTCTTCCAGGTGCCATGCAGCATCAGCCGGCGTAGACTGCAGAGAAAAATGCAGCTATTACTGAAGCAATACCACAGCACCATGCGGTGCTGTTCGTCTGAAGCCAACAAAATCTGTGAGAGCGGACTGCCCTGTGGGATGACCTTCTCCACAGAGTGAACACCTTGGGCCACCATGGCTGCACATACAATCAGGTCAGTCATTGGGCAACTGACCTGATACGTCGTGAACAGCAAAGGGCTGCTGCGGTGGCCAGGGACCGTTCCACCACAGGTGGGGGTCCTGCTACATAGGCCCCACTTACACCAATGGAGGAGCTCCTTGACAAACTTGGGGCAGCCCCCACACAACAACCAACACATGAAACACCAGTCGTGGAGGTGGTTGGCACCAAGGCAACAGGCAAGGAGCATTTGAGCAAGGCCAGAGTGCATAACAATTTAATCATGTAGCCGTCATACTGTCTTCAATAGACTATCTAGATGAATATGTCAGTTCAAACTGCATTTGTGGGTGGGGTTTAGTAATGCACACAAATGCACATCTATGGTGAGGGGCAGCAAATTCTGTACTATCATAGCTTGTACTGTACATGTGCAGAAATGTAGCATTCATCTTGTTCCAATGCCAAATGTGAGTCTGCTAACAATGGTTCTCCCCAACTACATAGGTACCTCTGGTCTGTATGTGGGACAGCAGCCTGATGTTGGTGAGTACAGGACTTTCCTGTTGTGGCTCACCATTACCCCAGGAATGTTAACGTCATGCACATGACCATGCACACAACTGTTAATCTCAGCTATATTGCAATATTTGCATGTTCACTTGTGGTGGGGTTAACTGCGTTGTGTCACACTGGTCATCACAGGGACCGATTTGCAGGAGATGCCACATATCTATAGCATACCTCACAACCTGTTGTTGCAGGAAATCTGGACAAAGACTGACAAAATGGGAGAATGAAGGCGCAAAGCTAGGGACATATTTTATAAATTAGTGTTATACAGTGCATATAAATGGTGTACACACACCTGTTAGAATGCCAGGTATTTGTGAAATGCAAAAATGAGAGCACAATATCACATTTCCAAACCCTTCCAACCTTTCATGTGACCTATAACCTGTGCAATCTAATTGTAAAACAAAAAAAATCTGGTAAGGGAACAATTATGACACATAAAAAGCCTACAAGAAGCTAGATGCATATGTGTGCACAGGCTGAAGCTAATACTGTGTTGAAGCAGCTTTTGATATTATTACAGCATTACATCTTCTTGGGTACACACCTGCCATCAGTTACAGAGACTCTTCAATTAACAGCAAATAACGGTCAGCTGTCCTACCAGAATCATCCTAAATTTACCCAGTTTCCTGCTACAGCAACAGTCATAGTTCCCATATAGCTTACGAAGCAGCAAAGGGATCTCATTTGTGAAAGGTATCAGCCCAGAGAAGGTTACACACATATTTCCACAGTATTGCATATACCAAGGAGCACAGTGAAGACAGTCAGACAGGGTGAGGGAAATATGGGGCAACAGTGACATTGCAAAGAACTGGACATCAATCCAAATGTGTGGAAAAGACAAGACCAAAACTGGTCAGGGAGGCTGCCGGGAAACCTACAGCAACACTACAGGAGTTGCAGGAATTACTAGCAAGTACCAGTTGTGTACTACATGTGACAACAATCTCCTGTATTCTCCACATGTCTGGCCTATGGGTAGGTTTGTAAGATGGAAGCCTTCTCACACACAGAACAACATCCAGGTCTGGCAGATTTCTCAAGAAAAATACATCAGGTCCCCGAATAGCATGTGGGGAAATGTGTTATCATGTAATGAGACCAAGGTTGCATTTTTTTTACCACAATACCAAAATGTTTGTTTGGCACAAGAACAACACTGTGCATCACCAAAAGAACACCATCCCCATGGTGAAGCATGGTGATGGCAGTGTCCTGCTTTGGGGTTGCTGTTCATAAGCTGGAAGTGGGCCTGTAGCCAAGGTGGAGAGGATTAGGAAGAGTTCAAAATACCAGTCCCTTTTGGCCCCAAATCATCATGTGTCTACTAGAAAGCTGTGGATGGAGAAGACTCACATCTTTCCACACAACACTGAACCATACCATACATCAAAATCCATAAAAGCATGTCTTCACCAGAAGACAATGAATGTTTTGGAAGGGACCAACCACAGTTACAAATACATCCAATAGAGAATATGTGGGGTGCCCTGAAGAGGCCTGTGCAGAAGTGATGCCCTCACAATCTGACAGAGTTGGAAGACTTCTGCAAGGGAGATTGTACAAATATTGCTTAAGCTGAGATGTGCCATGCTGATACACAACTTCCCAAGAGGACTGACTGCTGTTATGAAATCAAAAGGTGCTTTAACAAAGCATTAGTTTAAGGGTGTACACAGTCATGCAACCAGCCTATTGCATGTATTTCAACTTCTACATTACCCCTAACTGATGTGTTTGTTCTTCAATTGGATTGCACAAGTTATAGGTCACGTTAAAGGTGGGAAATGTTATCACATGGTTTCTGTGGTCTCATGTTATATATCACATAAACCTGGCATGTTAAAAGGGGTGTCTACACTTATAATGTCCACTGTAAGCTTAGAAGGTTGTTAGTGTAACTGGTTCTGTTGTAACATACATGTATTGCAGGTTTTGAAGTGTGAGACTCAAAATATGTCATTAAATAGTGACACCAGTCCTCATATCATCCCAGTAATGTGTCAGACAAATACAGGATTTATGATGAACAAACCAGAAATATCAGCCACACATGTAGACATTCAACTACACTCTGTACTGTTGAGAGGTATGTTCTGTAGGAGTTGCCACTGTGCTATACAGGTGAAGAGCAATTATGTATACATCGGTGCAGTGTGTGCTACTTGAAGACCCATCACCTACTAATACTACTCACATATCACAGAGGTATATATAAGTTGTAACAGGAAGTGGAAAGGGCTTTACTGCGTGATGTTGAGGGCCTGTCCAGGCTGTGTATGTAGTTGTCTGACTGTGTTGTGAATGTCTTTATAACACATCTATATCATTTACATAAATAATTGATTCAATTAAACCATTAAACATTAAACCAAATTTCATCAGAGACACTTTCACTATAAAGTTTCTTTATTGTAAAATGTTATGCATTAAATAAATTACAATGAATTCCATGAACAAAATTTTTACATTATAAAACATTTATTAATTATGATTAATGCACTCCATCAATTGTGTTAAACATAACCTTACTTCATATAAATATGATGATGAATATTTACTACATTTCCATATTCATACCATTTGGAAAGAGAGTTTTATAATTTAAAATGAATCTAGATTCCATTTCCAATAATTTAATATGAAAAACTGCATCATCACCAAACACAAAAGTGCTTATCCACCGGACTTTCTAATCTTCCATGCCTAATGTCCCCCAAGTGCTCCAAAATCCTGAGCTTAACTTTTCTGCTGGTTTGACCAATGTACCATTTTTGTTTGGCACATCCACAAGCTATGATGTAAACTACCCCAGATGAATTGCAATCAACATATTCCAGAGCCTTATATTATACATTATTGATTTTTGTTCCATCTAAACTTCTGACTCTGGAACATACTTTGCACCTCCCACATCTGAAGGTTCCTTTCTTAATGCTGTCCCTTCGTGTTTTCCTGATATTTAATATTTCTTTTAAATTGGGATATCTGCCATAAGAAAAGGTAACTGTGGTTGGAAATAGTATCCCCACCTTGTCATCCCCAGTGACAATGGGCCATAATTTTGAAACTACCTCTCTCAACACACAAGAAAATTGAGAATATTTAGTAACAAAAAATATTTTTTCATTTAATCCTTCCACTTCAACATCTTCCCTCTGCGTATTAGGACATCCAGCCACATGCAATGGACCTCTCCTCTCAAACTTCCTTAAGCCCAATTCCTGTTCTACTTTTATTCTAGCTGATTTAATTTTCACTTTGGAATAATTTCTTTCACTTAATTTGCTCTCAATCTTATCAAACTCCATATTAATCCTTTCTAGTTCAGAAGGGTTAAACCCTATACATTTGAATTCCCAATCACTATGCATGCTGGAGGCATGCAAAAAATTATCAGCTGCTGTAACCTTATAGAAGGGTTTGTATTGTACCTTGTTATCCCTTCCTACATATAGTTCGATGTCCAAATACTGAATGTTCCTTCCACCAACTATATATGTAAAATCCAAACCACATGGATTTTTTTCTCATTTCTGAAATGAATCCGCACAAAAACAAGAGATCATCTATGAATCTCTTGTATTTTACTACTTAAAGAAGTTTGAGAGGAGAGGTCCATTGCATGTGGCTGGAATAAAAATAATAAAATACATAATAAAATAAAATAAAATAAATAAAATTCATTGTAATTTATTTAATGCATAACATTTTACAATAAGAAGTATGAGATTTCAAAAGTGAAGTTAGAAACTTTATAGTGAAAGTGTCACTGATGAAATTTGGTTTAATGTTTACTGGTTTAATTGAATCAATTATTTATGTAAATTATATAGATGTGTTATAAAAGGGGTGTTGTTTGACTTACAAAATGTATTCCATGGTACCAGAATTAAAAGATATTTACACAGTTTGGACTGCTCGTGTTGTGTTCCAGTATTGTGTTGTGAATTCACCAGTTGGCTATTGTGAGGTCTGTGTAATGCTTGTCTGCCACCTCACCTGTATGTGTGTGCATGTGTGTGTGTGTGTGTGTGTGTGTGTGTGTGTGTGTGTGTGTGTGTGTGTGTGTGTGTGTGAGTGTGTGTGTGTGTATGTGTATGTGTGTGTGTTTGCATGAGTGTGTGTGTGTGTGTGTGTGTGTGTGTGTGTGTGTGTGTGTGTGTGTGTGTGTATGTGCATGTATGTGTGTGTGTGCATTCATGTGTGAGTGTGCATGTATGTGTGTGTCTGTGTGTGTCTGTGTGTGTGTGTGTGTGTCTGTGTGTGTGTGTGTGTGTGTGTGCATGCACGTGTTTTTGCATGTGCATGTGTAGCAGCAAACGGTATAGTGCAGGTATTAATTTACATATTCATAGATTCATAGATTCATAGATTAGTACTAAGCTAACTGCCCTTGTGAGCCATTTTAAGCTTAGCCAATTATCCCTTGTGAGACTCAAACCCTGCACCTTGGGTTTGTAAGGCAAACACCTTAACCATTAGGCCACCCTCCCAACCCATGTTGTCTTTCCTCCATAGGTGGTCAAGGTGGTCACAGTCCCTCCAGCTCAGTATCTGATGTCAGTGACTCTGCAGACTCTGGCAATGATGGTGGTCATATTCAGGCAAAGGTGGTGTTGGCAGGGGCTGAATCTCTGCCATCGGTTGGCATCCCACACTCATCCACAATGTCCCTGCACACAGTCACAATGACCAGACATGCCCGTCCCCAGCAGACACAGATGATGGACAGTTGACAGGTGGTGGCATGGAACAGGTTAGTGCGGTGACTATGGCAGGTATGAGTGTAGACACTGTCCATAGCCAGAGTGCAGGTGAAGTCCCACAGAGGCAGATGGACAGGGTTGCTCACAGGAGGACTACTGCTCATCAAGCCGCTGTTGCAAGTGCCACAGCAGGTATCACCAGATACATGTTTCAGGCTGTCATGGATGCAGAGGCATGTAGTGAATGCAACACCAGACAAATACTTAGGGGGATGGATGCAACTCTTCCTGGTTTATGTGGCTACATACATGACCTTGTTGAGGCCACATGCCAAAATAGTGGGGTCATGAATAGACAGTGGGGTGAGACCTTGGCAATTCTTGACCAAGGCATGTCTGTGCTAGAGCGTTTGGAGGGAGATGGGTATCAGCTACATGGAAGTAGGTCAGCACCAACATCAGCTGACAGTCTACAGGGCCATGCACCTTCAAACTCATGTAGTGGCAGTGACACCAGGAGTACTGAAGGGGGGGTTGCTGTCCACATCACAATGGAGCAGGCCATGGGCACGTGGTCCTGGCTGGTCCCATCAGGGACACGGATCCAGTAGACAGCAGTCACCATCATGAAGCAGTACTGCATCTGGCCTTGGGCCTGGTGATGCCAGTGAGACCCCTGGCAGGACCATTTCATGTGTCCATGGTTGGAGATGGTAAACTGGACACCCTGCCATGTACAGTCCACAGTTTTCCAACATACCCCTCTGTAGGGCAGCCATATGGCATGACTGTGTGCATGCATATATACACACACATCTGTATCACAGGCAAGTCACCTCCAGACACACGCAGCACCTCTGCACAGCCCATCTATAGGATACCCTCCAAGCACACACACATGGATGTCAACTGTATGGCCCAGCCTAGGTCTCTGGCAAACTCACAACACACCCTTTGCATATGATAATACCTGTGTACATACCACAGATGCAAGGACAGGCTAATATGGATCTAATGCACAGGGTGAATATAGTACAGTGTAGCTATGTAATACTGTTTAAGCTGCTGTCTGCTTGCATTTGTTATGGGTACACATAATGGTGTGTGTATCTTATTAGCCATTATGCATTATTGCTGTTAGTACCACTGACCGAATGTAGTCTGACATGCTGTATTCTGTTTGTGTTCTAGGTGTCTGTGTATCTGCAGGCTGTGGCCCTGCAGACATTACTGATGTGGAGTATGGAAGAGTGGAAATACATCGACCATTTCATAGCCAAGGTACAGCTTTATATGTCCATTTACCAGATATGTATGCATGCAACAGTGTGTGATGGACACTGTTGTCAGACAGTGTAACCTGGCATACATACCCCTTGTTACAGACAGGTAGCCTTCAGACATGTCAGCTCAGTGTTGTGTAGTACCACATGTGGAACAGGTTATTGGAGTACTGTCAGTAGGTCCCTCACCTGCTTAGCCATTATATTGACTGCAACAGAGTCACATATCAGCACCTGATGCCCCTGCCATTTCTTTCCCATACACTCAACCCTGATGCAGTTGGTGAGGGCATGCATGGTACTGTGTATGACAAGTTTGTGGTATGTATTCCTGAGTTGACAGGGTGGAACAGGGAGACAAAATGGCATATCCTTTGCATACACACAGTAAAGACTGACACAGGGGTTGTGCATACAGTAACACAAACACAGCTGGCAATGGACATATTTGTAAACCTACATATCCACTTTAATGTACTATAGTGATACATACACATAACATGCCACACATAGATTATATGGGTGGGACATAACCCACTACCTCTTACAACACATAATGTTGTGAAGGCTTTCATGGATGGTGACATAACCCACCAGGAATAGCAACTGGAGTCATCTATTGCTCCTACAAGCCTGAACAAGTGATAGGGTAACAGACGTTATATCAGCATGATGTTTCAGTCAGGCATGATATCTGGTGCTGGCATGTGTGTCAGTATACTAACTGTGACCTATTTGGCAACAATATCACATACATGGCCATTGTTAGGGGACACAGACCACATATGAGTTGCAGACATCCAGATATTCTGGAGACATCTGTACAGATGACTGCAATGGCCTGTACAATGGTTTAACATGCTGCATGTGAGGCAGATGCCATTAACACACTATATAAAGTAATGACATCAGGAGGTGGTAAACAGGCATGGATGGTACATACATCAAAATGGTATAACCCATGCATGATATGATTCTCAACCCAAACACACACAAACACAGGTGCCAGTATTGATATTACAAACCCTACCTGTCTAGTTATGCTGACTATAGTGTTATGCAGTTATCAGACAAACCACAGAGCTTATATGAATTCATCTTGTCCCAAGGTACTTCTAAGGTGAATGACATCAGCAGGCCTTGTAAAGTAGGGTGATGGGAAGTGTACAGGGTGGTACACAACTCAAAATGGTACAACCGACACATGATATGATTCTCAAACACACACACACACACACACACACACACACACACACACACACACACACACACACACACACACACACACACACACACACACACACACACACACACACACACACACACACACACACACTTACTTGCCAGTATTGAGATTAGAACCTCTGCCTACCTAGTGATTTGTGCTATAGTGTTACACAGTTATCGCATGCAATACAGAGCTTACTGGGCTGACAGCTGGCCAAAGGTGCTGATAAGGGGAATGACATCAGCTGGACTGATAAAGTGGAGCAGTGGGTGGGAATCTTATCAAAATACTTCTTACAACCATACACACTTACACACACACATTTGCCAGCTCTAAGAGTAGAACCCGTGCCTATCCAATGATTTGTACTATAGTGTTACACAGTTATTGCACAAACTAGGGAGTCTACTGGACTGACATCTGGCCAAATGTGCTGATAAGGGGAAAGACATCAGCAGGCCTGATAAAGTGGGGCACTGGGTGGGAAACTTATCAAACTACTTCTGCTTACACACACACACACACACACACACACACACACACACACACACACACACACACACACACACACACACACACACACACACACACACACACACACACACACTCACACTCACTCACTCACACACACACTTGCTGGATCTGAGAATAGAACCTCTGCCTATCTAGTGATTTGTACTATAGTGTTACACAGTGTTCAGACCTGCTATGGAGCTTACTGGGCTGACCCCTAGCCAAAGGTGCTGATAAGGGCAATGACATCAGCAGGACTGATAAAGTGGGGCACTGGGTGGGAAAATTATCAAAATACTTCTTCTTACAAAATACACACACACATTTGCCGGATCTGAGAGTAGAACCCCTGCCTATGTAATGATTTTAAGGACTGATAAAGTGGGGCACTGGGAAGTGTTGTTGGTTTGAATGGCTTTAAACTGTTTCACGTACAAACAAACAAACACACCCCCCACCCCACACACACACACACACTTGCCAATACTGAGATTAGAACCTCTAATTATTTGTACTATAGTGTTATGCAGTTATCTCACATGCAACAGAGCTTATAGGGGTGATAGGTGTCCAATGGTATTTCTAAGGTGAATGACAGGAAGTAGGGTAATGTGAAGTATTTCTAAGGGGAATGACAGAAAGTAGGGTAATGTAAAGTGGACTGAGTGTGAACAGTCTCCTAATACTTAGACCTATGGACACACACACACACACACACACACACACACACACACACACACACACACACACACACACACTCACACACACACAGGCAGGTGATGTGATATTATAAACCCAACCTCAGTACTATTACGCAATGGGGCTCACCTTTTATGCTGGCATGTGCAACTGTTTACAACTGGTATGCCATTGTCAACAGCAGAACATCAATGTATGCCATTCAGGGTATCTGTGTGTGTGACTCACTCTGTCTGTGTCCATCTGTGTGTGTGTCTCTCTCTCTCTCTCTATCACTGTCTGTCTCTCACTGCCCCACATCTATGTTTGTGTATGGTCGACATGTTATCTGATGCCCATCTATATGTGTGCATCTCACACAACAGATGCAGATATATCATATATGGGTCACCTTCAGCCAGCTGAAGGTAATCCTGTCTGATGTGTGTGTGGGGGGACCATTAAGGTGTTCATAGCTTTCTGTATGCACAGACATATACACACAATACAGTCATATATTCTGATGTGGGTTCCAACATGCCCTGTGATTCTCTAAGTGTAAGAACATGCCTAGAGTGCCCTCTATAGTTAGAATGGGACTCTATTCCAGAGATAGGTGTACTCCAGTCCAGGGTATTGTGTGCTACAGCCATCCTCTCAGGAGTACACAGGACTTTCCTCAGGGTACTGGGTTTGTTTAGCAGACACTTTCTGACATATCTGAAGTCTGACACTGCAATTGTATCATTACCTAGTGCCAGACATCCTCAGATCATCACAGTGCTTTACCAGAGGAATACTAGTTGTATGATGCCTAGGCCAATATTATGAGGAAAGCTATGTACATTTTTGCCGAAGGCCATTTGCGAGATGTGGCTGGAGCCAGTTGAGTGATCACACACTGTGTAAACAGTCCAGCAACCTGGTGATATACTGGCTGGAGATCTCCTGCTTGTGTGGTATCTTTCTAACCTGTGATGTCATATTCTTGTGTGGGCATACCTTTCACTTGTACATTTTTGGCAGGTTGACCAGGTGTTTGGCTAGAGGTTTTATCCTGTCTATGTAAACTTGTGTTTTTATGGCAAATTAGTTACATATAATTGAAGAGTGATGTTACAAAATAATGACAGACATTACTGTTTCAGACTACATAACCTTCAGACAAGTCCTGCTACTGTAAACCCCTCACCCAAACAACATTCTCAGTATGTAAGGGCAATATTTACAACACATGCCTATCATTGTGCCTTTATTCCACTTTTATTTCTGCCCTTGTCCAGACATCTTGCTGTCAGAGGTTGGGAGTTATGTGTGTGGGTACAGAGTGCATTCTACTGTGCAGGCATGTGCATTATATGTAAAAGCAAACATAAGAAAAAATGATTATTGAAAATAACCACTGGCAACAGTACCACAAACACTTATATTCACAAAAGCCTTGGCACCTCAGCTACACATCTTTTAAGATGCCCATTATATGTTTAGTATATTCCACATAGCACTGTGATTTCCAGGTATGTCAGTGGCAGAGCAGTGGGTGTCACTGACATGCATAACAGTTGGCACTAAAGATATCTGCACATGGCCCTGTCAAAGACAGCAGTGTACCTAGGGCACTACAAGACGACTGCCAGGAGAATGTGCTGACCAGATCCTGACAGTATTAACCACACATACACATAGCTCATTGACCCCTGCATATTGTGGACAGGCAACACATTTTCATGTGTATTGGTATAGCCCTGCTAATGTGTGCTATCCTGCTATTTCCCTGCAAACATACATGTTACTGCATTTCTGTGGGTATATTGGGGGGCACACCTGTTAACTGTACACATTTGTACAGACTGTGCTGATATTTGCTTTACATTTTGGTTGCATTTACCATACTATTGTGCCCTGTCTTGGGAACTAGGGACATATCAGTGAAGAGCACAGGTTAGATTGTAATGGCATGCATTTGAGTTTCAGGCTTCTTACCCTTGAGTCCTACTGTACTATCACGTGTGAGTCTATAGGGGGGGTAATTCAATGTTGTCACCATTTCTGTGCCTTTACCAGACATTTCTCTCTGGTTTTCTACAGCTGACTTGCTGTGTGGGTGTGAGGGATGGGTATGGTACCCCATACACTGACATCCATGCCTTTGACCTATGCCCTCCCCAATTAGTTGTCCCCACACATATACTGCAGTGGGATTTGCCACCTAGGGTACTACTGCACAGTGTGTGGAGGCCAGTTTTGGCCAGACATTTCCTAGTGTCCCACATAGCTGTAAGTTGTGTGCTGCTTCCCCAATAGGCCACCCCATTCCCTTGCACACATGCAGCATTATCATAGATATGCCAGCAAAACATACTAATCCATTCATTTATTGTTAAGAAGACTGACTTACCATGTGCCTGCAGCAGTTGTGAGGACGGTGCTTGAGAACTGCCTATGTATGATGCACACAATGCACTGCCTATACATGGTACATTACAAGTAATGTGATGTGTGTGTCATCCATGTTACTGTGTGTGTGCGAGTCAGAGAGAGGTGCCAGTCCCTGGGGTCCCTACAGTGTCAGTGTGTGTGTTATGCAATGCCTCTTTGCCAAGGCCTGAACATACTGGGCATGCCTCAGTCTGCCTACAGGAGCAAGCTCAGGGGCCTCCTTCTCTGAGTCCCTCTGTGCCTGTAGGGACCTTAGCAATGGTGGTGGGTTGTGTGGCACTTCCCTGTGCAGTTTCTGCTGTAGCTGTTTCCACAGGATCATATTGTGTAGCGTGGCATATACTATGAACTTATAGTACTGCAAGACTCCACCAGATATGTCAAGGCAGTGAAATTGTGACTTGAGCATCCCAAACGCATGCTCTATAATGATCCTGGTTTGTGTGTGTGCCTCATTATGGCATTCTTGTGTGGGTGTGTGTACATTTCTGATGGGTGTCATCATTCATGGCTCCAGTGCATAGCCAGCATCCCCCACCAGATGGCCATATGGGATGCCCCCACTGGCAAATGCCTGGTACAGCTGTGATGAATGCCAGATGTGGGAGTCATGATAGCTTCCAAGGCTGCCAGCACACACATTCATGATAATGCCCTGGGCATTGCACATAACCTGGCAGCTGATGGACGGGAACCCCTTGTGGTTTATTAGGACCCTACCCTGTTCACTGAGTGGTGCTTTGATGTGAATGTCCGTGCAGTCTATGGCACCCAGTACCTCTGGGTATTCTGCTGCTCAGTGGAAGAGAGAAATTTTGCTGGTCCTCTCCTCACAGGTGTTGGGGAAGTAAATGTGCTCACCGGCTAATGGTAGTATGGCATCCAGGAACTGGTGGAGTACCCTGGATGCAGATGCCTGTGAGACCCCCGTGATGTCCATAGTAGGTCTTTGGAATGTACCTGTAGCTAGAATTCTTAAGGCTAGACATACCTTGGTATCCACTGGGATGAGTTCCCCTCTGTTGGCTCTAGGTCTGAGTTGAGGCCGGCACAGCTCGGTGATTTGCTGAAGTATGTCTCTGTCCAGCCTGAAGTGCTCTACTATCACCAGATCATGTATCCCCTGTAAGTTACCCTGGGTCTGAACCCTCTTCTCCTTGGTCAGAGGCAGTTGTCAGCATTATGCTCCTCTCCGCCCTCAGCCTCTAGCACATACTGATGGATCAAAGCAATGGTAGCCCCCTAACATTTTTCCAGTTAAAATTCCCCCGCATGTGACCACCAATGGTGCAGAGTTTGTAGGAAAAACAGACTGTAAGGTGTTTCCATAGTTTATACTGTTATGATGCAGATGTTGCTTGTATGATTGGCTGACTATGATGCGTTCCACCTGCTAGCTATGTACTTTGTTCTTGATTGCTTTTATTCCACTATTTTCCTTTTTTCCCTTCCCATTTCCTCCCCTTTTAAGCCCCAAGACGTGCCGAGCAAACCTGGTGCCCAAATGTAAACAGTCCTGCTATTTCTGTGTTTTTTTTTGTTGTTGTTTGTTTTGTTTTAGACCAGGGGAGTGCCACACAAACATAATGTAAACATGAAGAATTTGCCCTACATGGACGTGAACACGCTCTTCATTTCATGGAATAAGTCAATACATCATTGGACACACCCCTTTGCTTAGCTGTGTTTAGCTAAGCTTATCTGTGCACCATAGGGCTCCAGTGTGCTTACACCACCCTGAAACACCCCCTTTTCATGTCTGTTGCTCCACCTAGTTACTCAATCATGCTATAGCACCTACACAGTTAGGTCCAGTTTGGCCCTTAGAAAATTTTTGGGCTTCAGTAAATTTCCCCTCATTTGCATACCCCACTGCCTTAGTCTATAGTTACAGCACTACCCCAGAGCCTCTCCCCTTGACAACCACTGTTCCCTGGTATTGCTTTGATTCTGCATGCTATAGACTATAATGGCAAAATGCAGATTTCCCTTAAAATTGAGTTTTCACATTTTTTTTTATTTTTGACATGATCCCATTTGTGTGCACCTGCCCAATGCTTAAACGGCCGAGATCGTCCAAAAAAAAAACTTTGATTTTTATAAAAATGAAGCACTTTTCCATGCCAATGGCCATATAATTGGCCATTGGCATGCCTAAAGAGTATAATACATGCTTTTTTTTGAGCTGTCATGCCTCTGTTTTGTTATTTGCAGAAATGTATTGGTATTTCCGCCACTACCAGTGTTCTTGCAAGGATACCTGCCTGCTTGCTGAATCACTAATTCACCTCAGTTGCATGTTTTTCACATGCAAATGAGGTAATTAGCATTCTGCACTGGTTTCTGTGCAGGAACAATGTAGGCAGGCTCGTGCACATCAAAACACTAGTTTACTGGATCATTCTGCGGCCATATTCCATGCAGGAGTGGCTACACTGTTCCTGCACAGAAAAATTACTTTATTGAATCCCGGGGTCTGTCTTTTTACTATAGAACCTGACTGATCTGGATCAATTCATTTGGGTATGAGGTTTGCTAGTCTATTCACTAGGATTGTCACAAATATTTTATAATAAAGGTTTAAAATTGAAATTGGTGTGCATGATCCTAGATCAGTTGAGTCCTTGCACTCTTTTGATATGACTATATCTCTTTGCCAGGATGTAGGAATTTTTCCTTTCTGTACTGTATCATTAAAAAATGTCCCCCAAGTTTCTTGGGGTTCTTTTCTTCTGCATACCTCTGCCTTT
This sequence comes from Protopterus annectens, assembly GCF_019279795.1. Lineage (NCBI taxonomy): Eukaryota > Metazoa > Chordata > Ceratodontiformes > Protopteridae > Protopterus > Protopterus annectens. The sequence goes on from NC_056741.1 coordinate 1,615,069,735, forward strand.
TTCCCTTTCATTCCAAGGTGTTACTCTTTAGTGCTAGTCTTATTTATTCTGTTGTTATTTTAGCTAGCATCTGTTTGTCCATCGTTTGCTCTTTGAAAAGACAAAATAAAATCAGAAAAATTTCCATCTCTTGCTCATTATTATATGTATGTTTGTTCATGTTTTTGATAATCTTGTCATGGTATCCGCTGATGATATATAAAATTTTGTCTGTCTCTGACTCCTTTTTCCCACCATCCTGGTTTCTAATTTTCAGTATCATTCTCCCTACCTTTTGTTGTTTTAATGTTTCAAATAGGAGTTTTTTTGCCATATGACTGCTGTCAAAGAATACGTTTCAGTGACTTAATTTTGTATTCATTAATACAGTCTAAGTAATTTTGCATACTCTGCTTTGCTTTATCCAGCTCTCTATTTAGTATTTCTGAGTCACCTAGACTTTTCTGGTCATGCATCTCTTGTATGCATGTAGGAGCAATGAAATCCTTGAAATAAATACTTTCCCATAAATCAGTTGACTTAAGCATTATAATATTTTTAGCCTTACTTTATTGTTGTCCCACTCATCAGGAAGCACTCTCTTTCTTATGCTTTGTAAGTTTTTGATAAACCTCATTGAGCTTTTGAGTTTTTCATTTATCCATTCCTGATGTCCTCTTTTTTTCAGAAAATATATGAGGCTATACTAGTGCCTTTCTCAGTAGGTCCTTGTACTGGTCCTCAGTTTAATGATCTGAAATAGTAATTGGATGCATCTTAATCTTGTTTCAGTTGGGCATGTTCCTTCAAAAAATATAGTATCAATCAAGTCTTGTCGAGGTTTTAAATTTTCCTGAGGAATGCTTAAATGTACTTTGGGCTAGTCTGGAGGTCTTAATCTTACTTAACTGAAATAATCTCCTGAATCTCGCAGTGGAATACTTCAAGCCAGCTGACAGTTTCCTAGCCTGTCCTCTGTCTATCCTAATCAATAGATCTATCTAGGAATCATGCGTTTCATCTCTTTGGAAAAATGTCTTCATCATCCACCTTCACAAGGGAGGAGCCTCATCTGATATAACCAATTTCAGACCTATTGCCATATTATCTCCTTTATCAAAACTTCTGGAGAAGTGCATTCATAAACTACTACTTGAATGCAGCCTTCAGGAAAAGTTCCTGTCCTGACCTCCACACAACATGGTTTTAGATCTGTCCATAGAACTACCACCATGTTATTAACATTCACAGATGGTATTAACAAAGGCAGAGATGAAGGCAAACTCTTTCTCTATACTCACTGATCGTTCTAAAGCTTTTGGTTCAGTCTCTCACCAAAATCTTCTCTGTCTACTGTCTTCCCAAGTGTTATCACAATTTACACTCCTGTGATTTTTGGAATTACAGATAGATACCAATCTGTTAAATGGTTCTCTACCTTTTCTCCCTTCCTTCCTGTCAATACTGTTGTGCCACAGGTCTCCATTCTTTACCCTCTACTCTTCAATATATTCACTTAAAATCTGCATCAATCCTCTCAGCAAGCTTCCCTCATGCACTGATGATTCTACCCTAATACTCACTTCAGATAACCACATACATCTTCACAGAATTACTCAGAAGGCCTTTAACTTCATTGAAAATTGTCTACAGGAGAATTACCTACCACTAAATGCCAGAAAAAAAACTAAACTACTTCTCTTTTTTTCCAAAATCCCTTTTCTATGAAAAAATCAACTTTAAAACATATATCTCAAATAATACCATGATTGAAGTTACTTCACATACAAAACTGCTTGCATGAGAATTGATGACAATCAAATTTGATTTGCATATCCAATACTGCATCAGGAAAACCCATTAAAGAAGGTACCCGTCATACAGTAAAGAAATTCCTTAAAGACCCTGCCCAGGCAACTTTTGCTATCACTTGCCTCTTACCCTTTCTCTTATATGGGGCCTCCTATCATGATCAACTGACAAGCCTCACATAGTTCTTAACATTAACAATGCTACCACAAAGTTGTCAGATTTACTTGCAAAAAACCTTATCAGACTCACCACTGTTTAGCACTAAAAACACTTAACTGACTCAAACTTCCTCGACACCTATGTTATACCCAGTTTATCTTAACCCATAGAATCATCTGTATCCCATTTGCCTGCCTAGAAATTAGTCCCATACTCCATTTCTATCTACCAAACCATCCCCTTTGGTCAAATGATAAACAATTGGTTACCATCTACAATCCACAAAGTGCTGTTGGGATCAGTTTCTATTCCAGTAATGTAGCTAGAATGTGGAATAATATTCCTATATCAATCAAGTCTATCACACACCTTCATCTTTTTAAACTATTACTAAAAGACCTTCTGAGGATGCCGCAGTGGTACGGCGGTAGCGTTATTACCTCACAGCAAGAGGTTCTCCAGTTCGATTCTCGGCTTGGCTTGGGAGCGCCTTCTGTGTGGAGTCTGCATGTTGGGTAGCGTTCGAAAGACATACGTGCATAAATGGGCATGCCTTCGTTGAAGGCTGGGCATCGAGCTGGCATCTTGGCATTTCGTAAAAATCTACTGCCAATCATTAGCGGACCGGAGTTCCGATGTGGCGACGCTTTACCAGGAAACAACGAAAGACAAACAACAACAACTAAAAGACTTCTTCTCTGCCTCCTGGCTTTGTTCCTGCTCCTCACTTGGGACATAGCTTCACCTAACAGCCTTCTCCACCTTCTTATATCTCCCTGTAAAACACTAAATTACTTCACCTGCTTATACCCTTCTAATATTTCACTTTATTATAGTACTTAAACTGATACACCTATTTCTAATTAGCCCAACCAAATTTCTCTTCCATCACTTCTCTATTAACACTTAAACTTGCTTTTCCCCTCTAATATCTCACTCTAATGTATTTCTTATATTACTCCTACTTATATTATACACTACTGTTCTGTCTGTAAATACTCAGTACAATGCAGTATATTAATGCTTGTGAATATCAATACAAATTCTGTTATACTGATTAGTACACTATGTATACACTGTAACTATATTATAACATTTGTTATTACAAACATTGATTGAATTAAATGTGTTATCTTAGTGCTTTTCTCCCTGGGCCTCAGCTGAAAAGGGGTATCTGTGCCCAGTTGGACTTTCCCGGAAAACAAATGTCAATAAATAAATAAATTTGCCCATTTTCTTGGGTCACCTCGTATATATTCTTTGCAAGAGACAATAATCCATTCTCGACCAATCACTAACATTCCTTCCTGGAAGCCTATTGGCTCCTGTACTAGTTCCATAATTTCTTGTATAGACATTATAGGAGGGATGTAGTCAGCTGATAATGTTATGGTGTTTCACTGCCAGGCTCCTTTTGCTGCTATGTAGCTCCCTTTCCTATCCTTGCATTGTTCACAAATACTCAGCCCTGCCCCTTTGTTGGAGATCATTGAAACTTGTCTTTTTCTTCCATCTTGAAGGTTGCTATATTAACATTCTGTTCCAGATTCTTTTATAAGCATCATATGATCTTTGTTATTTAAATGTATCTCTTATGTTTTCCCTTTTCTTATTATTTGTTAAACCATTAACATTCCAAGAAAATAATTTAAACACTGACATATTATTTTATTTTAAATCTTGTATTTTTTATTCTAATGGCATTATTACTTTGCTAAATATCCTGCCTACAGCCAATGACCAGTTAACATCTTCATGACGTTACTCTCTTAGTTTACAATCAGAAAGTAAAGGGTCCATTAAGATGTCCTCACATTCACTAATGTAGTATTCATTACTTATGGGATTCCCTCCTGTGAAGCACATTGTCCACTCAGTCTACCAAACTCTACTGTTGCTTTAAGGTACGTGGAATGTCACCTACACACTCCTCACATAAATATAGGGCATAAAAGTGATGTTTAGGCATACAATCCTCAGAACTTCTTTACCACTAGTCTGAACGCTGTTTTTAACCATCTGTTTGTTTTGCCTCTATCCGTTATTTGCCTACTTTTTCCCTACTCCGCAGTCTGACAGTGAGAGGGTACTGCATACCTTAGACATGCATAGGCAGCTCAGATTTTATTTGGATAAGACTAAAGCTATCAGAAAATGTGATCAGTTGTTTGTTTTCCTTCATCCTAGGTCTTTAGGATTGACTGTTTCCAAGCAAACTATTTCTACTTGTATTTTGAAGGCTATTTCTTTTTGTTACACTTTTCATGGCTAGAGCCTTCCTTCTTCTGTAAAGGCTCATTCTACTACAGCTGTGGCTTCTCCTGGTGCTTATTTTCAGGGGTTCAGACACTAATTCTATTCTTGAAGCAGCTACCTGGACTTCTGTTCATACCTTTACCAAGCATTACAAGTTGGCTGTTATCTCCAGAGCTAGAGCTAGTTTTGCTAATGACATTCTTCATGGATTCTTAGAAGGCTCTACTGTTGCTTCCTCCTCCCAAATTTCTTCTTGAGCTTTGGCACACTCCCATTTGCAATGAATACTGCAGCGGTGAAGGTAAGGACATAGTACAGTTGTGTAAAATCTTACCGTAACGGTAGATGTCCATGCTTTCACCGCTGCAGTATTCACTGCCTCCCTCTATTCCCTAGTCTTTTTTCCTTCCTGGATGTGCAGGTTCTTTTTGGTTTTCCTTGGACTGCTGTTCCAACTGGGGAAAGCATTTATGAGGATGGTATGCCTGAACGTCACCTTTATGCTCTACGCTACGTGAGGAGCGTGTAGGTGATGTTCAGCATACCTTAAAGTAATGGTAGACTTTGGTAGACTGACCAGACAATGGGCTTCATGGCAGGGAATCCCATAAGTAATGAATACTGCAGCAGTGAAGGCAAGGACATCTAACGTTATGGTAAGATTTTACACAACTGTACTCTCTTGGGACACTACCTAACAACAGATAAAATAAATCCTATTCCCCTACTTCAGTCACAGAGCAAACATAATTATATATACATAAAATACTTTAACTTCTTCAGCATCTGGTTTTGAGCTAGTGCTCATTTCAGGTGTTGGCTTACAGTGTATAACTTTAAGTAAATAGACAATATCATCTCTCAAGCCGGGAAATGCTATTTTTATTTTATTTTACCTAGCAATTCCCCTAATAATTTTCATAGGCAATGAACATAAAATGCTCAGCAACATTTTTCAGGCCCATGTTTTTCAGTCACAATGTTAAAAAAAGCAAAAACAAGAGTCACTAGTGTACCAACATTTCAGAACGAATGTGACAGCACACTCAGGGCATATCAGAAACCCGTAAGTATAATGACCCTCATATCACAGTGGCAACAGAATTCAATCAGTCCAAAGCCACATGTGCATAAAGTTTATTATGAAACAAATCAAACTGTTTATTATGAAACAAAGCAAATCAAACTGGTTTTATTATGAAACAAATCAAGTCAAACTGTTTATTATGAAACAAATCTAATTAATAGTTTGATTTGATTCGCTTCATAATAAATTTTACAGGCATGTGACTTTGGACTAATTGAATTCTGTTGCCACCATGATATTAGTGTGATTACACCTATGGGTTTCTGACATGACCTGAGTGTGCTGTCCTAACTAGCGCGTTTCATATTTAGTCACAATGTTCCAACTTAATCCCCCTCTAACACCTCATGGCATGTAGAAATCCTGCAAAGAAAATCGACTTCTTTTCTTTTGGTACACTAACAATCATCCTCCTCTCTGCAACATTTACTGGGATAAGTTTTCAAAGTCTATCAGTTGTCTCTAAGAGGGGCCAGACACTGGGACCCCACCCAACAAGATGATCAAGTTTCTTCCTGTAAAGAAAGTATTGCTCAAACCCACCCTGTCATATCTGGGTGATCTAGGTTATGCTGGTTTGCATTATAGTGGTTTCTGTGTTATTGAATTGCATTTTAAACAATAGACTATTGCTAAAAGCCTCAGTACTATAGGATTAGTGGTTAAAAGTTAGCGAAACATACCTACACATGATTGATATGGGGGCAACAAATCCTAACAGAACATTTAGAAAACAAACAATAAATGATAGCCTGAAATTTTAACTAAGAGTGCATGTTGACAGTTCCTTTATGAGAATTAGTAGCTTTGACACACATAGCTGGAGTGATGGAAACTTAAGTTCTCTAATGTTTTAACTAGAAACCAAATAGCTGGGGAAGCTATGTCTCGTAATCACCATCAGTCTCATTCATTGCTATGTTTGTTAGATTAAGTGAGTCACTTTTTTACTACATTTTTGTGCAGCTTTTTTGCTCTCTAACAGTTTCTTTTGGAACCGAGAATTGTCTCACCATCATTCTTTTCACATCTCTGGAAGATGAGCTGACAGTTTTGTTTTTATTAAATAAATTAGGATTAGTCACTAAGTAAATTCCTGTGCTCTTTTTTCAAGTCTAGCAGTACTTGGTTGGAATCCCCATATGTTTTCATACCTAGGGGATAGAAGACTTGTAAGGCAACTGGGTGTATGAGTCCCCTGAGGTTCAGCTCTCTACATTTATACATACTAGGGATGAATGCATTCCCTTTAGCTCTGTTGTGTATTGAATGATCATTATCCACAAATATTCTTGTATCCTCCAACTTCAGAATATGCTCATTTTTTTCCATAGTTTGGTTAGGATATCTTCTTTATGTTGTCATGATTGCAGCTTTATTATAATAATGTGTAGTTGTTTCCTAATAGGTTAATAGGTAAGTACTATGTTAGCTGCTCTTGAAGGCCATATTAAGCCTAGCCAGCTTCCCTTTTGTGCTCAGATTGACCTATCCCATTTGGTTATACATTAGACTAACCCATCCCATGGTTGACAATTATCTATTAACCCTAATGAGAATAACTGGGTAATGCTATAGATAATTTGAGGGGCTCCATACATGGTATAAAGCATTTAGGAGCTGCCTCTGTCCATTACTTGTATGGGGGAGGGGGCACGGTTGGGGTAAATTTTCTGTTTCCCATCCATAGATCTATGTTGCACTTGAATGTACAGGAGTGAACTTTGTTTTATGTGGATGGGGAGTTTGTTCTAGAGCAGCTGTATCCTCTGCAAGATATAGCTGTCCCTCCAAACCATTCCGTTGATGTTGCAGAAGAGGTTTAGATCCCTAGACTGAGTACTTCTGATGCCACTTGACTTGCTGATATGCAGTAAATCCATCAGTAATGGGTTGAAGGATGTCCTGTATTCCAGACACAGGTCACCTCTTAGCAGTCTGTAGGATACTGAGTATAGTGACAGGGCTCATTGTCTGTCTCAGTCCATTGACTCTGTGTACCCACTCTATTTTTAACCAATGCACTCGAATGCCTGCCCAGTTGTGTAGTGACTTTTCCATAAAGGCTTTGTAGTACTCTCTCTGCATTATCAGGGATATCCATAAAGCCCAGGTTTTCCCATCAAGTACAGTCCCCCAGTTCTGTTATTTTTGTTAAGCTTCTTCATTTTTAGCTCTTGCTCTATTATTTTCTTTTTTAAAAGCTTGTGTTGCAGATTGACAAGATTGTCTGAGTATTGATTAGCACATAAGCAATGTCAGATATATAAATGTTTGTATTTGATGCAATATAATCTGCTAGTGATCTACTTATCTTAAGTATTTCTGTGTACATCTAATCTGTTTTATGCTCCACCGAATTTGTGGTAGTAGTGTTATCTTCAGCCATGCTTCTTCTAGGTTCCAGTCAAACTATCATGGTTTCTACTCCTGGAACTATTTCAAAATATAAACTTGCAGATAATTGTACATTTTTTCCAGTAAATTTCTTTCTTACTGATCTTCTTATGATTAAAGGTACTTTGCCCATTGATATGTATGATGCAATTGCTCTGTTGGTAGGATTCAACAGATTAACTAACCCCTTGATCTGGAATGATCAGACATCTGTATTACCAAGCCATTACCTCTCCAGGATTACTGAAAAATTATGTTACTCATTTTAACAAGTAACACTACATTATGTCATTTATAGCAACTTGCTTAAAATCTGCTTAGGTCTGAAAACAGTAGCATTATGGGACCTTCCAACTCTTATTGTTGTTTATTTATGCAAACACATCAGTTGTATCTCACACTGAAATCACTTTGGCAGGTCGAAGCTATATCTTCAAGTCATATGTCATAATGGATGCTAAAATCTACTCACAGACACTCCATTAGTCACATTTTAGGGGCTGAGATAGATTTTTATTATACAGACAGAGGTACACGTGCACATAAATTCCATTCAAAAGCATTTGACAGCACAGCTGAAACTCCTATCCTGGAAAGTAACTCTCTTTGACAACATTGTATACCTAACTTCATAAGTGCTACTCATATGAGTCATTGCGTGGCTGGTAGACGTACACACACATATCTTATACTTAGACAAATGAATGGACGTAAGGGTGGATGTAAGGGTTTTGTTCAGATCCCAGAGTAAGCTGAGAAATCTTGCATGACTTCACTACTTGGCAAGTGAGCCTATTTTCAATAGCACTGCAAGTGTACTTAGAGAAAAGAGCATCATGGCGACCCCAGTGTCGCTGCATTTTCAGAGAGGACCGGGATCTGGGTCAGTAACATATGGATGTCCTAGGATGGCAAGGGTAAGTGTGGATTGAGTATCACTTATACTATTGAGATGATTGGACAGCTATCAGGTAGGGAATGCTCCATTATAGAAATACAGAAACCATGGATACCGTCAGAATACTGGAATGTGTTGGAGATGGGACAGTTGTATCTGTGTAATTTCATGTTACAATTTCTTGCTAACAAGGGCAATAGTCATTACTTCCAATAGGATTCTACAAGTAAGCCCAATTATACTGACTAATTGGACATTAGGCAGTAAGTTTAGCTCATGGGAGTAAGTGTACAGACCAAACGGAAGAGGGGGTACAATCAGATGAGCATAGTCATGGGTGATTTCTATGGTGTGGATCAGAAAAATAACCACATGGTGCCTCCTGGGGGCTATTGGAGCAGGTTTGATGATATGGATGCCTTGAAGAAGCTAGGGGCAGGATAGAGTTTGCATACCCACCTTTGCATTCCCCACCCATGGATTGTCAATGGGTATGTGCAAGGGAGTTAGGAAAAAGAAAAAAAAAAGATAAAATCTTGAAACTACCCCAATTGCTGCCTATATGTTGGCCCCTTTGACTAGCCCTCTCCTCCAGTGATGGTGGAGTTAATAGAACAATTGATCAGGAGAAAGTTTTAAAGGAGGATGATGACCGACAAGCAATGGAGCAAACAGAAGCAAAAAAAAAAAAGGTAAAACAGTCAGGGTTGTAGTCACAGCTTCACTAGGGCATAAACAACCATCTTAAGTGCAGTGACCAGACCTGCAGAGAAAGGATACTTACAGAACCCAGTGGGGGGGGGGGATTTACATCCCTCTAATTATGCTATTCAATGTGTTCACAAAATAGTGCCCTCAAATATCGTGAATATGACTGAGATAATGAGAACATAGTATGGATGATACATATCATATATTTTGTCATTATAACTGCTGTTAGCCTTGACTGCGGCATCATGGTCATTACTAGATTGTTTTGCCTTGGTTGTCCCTGCTGTTCTTACCTACCAGCCCAAAGATATGTCACTCAGTTTGATGAATTACTAAAAACTGCCCAAGCGTTTATGATCTTTGTCATGGCTGAAAAAGTTCTATAGAGATAGGTCCATATTGCTGGGTAACAAATAATTAGTAAAAATAAGTAACAGAAATGAAAGAAAGCATAAATTATAACACAAAATAATTACACTTTCAAAGGTAAGAAAGTTTATTTTAAGGAGCAATATCATATTCTATGTTCATTGATTAGTTGACACCTTCTTCTCATCAATCCTTCTTAATCATTTCTCCATCCACCCTTTCCCCCACCCTATCCTTCACACTTCTCCTGCCTTTTACCTATTACTCTTTTTTATTTAGGTATAGTTGATAAACTCATCCAGCTAAATATAAATCCCTGTGTAATTCCTAAGATAACAAACTGGCTCACTAATAGAAAACAAGAAATTAGAGTGGGAGGATCTACCTCCACCAAGAAAACCGTCATTAACAGAGTACCCCAGGGATTACTAGTCCTGCCACTCCTTTTTGCTTCTCCTTATTAGAGTTCAAAGCAAATGTTAAGACTTTATGGCTGACAAAGTTTGCTGATGACTATAAACTTGGTGCCATCATAAAGACTTCAGAAGACACCAAGATCCTTTAGGATGGCCTGTCACAAAAAAATAGTTGTTGTCAAAACCATGGCCAAAAATTGAATGACAAAAAGTTCATAAATATATTTTTGGCAAGTAAGATGCCCCTTATAACTATCATATCAACAACACCCCTCTGAAAATTGACACAGCTGTGAGGGACTTGGGAATGAATGTAGGTAGAAAATGAACATTCATTAAACCAACATGTATCGACTATCGTTAGGAATTCTTACTTCATTACACAGCTTATTAGCAAAGAAATGGCATCCATCTTTGGGAAGGTGATCATTCCTTTGTACACTGCACTTATTAGGCCAAACAGTGAATATAATTTCCCATTCTGTATGTACTTGTCCATGCACCTGACTCGATTGTCCACAATGTTGTCTCACCAAAAAAATCAAAGAACTAAATGACAAAAACTACTCAGACCCCCTCAAATCTCTATCCATCTTCTCAATGAACTACAGGTTGCTAAGGGGTGATCTCTGTCTCACATAAAGGGCCTCTGCCGACCCCATCCTTTCAAATCTTCTACACATCCATAAGTCCAAAAGTGGCAGAAACACCCTCTCTAGGCAACTTGGTCTCTATTGCAACTTAAATGGAATGTGCTGGAAGGGTAGATATGTCTCACCAAGAATACCACTTCTCCAGAACCACCTTCCTCTCCATGTAAAATTAAGTACATCTGTTACCTTTTTCAAGTGAGCCTGGATGCATGGATCGGGAACCATAAGTTCACCCCTGCTGTTGCACTTTAGTCTCTTATGGACACGGAGTACAAGTAAATACCTGCTTCAAGGTTGTGGTTTTTCATAATTACTATACAATGGTTTTCACACAATACTAAAGGATTATCTCACCTGGTGTTAAAATACACTGGCCTTGGGACTAAACTATTAAGGCTAGAAACTCAATATGGATGCATGGCCAGGCTGTTAAAGATTCTCAGATATTAGTAGCTTATGAAGTACTATGTACATATGAAACTTCACTAATTTCTCACTCCTTTATTTTCTTTAGGCTTTTAAACTCTCTCTCTTCTCACCAGCAGCTTTCTTTGTTTCCAAGTGCAATTTTCCTTATCTACACAAGAAAACGTTCTTCTTACATCTGCCTCTTTCTTGTGTAACTTCTTCTTGTACATACCTCTCCCACACTACAATATTTCACTTAATCTTAAAATATTATTTGTATACTATGTATTTGTTTTGCAATAATGTTCATATTTATCTAAATATCTCAGCAATAATGTGACACAGGCAGACCTGCTTAGCTTCATATGAAAGCTCAAAGATGTTTGAAGAAAATGCTGATGAGATTATGTGTGTTGCTTACACGGTTACTGAGATAATGTATGCTGTTATAGATTGCAAAAATAAATATTTACTGTGTTTGTAAATATCTTTCTCAATTAACAAATTACAAATATTCATTTGTAATTTGAAAATATCTTTATTGGGCCAGATACCAGTGTAAGTCTACCCTGGTCATAAAAGATGTGATCCGAGTGTAAGTGACTTACTTTAGTGTAAGACCTATCTATAAACAGGCATACTATGAGGACCAGATTCCAAAACACCTGGTCTCAGCCTGCTCTCAGTGTAATTGGTCTCTTACACTGAGAGCAGCTGTTTTGGAATTGTGGCATTAACTTTGTACACACACTTTCAAATTACAACTTAGTATTTGAAGTACAATGTACTTTGATAGAATAGTGAGTAAGATTTTTAATAGAAGAACAGGAGATTGTAGTAACATAGTGGAGAGGGGGGGGTAGGTCAGAAAATTAAAACAACTGGCTGTACATGATTGTCACACTTGAAATAAAAGCCCAAACCCATGTGCAAAAGTAGGAAAAGGGGATTGTGGATGGATGGATGGATGGATGGATGGACGGATGGAGGGATGGATGGATTATAGCTGGAGGAAGTTAAGAGACAGGATTCTTGCGAGGAAATGGAGTGTGACATAAAACTGTGGTCAAAAGATGGAGGTAGGCTACAAGAAAAAAAAATGGATTATGGGATGGGAAGAGCCTGGTGGGAAGTATAATCAGAATTAGGAATTAGTTATGAGTGTTTTTAAAGAAGATTTGGACATGTGGATGTTGGATGATGTGATTGTTACAGGGCATGAGTTTCAAGTTTTGCTGCCATGTTACAGTATAGGGAGTGTCATCCAGATTGTTTTGGTTTGTGTATAATCAGGAGGTATTTAGCCTTTGCCCTTGAAGGATGTTGTAGGATGTAATTGTGGCTAATTATACTAAGAAATAGATAGGCAGATTGTCCTTGCACATGCTCAGTTAATATAATCAATCAACTCTGTAGCTGTTTTGCCTTGGGGAAAGGGGAATTTCCTCTGTAGCACCTCATTTGCAAAAAGGTGCTTTCTGGACTAAGAGGCAGTCATAATCACTGCTTTTTCTCTCAGTGTTTACCTACTAAGACAATGCATTTGATAAAGATGTGGAAATTTTTGTTCTAACCAGCACAGTGGACATTTGTGATACTATAACTATAGTAGGCATGGCTATCATCAAACCTACAGCAGCCTTTTGTTACTTTGAATCCTTAACAATGGGCACAGAACTTTATGAAATCATACAATCTTTGCAAAACAAACTTCCCAAATGTGTATTGACTGTTTACTACCAGAATTGTTTACACGTATTATCTTCTTTGTGTAAATTCTCAACAAAAATGTACATTGTATATTGCTTTCTATTACCTTTATGCTGCATTTTCCTTGTAAAATATTTCATCAAGGCTGGACCTGCAAATGAATGGTCACATAGAAGCAGTGTACTACTGTGGTAAACAAATATAAAATACATAAAATAAATGTACTGTATTCATTGACTATTTTTTATCAAGACAATATGAAACATTAAAATATAATATAAAAAATAATATAAAACTATGAAATATTTATACAATATAAACAATTTATACAATATAAAACCTGTAAGCATTCTATTGCCAAAGCTTTACTTTTCACTAATGCTTCATTTTGTTCAAATTATGTAAGCAAGTGCACATGTTATGTAAAAAATAATAGCGAAATAAAGTACTAGAAAGCAGACTGCTAATGGATTTTTTTAATATGTCATATCCTTTTTATCAATGTCTAGTAAAGACTGTGGTCTGAATTTCAACAAATTGTATATTACATGCTCAGGGTAGGATACGTTCATAAAGTATGTTTGGGTGACCGATCATTATATTTGATTACCTATTAGCTAAATAATCTAATGGCTGTAGCTTCTACTGGCTGTACTGTTTGTATTTGAGTGTGTAGCCAAATGGCTAGAATCATTAAAACTCTAGCACGCAGAGCCCATCTGGATCCTCATTTCACCTTGCCCTGTTGTTAGCATACATCAATTGCATTGGCCACTGTTGCAATGATCTTTGAGAGCAGAAAATATTCTTTGTAAATAAAATCACTGTGGGGGAATATCCCCTCTCAGTGAAGCGTAGAAAAACTTGGAGTTGAGCATATTAATTCAGGGTATACAGGGGATAAAACCCCATGTGTAATGGACTGTGGAGGATTTGCTCCTTCCATAAATGCAAAATATGTAAAAACTGCGGTGGTGGTGCTGCAGTAGCGTTGTCGCCTCACAGTAAAACGTTGCCCTGTTCGTTTCTCAGCTAAAAGTGTCTTCTGGGTGGAGACATGCATGAATGGGCGTACCTTCGTTGAAGGCTGTGCGTCACGGCTAGCAACTCGGTACGTAAAAATCTACTGCCAATAATTAGCGGACCAGAGTTCCGCTGTGGCGACCCCTATCCGAGAGGTACCGGAAAAGCCGAAATATACAACATAAATGCAAAATATGAAATTCACTTCAAATTCTTTTTTTTTTTTTTTTTTTTCAAATTTGAGTGGATTTTGAACCCCTGGCATTTTCAGTAATAATAAAAACTAGACCGCATGATGTCTAGGAGAAAAAAAGCTTCACTGTATCTAAATCACTTCTCTTTCCTATCTTACCCTGGATTGCCAACCATTATATTGGCTACATTTTGAATGGTCTGAGCCCTGACAGAAAGCCTTTTGCTGGCAAGTGAGACAGATGCTCTGCTCTGACTGTACCTTTTGTTACTTACAAAACTATTTACATTTCATAATATATTTTGTGACAATCTCAGGCAGGTTCCGTGGTCTCTATTCTTTGCTTATTTATTTATTAATTATTCATTGATAACCAGGGGCAATCTAGCAGGCACAATTGAAGTTTATGAGAGGAACATGCTTTCCCCTGTGTCACAATTCTTGCAACAAAATCACAGAGTCAGTCCAAGGTGTGTTGTATTTACAGACTATATTATATACAACTTATAACAGTTAAGGTGTTCTCCCAATCTGCATTTCTATATGTATTATAAAAGCCTAGTACTAAATCATTTTTTTTTTTTTACTGAAAACAACCAACTACAATGACTACCTTTATAAAACTGGAGCTATTACTGCTTAATAAAACTAGTAGCTGACAACAGAACTAGTACAAATCTATGTTTAGTAGTTTTACACAACACAACGTTTCTCATGTTCATATGACCTAGTGATCTCCAGCAGAAATCTATCCCATGTTAAGTGAAGGTTTACTGTTAAGGGCAATGTAGATCAGCAGAGCTCTCATAACCACCTTAGAAAGTAACTATAAGCATTAGACTTTATAAGAAGCAGATAAGATGACTTCTGAAAAACAAATAAATGAGAAAATGAAAGCTTTCCATCACATAATGTTGTATATACATTTGAGGTGTGGTATGAGAAGTGTGTTTGTGGATACTTTTGAGCAGCCTCAGAGGAAAGTGCCATCAGCTCAGATGTGTAGTCCAAGCAAAAGATGCAAAAAAGATGGTTTCAAGCATGAGGCTAGAAAAAAAGAAAAATAACCCAGAGCTACAATTATGATTAATTAATTACAACAGCAACTAATAAATTAATATTCAGTTTTACTAAGTATTCCATATTTTAGGAAAAAGTCAAAAGCTAGAAACATTTGGATTTTGATTATTTAAAATAAAAATGTACGTACACATGTTTAGTAACACTATCTATTAATGAGTTCATGGTAAAACAGTATGGCTGATAACAAGATCTTTCAGAAACAAATTAAACTATGTGTAGAGTCTTTGCCGAAGTACACTGATGTATGCTAATTTGACACTAAAACCAGGAGAGAATAATTAGTTGGTGGTTAGGTTTATGGGGCAGAGAAACACAAAAGACTTCATTAAGAAACAGGCTTTTCTTGGCTGGGGATAGTAATCCATTTCAGCTATATATTCCCTCAAAGTCTTAACATGCTTTTAATAAACACCATTTTTCAGGTACATGCATCTCCCTGAAACATAATTAATTGGTTCACAAGTTATCACAGCTTTAATTATTCTGAACCTTAACTTGGGGCTCTCTTTTTTCATTAACAGTACCTTAGTCATGTGATTATGCACTTGCTCGGAGTCGAGCCCTTGGGGAGGTCTCACTCCTTAAAGAGCAGACGTATGGGGAAGAAAGACAAAACTCAACATCTGCCTAAAAAAATAAACTATAAATGAAGGTGTCACAGAATGAGAAAAGAAGTGAAGAAACTGGTCATTCAGTCAATGAAAGCTGGAGAGATCAACATTCTCCACCCCTGACAACACAGATTTGTGAGCTAGCCCACACTTACACACAGTTTCTTTTCACTTCAAGCCAACATGGCTCAGATATAATTATTTTTATTCAGGAAGCTCATTACGTGTTTTCTTCCTTACATGTCCTTCTCTTTGCATTTATTGAGTATACAGTTAACTAAAAGGATACTTGTGGGCTGAAGATAGCATGTGTGCTACGCTCTTTCTGTGTTCTGCCTTCTTTGTGAGAATGCAAGGCAGACCCTAACTTTATTTGTAAGAATCACACTTGGACTAGTATCTATAAATGGCTTTGTACATTTTACTAGACTGAAATAATGTCATATTGTAGAAGATTCACCCAATTACTCTGACTTTCTATAAGAGACTGAATTTCATCATTTTGAAAGCATTTACTTTGCAGATTACTGCCCCCGGGATTCATGAAGCTTGGCACAAGGACAGCATTAGGCCTGCGCCGTCCGTGTGGCATGAAGATGGCGCAGTAGCGCCAAATGCATATTAATGAAGGCGTGCTGCCGCCACAGCCACGTGCATAGGAAACAAGCGCGAGTGCATAGGGTGTGTCGAAGTGCCGCATGGAGACATGGAAATGTCAGCTGTCAACATGCAACCTAAAATGCTTGCATATAACAATTTGCATGCAATAGTAATCACATCTGTCAGTGTCCGTGGATACTGAAACATATGCAAAGCATGCAAGACAGTTCCTGTGAACACAAAATTAAGAAGCAAACACAAATGCACGGTAGGGAATAATGGGTCCCCATCCCTCGAACAAATAACATTGGAAACCATGTGCCTGTAGTCCAACGCAGTGTAGATAGTTATATCAAGTGGAAGTGAAACGCATCATGTTAGCGAGCCGCCAATAGCTACATCCAGCCCAATGGTCAGGGTCACCAGCTGTCCCACATTGTGAGGGAGAGTACATAGCTGGGCAGATGTGTTCATAACAAAACCACGATAAATGTAAATATCTATTGACCGTATGACAGAATCATATCCCACAATGCATGTAATAGTCACATACAATAGGTATGTCTGTATGTAACATACCATATGTGACAAGAAATAGAATAAGCAAGAAAACGAAACAGAAGGAGCATATAAACTGCTACAACAATAAGGCAACATGTAGGCTTAAAGGAAAAGTATTATCCGTAGCATTGACTGTGGGTATGTGTTGTCCAGTACAATTGGATATGTGTCTGTAATATATCCCATCCTGGACATAGGAAAAGATGGCACCCTACCAATGATCAGAGCAGTCGGACAAAATCCGCACATATGCGGTCCAAGCCGTACTTGTCAGGATGTGTCACAGTTGAACGGGTATTACCCGGGTGTACCAACCATGTCATGAAAGTGAAGTATGGGTGTGTACCTATCTGCGTGATGTATAGCATGTGGCAGGTGAAACATGCCAGGGTAGTCCACACAACCTGACATATGTAGTGTATGCAATGTGTTACCTTGACCGTGTCATGGGCCATCAACCAAAGCAGTGATGGATGGAGTGTCAAGAATATGTGTGTGGGGGTGATGGGTAATGGTATAATCCTCAAAGGCGAGACTGTGTTGTATGCAGAATAGGTGAACTTGAGGTGTATGAGGTAGCAGCGGGTGAATTAGAAAGAAACACAAAGAACATGTATACACATCTGCAATACAACCTGACAGGCCATACTGTAGAACACAATCCCACAAACATATGAATATTAAAATGTATGATGCAAATGTACAGAAATGTCACCGGCACATACCCACAGAATGGTCCTGATGGAACCGGCCCATTCAAATGCAACACACCTGGATGCATAATTGAATATCCAGCATCCCCCCCACAGCACACAGCCCGCCCCCATACCTGAACATCCACCAAATCCAACCACACTTGGCCTACTAGCTTGGCGCAGCCACATCTACACATAGAGACCACTACTCATATGTAGTAGGCAGTGTCACCCTAGGCAGTTTCAGGAATGCAAACTATGTATCCCTTGCATGTAAAACCCCCAACACATTTTCGTAAAGCCAAAAGAATGTTCGGTATTGGTCTTGTTAAATTTTTGGATATCCCTCATGGGATAAGTAACTTGTGTAAACATCAGAATGGGTGTCAAGACACGATGTCCAGTCCTGTAGACATCTGGATACAAGTTCGAATGTGCAGTAGTGGTGCATGAGACTGTCCAGTCCTAGTCGGTCATGCAGAACCTACTACCCAGGATCAAACACCTGCCTGTGACGCATGTGTCCCCACATGAATAACCGAGAGAATATATTGTACACATTCGCATAGTGACACTTGGAAATAGGGTGATGCAGGCACTGATGTAAACAGGGTATCCCCTGATCCATTGTGTGAGGGACAGTCACTGTGTGGGTAGGTGTCCTACAATGATACAATGCCAAATGTCCTGTGATTGTAGGAAATAACTATGTACCATACTGCATGTAACAGTTGCCTAAAGCAGTCATGTCAGGATAGAAAATACGTAATTCGTACAAGAAACAGACTAACCACTAAACTGCTAAAGGTATAGGCTCTCAGCTAGGAAAATAATGAATGTTCTAAACCTGCACTGAC
>NC_056741.1:1615093212-1615200712 GCF_019279795.1 Protopterus annectens
TGTGAATAAACAATAGATCATGGCATATGTACAGACAATAGACCACGCACACACCATACAGCACAGTCATCCAACAGTATAGCAATATACTGGCAGATATGTCTGGACCACTGGTGTATGCATGCCTGTCCGTCCTGTGTTTCAGTGTGTGACCATGCCCAGTATGACTGTTATGCATGTCGTCGACCGACATTACCGTCATACCATCATGTGTGTGAGCATGCCAAGTATGGTCAACTGTATTGCATGTGTCACATGTCCAGATAGTCAGTACTGTGTTGCTGACCCCTCCGTTCTACACGGACAGGTGTCATGCTGTGTCTGCAGGGTAGCTAATGGTCATGTGGCATTGACAGTTGCTACATGTCAGCATAGCGTGGGGGGACATCCAACCACATCCACAGTCCTACACAGCATCGGGGGTGGTTCACATGACTCTCACATGTGTAGGTTGGATGGGGGGCACAGCTGACAGTTGTACACATCTCCCACTACTGTACTGGTATGCCAGGTACTCCATGTCAGTGTGTGGACCTACATAAATTGCCAGTTGGAGGGATACCAGTGTACGTCAGATCCCAGCTTTAAATACCAGCATAAGTGGTGTTGGACGTCCGAGCTTTCACAACCTACATCAAACTGCCTGGCCTGCTGTAGTCTGTGTGTGTCTCTGGGGGTTGGGGTCATTCATTGGGCATATCCATAGGCCATTGTATATCATTAGTCTGTATTGGTCCACACCTGTCCAGCTGCATGGAACGTGTGTGGGCTGTATGGGCACAAGCGATGGTCAGCCCATAATCTGCAGTGGGTTAGGACACCCTGTGTACTACTGGCTACCATTGTGACACTCGTATGTGCTACAGATGTCATGGTGCCACTATGGACATGTACTGTCTGTTGCCCTAACATTCGGCCACCAAAGTCTCTTGTATGCTCACATACATACCATAGCAACGGTTTAATACACATTGTAATACAACTGCCAATTGTTAGGTCAATAGATGTACCCTGGGTGTGTTCCAGACCTCAGGACAGTGCTGGAGGGCTGCCCATGTCAGATGCACACAGTGCACCTCCTATACATGTCCGAGCACAGGTAGTGTCGTGTTCGGCATCCATTGTACTGTGTGCAGGTCAGAGAGGGTGAAATCCATGGGTACCCACTGTGTCAGTGCATATGCCTTGTGTTGCCTCACTGCCAAGGGCAGGTTATACTGTGCACGGCCCTTTCACTGACTGGGCCCTGCTCAGGTAGTTCTTTCACCAAGTCACACTGTGCCTGTACAGGCCTTGGCAATGGTGTTGGGCCATGTGGCCCTGCTCCATGCTGTTCCAGATGCAACTGTTACTGCAGGATCAGATTGTCTAGCATAGCAAATACCATAACAATGTGTGCGTGTAGCTAGTGAATACTGCAGGTCTCCACCGGATGTGTCCAGATACCAGAAACGTGACCTGAGCATCCCAAAGACATACTTAATTATATGTCTTGCCTGTGCATCTGCCTCATTATGGTGTGAGTGTTCAGGTGTGTGTGCATTGCTGACGGGTGTCATCAGCCATGACACCAGCATCCCCCACTAGGAGACTGTAGGGGATGTCTATATTGGCAAAGGTGTGGTACAGCTGTGTCAGAATCCATATATCGGAATATCATAGCTTCCAGGGCAGACAGCACACACATTCATTCTAATGTCCTGGCCATTGCATATGGCCTAGCTTTTGGAGGGTATGCCCCTGCAGTGAATGTAGGCCTACCCTGCTCACCGGGTGGTGCTTTGATGTGTACGTGTGTACAGGCTATAGCACCCAGTACCCCAGGGTAGTCAGCCATGTGGTTGAAAAGATGCATTTTACTGGGCTACTAATCACGTGTGTTGAGGACATGTATGTGCTGACTAGCATGTGTTGACATAGCATCTGTGAACTGGTGCAATACCCTGGATGCAGATGCCTGTGAGATCCCCATGATATCCCCAGTTGTGCTGTGTGGGGTACCTGTGGCTAGTATACCTAGGCCAACACATACCGTGGTATCCACTGTGATGGGTTTCCCTCGGCCTGTTTGATGTGTCAGGTGTGGTGGGCACAGGTCGACAAGCCGCTGTAGGAGGTCTCTATCCACACCATAGTGCTCCACCATCCCCAGCACATGGAGCCCATGGTAAGTCACCCTGGGTCTATAAAGTCATATGTCACGCAAGTAAGGGTTGTTCAGCAGCATACACATGCTCACTGCCCTCAGCCTCCTGCACATGTTGTTCTATGTTGCCTGCTGCAGCCCTTCTCATTTGGTTGAACTGTGTTGTGAAATGTCCCGCAGGTATACACCGGTGGTGTAGAGTGTGGAAGAAACCTGTGTGTATGCCGCTTGCTCACATTACCGTACTGTTCAGGTACAGGCTGGCCATGTAATCTGCTGATCGTGGTGATCATCACCTGTTTGTGCAGCCTGTACACCGTGACTACCCTACTACTGCTTTTGTCCCCCCAATGTCACTAGGCAGGTATAGACACACCCCTAGAATAGGCGTGCTAAGGCACGAGCACTCCCAAGGCACAGTTCTGCAATGTACGTACAGTATGCCTGACCCCCCTCCCATACTGTCAACTATATTCGAGCCCTGCACCCGGCTAACTACACACATACACTCCAGGGATCTGCATCACACCCTGGGGATACATGGGATACACTAATGTCAACCTCATCTGCATAGTATAGTCTTCTAATGAATAGTTATATGACCCATACCGAACCTCCAAATTAATAACCACTGTTTAGTGTTGCTCAGATCCATACACAACTGTTAACAGGTGCCTTACCATCACTGTATTCAATGTCCCATGGTCTTCCCAGCAACAAAATAACCGGTGTCAACACGACTACAACCCGGGACCCTGCAAACAACAGACGGTGTGCATTACCACTACGCCATGGCAGATATACATACATCCGAGGTTATCACGTACAGATCATCCTGCACAAACATTCAATAGTGCTGATATCCCCAGACATATATGTCTATATCTATGTCTATCTCTCTATAACTACATATATCATATATATTATATGTATACATACATACATAGATATATTTCATATATATATATATATATATATATATATATATATACACACATACATACATAAACACATATACATCTACACACATATGTAGATATTGCATTCATATCACAACAGCGGACCACATGACAGCAAAGCATTACACGGGAATGAAAAGGAAACTACATGTGCCACCTGCATCCTGTAGTGTTGTTACTATCAAGGCATGTGTGTTTTGTTGCATCACACGGGTCAGACTGTATTAAGGGTAAGAGTAGGGCTGCTGACATTTACTCAACAGACCTATTGGTGAATGTATGTGTTGACAACCCAGTGTCTTGGCAGATTATGTGGGCTGTGGACACTATATAGGACAGCAACAAAACACACTGAACATATCCTGCAGCTAGCCACCCACAGATAAACACATAGGGTATAACTGCCCAACACACACACCTGCCATGCCTTGGAATCGAGCACCTACCTGTCTATTCTAAAACACTACAGCATTACACAGTAACAGAACGTGCTACCGAGATTTCAGCATCACAGCAGTCCCAGAGGCATACTTCTAGGTGGGTGAAATCATCAGTAAAGGCAAAGATGCTGATAGGGAGTGTACGGAGAGTGAGCTGTCTAAAAACAGCATTCTGTCCCCAGGCAGCTGGAAACACACACACAAACATGGCAGGGATGGGATTCGAACATATAAATGACTACCTGACTACCTTATCACACTACAGCATTACGCATGTACAGAACACGCTACCGAGATTACTAGATCACAGCACTCACAGAAGCAGACTTCTAGGTGGGTGACATCATCAGTAAAGGCAAAGACGCCGATGGGGAGTGAGCTGTCTAAAAACAGTATTCTGTCCCCAGGTAGCTGGAAACACACACACACACGGCAGGGTTGGGATTCGAACATAGAAATGACTACCTGACTATCTTATCACACTACAGCATTACACATTTACAGAACGCACTACTGAGATTACTGGATCGCAACACTCCCAGAGGCAGACTTGTAGGTGGGTGAAATCATCAGTAAAGACAAAGACGCCGATAGGGAGAGTATGGAGAGTGAGCTGTCTAAAAACAGTATTCTGTCCCCAGGCAGCTGAAAACACACACACACACAAGGCAGGGCTGGGATTTGAATATAGAAAAGATTGCCTGACTACTTTATCACACTACAGCATTATGCATTTACAGAACATGCTACCGAGATTACTGGATTACAACACTCCCAGAGGGAGACTTCTAGGTGGGTGACATCATCAGTAAAGGCAAAGATGCCGATAGGGAGTGTACGGAGAGTGAGCTGTCTAAAAACAGCATTCTGTCCCCAGGCAGCTGGAAACACACACACACACACGGTAGGGCTGGGATTCAAACATAGAAATGACAACCTTATCACACTACAGCATTACGCATTTACAGAATGCGCTACCAAGATTACCCGATCACAACGCTCCCAGAGGCAGACTTCTAGGTGGGTGACATCATCAGTAAAGGCAAAGATGCCGATAGGGAGTGTACGGAGAGTGAGCTGTCTAAAAACAGTATTCTGTCCCCAGGCAGCTGGAAACACGCACACAAAAGGCAGGGCTGGGATTTGAACATAGAAATGACTACCTTATTACACTACAGCATTACACATTTACAGCACGTGCTACCGAGCTACTGGATTACAACACTCCCAGAGGTAGACTTCTAGGTGGGTGACATCATCAGTAAAGGCAAAGATGCCGATAGGGAGTGTACGGAGAGTGAGCTGTCTAAAAACAGTATTCTGTCCCTAGGCTGCTGGAAACACACACACTTTAGGGCTGGGATTCGAACATAGAAATGACTACCTTATCACACTACAGCATTACACATTTACAGAATGCACTACCAAGATTACTGGATCACAACACTCCCAGAGGCAGACTTCTAGGTGTGTGACATCATCAGTAAAGGCAAAGACGCTGATAGGGAGTGTACGGAGAGTGAGCTGTCTAAAAGCACTATTCTGTCTCCAGGCAGCTGGAAACAGACACACACACACACACACACACACACACACACACACACACACACACAAACGGCAGGGCTGGGATTCGAACATAGAACTGACTACTTGACTACCTTATCATACTACAGCATTATGCATTTACAAAACAAGCTATCTGGATCACAGCACTCTCAGAGGCATACTTCCAGGTCGGTGACATCATCAGCAGAGGCAAAGACACCGATAGGGATTGTATGGAGTGAGATCAGTCTAAAAGCATAATAGTGTCCCAAGGCAGATAGAGATGAACACACGGCAGTGGTGTGAGCAGGACAACTGGCAATCTACGGAGCAGTAGTACAACACTACATAGATACGAGATGCGCCACAGACAGTACACCTTTCAAGACAGTCAATATGACCTTCTAGGAATGCAGACATCAACATGGATGCTGGCAGTTATGGTGTACAAACCTGTGGACCACTGTGTTAAATTTAGGAATCCATCCTGATGTGGGGTATGGCCATCTGATGGTTGGATGACCACTATCACTATACAGGATAACAATGGACATGGCCCTACACAAGGGCACACAACTGACACAAGGTGTCACTGGGCATGCTCACACACTTAGTGCATTCCTGACAGATGTGTGCTACTTTGTGTCCATCTGCAAAATGGCATACTGGGCATGCTCACACACTTAGTAGCGAAGGGATGTCTTGGGAACCTGAGACCAGGTAAACACCCTGACACCTACAGGACAACAGCATTGTATGTGTATGCCAAATAGTGCTGGATGTGTAGCGTTCGTAATCATAGCTGCCAATCTAGATCCAACAATGGAGAATACTGACATCTGTGCAGTGAGGAACACCTGGCATAAGGCGCAGTTGTGCACAATAGCACTACCATTGTATACCTCAGATATTGACATGTGTGCCATAAGACCGTTACGGACCGCTCCAGGTGTCAGTGTCCCCACGTTTATGAAGGCCACTCACATGTACTGACCAGTACACTCTCAAAAGCCCTCAAAGATGTATCGTGTGCAGATCACTGTGGTAAATGCCGCACTGTAGTTTGTAGCCCTCACACATCAACGTGTCTTCGGACCAGCGACACACATCCATACATTGGTACAACACCATGTTACTCATGACCAGTGTACTGTACCTAGCTGTACAGCAACTGTGCAGACTACCCATGTACTGACAGGGTTCCATCATGTGTTATGCAATGCAGTGATACCACTAATCCTAACCAGGTTGGCTGTACACATAACGGGGGCTCTGGGTGTTATACAGCTGTAACAGATAACTGTTGCTGTACACCAGGCAACACACCCACGTTTGGATGTGACATACATGTAACCACTGTGGATACGTACATGCCTCACACACACACAACACATATGTACATAGCATAGCTAATGCTGTTCTTCGTGCAGACATGTGGCTACAGTGACTACATGCATGCACATGGAAGGTAGGTCCATGGCTGTTCAATGCTAACAGTACATAAGGTAGCAATGTTAACTGAGTTGACATTCCCTATGTACTGGTTACCCGTGACAACTATCATAGCATACAACAGTCCATGTGTCATGTATGTCACATGCTCACCAACTGCAATGCATACAAACACGGCTACATGACAGGAATGTAGGACCTATACACATGTACGTGTAGTGGTGTGCATTCATCTGCAATGCATGAGCAGTAGCTGATGTTTGCAGTTTATCTGTGTCTGACTACAATGTGCAGTTGCAATGCAGTCCCATCATTGACACCTGTATATGGTGAAATACTGACATAACGGTAAGATGTACATCAGGTATGGATGGGTGTGTGTACATAAAGTGGTGGGCCACCTCTGCAGGTGGATGTTTGCTGGAGACAGCTCACAGGTGTGTCACATGCTGTCCTACCAAAACATGTGCAAACAGTAGGCTATGTTTCTGGTAATTGAAGGTGTACATATACAACCTACAAAGCAGTCAGGGTGTCACTGACTGTAAAGCAGTTGACACCTGTAACACGTAAGACCCCCCCCCCCATGTTCATATAGCAGCACACTTGCCAAAGGTAGTGTCGGTACACATTGTTATGCGGGCAATCCTGCTGCATGTCTGTCAGACGTATCAGTAGATAGCAGGTGTTTGTTTCACAGTACTGCCATGTGCGTTTGCCTATGTGACCATATATGCCATGGATGTTGGGGAATACATCACAATTTTTACCCACACCTGTACACTGTTGTAGAGATCTGTACATACTGCAGTGTAGATAGCAAGACATAGGCAGGGGTGGTGTGTGTATCACACACACATCAGTTATCTGTATGTGCATGACATGTGGACTCCAGTGTGTGTATGTGTATGTATGTATGTATGGCTGTCTGGTGCATGGAGTAGGGAGGTATGCTACCATTGAGAACTGATAGGGCCCCAACCCCTCAAGGTGATGCGACCTACTACCCTGTTTATGCTGTCAGTCTTACGCATTACTGAGCACCTGTACATGTCCATACACTGTTGCGTCATGTGGGTGTACCGTACTGTAATGGTGATTAGCACAGAGGTAGGGCTCCTCACCTCAACACTATCCAGTGTGTGTTACAGTGTCATTGACCCCGTGAGTGTGGGCGTGTTACTGTGTGTGTCTGTGTATGTGTGTGTTTACATACTGTGATGTGACAGTGTTCTACTGCTACACAGTGAGTTCCCATGCTATCAACTGGCCCCCACCCTTGACATCAGCTAGACCGCTGTGTAAACCCCCCACACCATGTAGCTGTACCTGTGAAGTCACCTGGTATGGATGTCCCGTCTCTAGCCACCGTAGCCTAGTACACAGCTCACATGCTCCTGGATCGTTAGGTGTGTAGAGATCTATGGAATGTCAGCCTTACTAACAGTGAGGTAGAGGCTACGTATAGCATGCTGGTATTGCCATCCATGCCTGTGAGTACTCCACATGTACACATATGTAACTGGACACACTGGTGCTTAATGGTACATGCATTTAGACATTAAGGAGGGAAGCAGGGCATCATTACCAACATGCTGCGACTGTTAGCAAGACACATACTGTGAACATATAACTATAACAATGCAGTCTAATCCTGTACTACATGGTATGTCTGCTGTGTGCCAACAGTACACAACAACCATAATATACAACTATCTCACTAATCTGTTCACCCTGTGTATCAGACCATATGAGCATGTCCCTGCACAGATGGTGTGGATGACAAGGATGCGGCACAGGCATCGTCATATGCACAGGGTGATAATGTTTGCCAGGGGGCCTAGGCTGCACCTATGGAGGACATCATGTGTGTTGGTTAAGGCCTGTGATCTACTTGGGCATGTGTGGTTATTATGTCCTACAGATGTTTCTGGTGTGTGCGTGCTATGTGTGCACACAGTTCTGCCATGTATCGGGCCTACACAGGGGTATTGTTGACAGCTCCAGATTGTACAGAACAGGTTGTACAGCTCACTGTGTCTGTCCACGGCCATGCGACCTGTGCCTGCCAGGGGTTGCACGGGCACTACCAGATAGAGGTACAGAATGGGTACTGTCTGATGACACATATCCACTGGAACCCTGTCCCCACTGGGACCATCCAGGGCCACGTCCACATGGCCTGCTGTGGCCTGGTGTGGACAGTGCAGCACCAGCTGCACTGCTGCTGCTACCGGCACTATGGGAGCAGGTATGTGAGGTGGCTCGTTCATATAGACCTCCACCAGGTGGTGTAGCTGGCCTACGTCCACGTGGCCTATGCCTCACTCCTACCAGATGTTCCAGCACAGACAGCTCACATTCACGGATTGCCATGCCACAGTCAAGGATTCCAACCATGTCACCCAATCACCTGTCCAAAACATCAGCAATCTGCTGTTGAGCATTTGCCAATGCCTGGATGTTTCCATTCAGAGAACGGATAGCAGCCCTCTGAAGCCTCTGCACTTCTCTGTTCAATCGTTCAGCATGTGCCACCATTACAGTCTGAAACATGTGTCTGGTGACACCAGCTGCTGCGCTCTGTCATGCAGGTGCATGTCGGCCAGGGGTCCTCCTACGGGCAGCACTGGCCATATGCCTGTGTGGTGCATCTGTGGTCAGTTCACTGACACCATGGTGTAACAACACACCTTCCGTGGCCACCACATGTTCCTGTTCTGAGCTGACACATGGCAACTGTCCTTCTTCTATGGCCACTGGTGATGGGGTATGTGTTGGCATGAGAACTGTGTGCAGGGAAGAGGAGGATATAGGTGGGATTGCAACCACAGGCACAGATTCAGCACCTGACAACCCTGTCTGTACCTCAAGCATATGTTCATCACTGCTAGAGTCTGTGGGGACACTAACATCAGATGGACCACAGGAAGGCAACGCACCTACATCACCTGTGAAGGCAAACAAAGACTCTACATTACAATGTATACACATAGACACACACACACACACAGACACACACACACGCACAGACACACACACATGCACAGACACACACGCACGTGATATGACAGAAGGCATGCAGCATGCATGTGTTACAGCAGACGACATGCATCTCAGACATTAACAGTGTTAGTTGGATTACATCCTTGGGTTACACACAACAGCAAGTATATGTCATAGCAGCAGCCATGCATTTCACACAATCATGGTAGTAAGCATGCATCCCTGTGATAAACCATGTGGACCAGCACAGGTTAACAGTACACAAGGCTGATGTGAGGCATATGTCCTTGACATTAACATGTAGTATGACATGTAATCTGCTGCTGTGTGCAGTGACATGCATGCATGTTTGACACAATGGTGTCCTGACACATGTACAGCAGTGTAATGGTGTCACATTGCAGTGTTGACTGTATGCCCTACAGATTGAATGCACTTTTAGCAGATGTGTATGACCATTGAGGGTGGTATGAGGCGTCTATATTGCTATACAGTTTGAAGTACAGAAACTGTGCCATTGCATGGAATCCTGAGGCATCTCCATTGATATATACTGTGGAATACACATAGAGTGCATAGCCATGACTGCGTGCATAAACAATACATACATATTGTGGATTGTGACCCACGTCGCTGAAGTGTATACACAGTAAACCATGCTGTGTCATGTGTGACAGGTCACCGGACAACATACCGATGACAGCCCTGCACAACTTCTAACATGTCTTAGCTGCCTGTCAACCATGTCCACACATGGCAGACT
The DNA here is from genome assembly GCF_019279795.1 of Protopterus annectens. NCBI lineage: Eukaryota > Metazoa > Chordata > Ceratodontiformes > Protopteridae > Protopterus > Protopterus annectens. The sequence goes on from NC_056741.1 coordinate 1,615,103,524, forward strand.
GCTCAATACACCATGTTCCACATGACATGTGTGTACCACACACACACACACACACACACACACACACACACACACACACACACACACACACACACACACACACAGTGCACGGCTGACAGTGATGTCTGACAGCAGCAAGGGAACTGTATGGCATCTCTGGCCTGATGTGGTGTCTGTGTATATGTGTGTAAGCTGTACAGATGACAACCTTCATGCTGCGACACAGTAATGATGTGCAACACATGGTATGTGGTCAGATTAACTGACACCTCCACAAGCTGTGCACAGGCTATTAGGATGTCCAGTGTTCCACATCTACTATATAACCATTCAACAAAGGCGATAGATGGACCATGTATACACAATGTGCAACAGGGTGTACACACATACACATCACATCTACTGTGTTTTACTACATGTCTCTGGCCATCCTCCATGGCCATGTGTGAACATGTGTTGGCCAGAGGTCTGTGATGGCCATCTATGTCACCTGTCTGTTGTCCCATATGACATACACCGATAGATGTCAGATACTCCAGTCTCCACAGGGTTATACAGACAGAGAGTTGTATGTTTGGTATGTGGGGAATGTTTTATTGGATAGTGTGACAATGTTGCAGCCGGACCACTACATGCCTGGGACATGTCAGCTGGCACATCACAATGTCTGCACTCATTGCAGGGGCACATTCCACAATGGTGGATCATGTGGGCTGGCCATATCCCAACTCACTGTGTAGTACTGTTTGCATACCCCACATGTGTTGTTATGATGTATAGTACATATTCATACATTGAACAATGCTTCCACCATTGTATGGGCAGCTGTCCACACATCTATCAATGAGAGTTACTGTGAGGTCATGTTGTTGTTTCATTTTGTTTTTAGATATTGCACATGGGTAGCCAGTGTGATTGATGAATGCTGCGACCTGTATATCATGACTCGACCATACATTATGTGTACAAGTGTTAAGTGGCCACATGGTGAATAGATCTGTCCATTCACATGCCTAATACTGACAACTGTCTCACCTGCAATGTAATGCTGTCTCTGCAGCATGCCAGAGGTACCTGTATAGGGGTGACACAGCGGTTAGATCATTATCCATGACTGTATGACATCTACAGGGTGCACTTTGCATCTTAACACATTCCCCGGTACAATAGCATATACTACAGAGTATGCACATGTGTGCATACACAGGGTAGCATACTATAGTATGCGGCATGTGTGTAAACATACCTTGCATATGATGTTACATTACATAGTGTACAGTGACACATGCAACTAGATGAGATATAATATTTCTATGTGCAGTAGTGACTTACCAGGCAACTCCAGGCTCTGTGGTTGGGAGACACCCACCTCCATGATAGCAGCTAGAGTTTGTGGATGCTGTTCAGATGGGGTCCCCAGGCTGGCCAGTAGCTCCTCAGTAGGGTTGAGTGGGGCTGGGTTTCTGGCCCACCACCTGTTCTACCTTTTTCCCTGGTGATTGCATTGGCACGCTGTTTAGCATGTTGGATCAGATCCGTGCAATGTCTGCACACCTGCTGGTAGGTGCAGTTATGGCCACCCACATCATTGACCCTCCTGCGAAGTTCCTGCCACAGGTCATCACGCTGCTGGCCATGCTGTGGCAAATGGCTGAGCAGTTCCTCATAGTTGTCATGGAGGTATGGTATGAGTGCATCATCCTCCATGCAGCTATATGCCGGCAGTCGTGATCGAGGCATTATCTGTAAGACATAATGATGGAGACAAATCACAGCATCTCAGAGATGCACAGAGACACAGATGCACATTCATGTGTATTACAGTTAGTACTTATGAACAGTTGTCTTTGCAAATCGTCATGACACTCACATGACTAACATGTTTGTTTCACACACATGTAACAAGCAATGGGTATTGGATTTTATCACCATATATGTGTGTCACCTCATTACATTTCTCATACTCCATGTGAATGCTGTCGTGATGTGGCCATGTCTGTTTGCCTGTACTGGTGTTCCTACCTATCAGCACATGCCTGGATGTGTGCACATAAATGCTGTTGATGTTGATGCTGTGTATATGTCACATATCATCACATACACTACCTTCACGAACATGGGCAGTGACAATGCAGACATGCGCATGGAAACCTTTACTAGCATGCGTTTTTCCACATGCATCTACACAGCATTATACAACTGTTCAACATCCTGCCACGTATCACCGCTGTTGCACATGTGATGCACATGGGACAATGGCTATCCAGACAGTATTTGCAGGGATGGTTATCAACTATAACATGTACAGCCAGGTTCATGTAGTATCCTGTATGCCCTGGAACATGTATGGCCATAGGATGCCAGGCTTTCTAGCTGTATCCAACAGCCATGTTCCCAGTGACAGGTGAATCAGTGCCACATTACTGATCCAGATAGTCACTGATATGTCTACCATGCGGTCATCGCACCATGTATGACAGAGATGACATGTACAGCTTTGCTGGACAGGGTTGCATGATATGGCAGGAGTATGTCACATATATGGCACAGGGATCTGTCCGGCATGTGGCGACTCCTGTACTAGGACGGTGGCTGTCCATGACGTATGTCTTTCAGATCAGGATATGTATGTGTAGCATGTCCAACATGTCTTTATGCGGGGTAGGCAGCATGCTGCATAGTGGAGATGAGGATTGTGAAGGCTGGTGACGCCCATCCCAGCATGGCCAATACCCCTTAAAGGTGATATGTGATCCAATATTGGTCACATGAGTGCTGAGTATGGCTGTCCAATGATCTCCATTCTCATGGATGGCACCCTGTCATGACTTAGATTGCCTCTTATGACTACCTAATAGTCCTGGTGATGTCACTAGCTCAAGGAGGTAAACTGCACAGCACTATCCCATACACACAGTGTCCATAATGTTGACCGCCGCCGAGGTGGTAGTTAATGGGTATACAGTTATTAACATAGCGGTGACAATGCAATAAGCTGCTGCCAGATTGTGCACATATGTTACACACACCTCACCCACAAAGCCCATGCTGTATGTTATCCACAACACTGAGTCAGCTATTGCTCCTAGGTCATGGCCATTCACATTCTCACATATGCAGATGCCACCCATTTGTCTGTGTGGTATGGGCTACAATGACAGGGGAGTACAACACATTAACCCAGTTTACTGTAGCTGCCACTGGTGTGCTATGCACATGTCACTCAGACACCTTTTGTAGTGTTGCTTCTGTGAACAGGCCACTGCTAGAACATTCCTGTGACATACGATGGTACATGTAGTATACTGAGTGTAGGTGGAACACAGCATGTGTGATGATGTCCACTGACCTGTCACAGGTATGCTTTGCGGTGTGTATACATCAGTACTGTAATCTACAGCTGTACTGCTAAAAAACATCTATGTTGATTAAAGTTCATAGGCTTTCGGACCATACTCAGCAGGGTGATAGTGCTGTGTCTCCCATTATGAGTGGCATCTCCGCTTTGTGGGTTGTGATGACTGTTAGTATGATCCATTCCATATTTTCACAGACTGCCATGAACCTATATTTTACATGGCAGAGTATGTGTAGAGCCAACTGTTTTGCCATATGTGTATTGTACGACCGGAGTTGGACAGGTCACATGCAGCCAGAGTGTACCTTGTACCATGACAGTTATGTTTCAAGGGCTCTGTCATGTTCATGGATTTGTGATTGTGTACCTATTGGGGGGGGCAGTGAGTTGAAATTACCCGACACCCTATCTGTATTGCTTATGCATGCTCAGCACTTGTTCAGAACATGTACACACTTTATGAGCTACTAATTACTTCATCACTCAAACCTACTGATTTCCTCTTGGTAAACACTGTTTGTGCTTACACTTCCAGCATGCTTGCAGTACGACAGCTGTTGTACACACTTACCTCACATATTGTGTGAGTACTGGTTGACTAGACAGTCATGTCCAAATGTCAATTACCAGTGTTATTGCCTGTCTATATGATGACTGTGGGCAACATGTGGCAATATAGCAATCGGCTCATGTACGCAGTCAATGCTCACCTCCTAACATACAACACTACAGCCTGTGGGAGATTCACATATGCAGCCATACTGGAGGTAATGCTCTCTCCAACACAGACTTATCCTGACAATCATGTGGGGATGTTAAACATTTGCAGCACACACCACTCATCACATAGTCTCAGTAGATCTCTGCCACCACAGGCCACACATAATAAGAGTACAACATTTGCGGAGCCCCACCATACTACTCTATGTAGGCAACAGAGGCAGCCCCCATCACCAAACACAACACCAATTGCTTATAGGCCACAGACTCATGTGTGCCCGTCAACTACAGCCAATAGGGTGTTATAACATACACAACACACTAGTCATAGGTGACTCTGTAGCCGGTCACACTGAAGTCCCACTCAGCAGGCCACACAAGGTGATAGTCACTGACATCTGGCTGTCGGGTATCAGGATCCACAATGTGACCTATGCACTCAGGTCACTCCTCAACAGGTACAATATGACTGTCATTCTCCACATTAGTGTGAGTGCCCTGAGATGCCACTTCCTGGACTACATGTACAGGGACATGCAATAGCTCTCTGATCTTGTAGCCCAGGCAGGTTTCACCCTAGCCCTGAGAAGCATTCTGCATTAGTCCTGATGGATGACACAGTGGAACAACGGAATTATTCATGTCAACAGTTGCCTATGCATCTGGTGTCATTCCATGGGTATCCAGTATCGGTCTGCTTTGACTGACATGGTCAACAAACCTCAATGCTTTGCCACAGATGTCCTGCACCTGTCGGCCCTGGGATTATGATTAACATCTCAAGCTCTTGCTGCTCTTATACTGCCTGCTTTAGACACATTTCAGACACATATTCACAACCTGAACAAGTACAAGCAAGCAAAACCTGAGGGTATTGTTACTCAGTGCTTGACATCTCCATCTCACACACACTCATCCGAGACACTCCTTATAATGGACCACTTTGTTGTCTCTGCTGTGACCGTGACCTGCTTCTAGACTCTGGAGAACACCCCTGCAAAGACAGGCTATTACACAGACCTCACCTTTCAGTCATTTAACCAGGACCACAACACCCACAGCAGTGGTGTGTCCATTTGTCATAGGGATGTACACACCTCCATGCTGGTGGCTTAGCACGATGCCTCAGAGGCAATCCAAGTACAACTAACTGTGGCCAGAAGTGCTATACAAATTGTAGCTTGCTACGGATTCCACAACATACCCCATGGTTAATATCCCTCATTTCTTGGTGTACTGGAAAGTAGGGTTCACACAGGCACTACTGATGTGACACTGACACTACCACACCCCTCACTGTGCTACCTACCCATGTACAGACACATTAGGCCAACACCGTCGTGGGTTGATAAACTCCATTGGGCTGGGTCAACATATACACACCACCACCAAGGCCAACAATATCGTAGACCTGGACATTACCAGCATGTGTGACTGGTGTAACACACCTGGGGTATCCCCTCGTTGGTCAGTTCTGAACGTATGCTAATCACCCTTGTTATCCACATCATGGCACCACACCCTTCACAGAAAACACAGTACAATATTTCTACAGAGCCAACTTCACGCTTTGTATGACAGGAGTAGTAATTGCCATGACACACGTGCATATGGACAATATAGTTACAAACGCAGAAACATTCCCAACTGCACTTCATTAGCACTTACACAACTGCATGGATCATGCTATCCCACACAGAGCCATGACAGTACCCACCACATAATGGACGCCCCTTTGGGGGTCCACTGCCATGGACATACTGCACGACAGGAGGAGACAGTTACAAAGTAGGGTACACTCCCAGGGGTGGTGTGGCTCCCTAGTCAGCCTCAGTTGTATTCTGGGATCCCTTCTTACACCCACCAACACTAGCTACATCAACATTGCTATGACACATTCAAAGGACTACCATTAAGCATTATGGAGGTATGTCACTACTCTCGATAGCAATACCCACATCTGCTCTGACATACAACAGTTAGGCAGACACATTACAGAACTGACTGATATTGGCAACAACCTGGCAGATAACTTTACACCCCTCTCACACCCTCATAGGCCCACATCTATACAGGATCGATGCAGAGTCCCTGCAGTCACAACTGTGTGATTCAGACCTGCTCTCTCTAAAGCCTGGAACACACACTCCATGTGACCATCCTACATCCCAGGCTGCATTTTACAAAAACCTCAGAATGACATGCATTCACACTTGGGCACCAGATTCACTAGTAGCCTTGTATCAGGCATTGTGGACCCTGACTGATGCACAGCAACAGTATCACACTCCACAGAGGTGGCGCCACAATGGACCAGAGGAACTATTGCCCTATACATCTGACTAGACTGTTCTGCTAGGTTGTTGAGAACATCATCATGGAAGTCCTTCACAGAGACATTGTTGGCCTACACACCTTTGATACCACCCAGGTTGGATTTGTTAGATCCACAACATGGCTCCTAAACCTGGTGGAGTCCTGCAAGACAGTTACCAAGTTCATAGATGATGGTAAGGGGGTCCACACAGCCTACCTTATCCTCTCATTGGCTGTTAACACCGTTCACCATTCTGGTATTGTCATTATACACATCCACCTGCACAGCGACCCATACATCCTGGGATGTTATGCACAGTGGCTCATGGACAGGACAGTGAGGGTAGCATACCATAGTTTCTACTGTACATCAGTTACAATTGGCATACCCCAGTCCACAGACGGACTTTCCGTGAATAGGTTTCCAGATGACTGCAAACTAAGGGCCATGATTGATTCACCAGCTAATACACACACCCCCCATACAGATATCACTGTGACAGATACCTGCTGGTGGTAACATGGCCTCAAGCAGCATGGCAGATGGTGCATAGACATACCCTTTGGATTACAACAATCACCCTGTGACTATCACATAGGTGGTGGTCCCCTACCTACATGAGACATTATAAGGGATCGTACTACACACATAGATAGCACCCACTCCTTTGGTAACTTTTTGCCAAGAGGGCATGGATATCCTTCTACATGGCCACCGTAACCTGTACTGTTTTGTAGCCAGAACAAAGCCAGCCATTGTACCTGTATACTCCTGACTTATGAAACACATTCATGGGTACAACGCCCCCTTTGGGGTGTACCTTACAGGACAGCAATAGCTTTAAATACCACATTACCACACCAACAGTATTACTCACCTCCAAAGGATGACATATGCAGCACAACTACTGGAACCCCAACTGTAGTCATTTGCATACTCGAAGGTGACTTCTGCTGAACATACAAGGCCCATGTACACACCAATATTGATGGATATGCTCCACATAAGCCACATAAACCAAGGCCACTGAGAGCAACATGCTCCGGGATAGGTACCCAAACGCAACGATGAGTAGCATGTGCTGGAGGGATACATTCCTGAAACGGACACACACCATGCTTTGGAACATGATTCCTATGTACATCAGACAGGGACACTCACTAGCACTCTTCATGAGGTACCTCGATGGGTGGATGGGGGATAGACATGTATGCCAGGGATTACTGCAGTGGCTGTACTGTACACAGGTGCAGGAAACAAATGGCTGTGTTGTTCAAAGGCACAGGACGGTAACCTAGGGAGGTGCCGCCAGTGACAACACTGTAATTAGGGCTTACAAATAGACTTGGCCAGACAGCATAGTACCTACCTATGAATCTATGACGCTATCACATGTCCTTTGTGCATGGTTTATTGCGTAGCTCTTCCATTTCAATTAGCTATCATGCTGTTACACTGTCTGGTGACTACAAGACATATGTATCCTGTTAATGTGTATTGTACAGTCCAATACACATACCTTATGTTTGCATAATATACCAGTCATGCTATGTAAAATAATTGACTTATCTACCTACAATACTGTACTTTACACATATTTGAAACCATATCCCATGATGCAAAGCATAATTGCAAAGCGGGAACACTTTAGGCATGTTATTCTCATTATACACCCATACATATGCCTACTGTTACTGTATATCAACATACACTATCCCCTGTTATGGCACATACTTGTTGGACATACCCTACCACCAACAGCGGCTGGAGTGCAATTGTTATGTTTAAAGCCCTTATGTAGCATCCCTTGTGGTGTCTGGGGTGTTTACCTTGTGGCCCACAGCAGTACACACAATTTCTACAAGTGTTACTATGCTCAACAGGACATCACTACATAATACCTTTTCCCACTGTCTGCATTGCATACACTTTCATTTCTACAGCACAGGCACTACATACACTAACATACTGAGTGTTCTACATACCTTCTTAGTGGTCCGAGTATACAATACTATCTGTGTTACACCTTTCCTCTTTAAATGATTCAATGGTATGAGCATATGATTTGAATGTATGGCAAGCCCTCGTTTTATACGTGGATACCTGTAACATGTGGTATCCTGCCACCAATTGGTGTTCCGGAGTAAATTATTACATACACATCAGCTGTGCAGCTACTCCATTGGCCAATTACATGGCAACAGTGGTGTATAATTGAATACTCCACTTGAGCGTTGTTCTTTTGCCCTACCTTCGAGGGAGACGGTCTGGATGTATTATATTGAGATAAATTGCAACAGCTATATGGAGAGACCCGGATACTCTGAAATCATGACCCCGTGGATTGTGTGTGACGGCTACAGTAAATAGTTCTACATGTGAATGTAGCTGTTATCTCAACCATCTGTTACGAAACTATTGCAAACGAAACCTGTTACATCGGCGTCTGTTCCATTGTACAACAGCAACGATTTTACATGGCGCCATTACAAGTGTGTCTCTCACAAGGTATGTTAACACTTCTGCAGATGTCATTGAGTGAGTGGATGTTTCTGATGTTATTACAGTCTGTATTGCAATTGTTTCAGCTGTGGGGCAGATGTAGGTGGGTGTACATAGCAGATAAAGGTTTGTGGGGACTGCATTTATACATATTCCATATGTGTGTGGGGGCCCCTTCCCTCATTGAAGAACTGTCATTTAGTAGACTAATGCTATGGTTATTGCAGGCTTAGTCATTAAACCATTGTTAATTGGTTCCTACATAGCATGCAGGTGATGTTGATCCTTCAATCCCTCCCAAATACATCAATATGTACTGAACTGTTGCTACATGAAAGCTGTCTTGTGTATTTCTGTCACAAGTATTTGCACTCATTGTTGTTGTGTTGGTGACTCCTACTCTTTGTCCTGGGTTGCCACCTTTTCAATTGGCCATATTGGGACATTTTTTGGGCACACATCAGGGTCTAGAGACCTACACAAGCACTGTCAGCACATAGGATAGAACTTACTTTTGCCCTACATTGAACCTTTTATTCTTGTGGCACTTTAGCTGCTTATTATGTTTCTTCACAAATTTACGTATTTGAGAGACGGACATAACTATTACATGCAACTATTACTTCATATATCGGACATCACTATGTCCTACAATCATGATACATTTGCCATTTTTAATATTTGTTGTCAGGACACAACTGCCCAAAGAGGGACTGTCCCTCTCAAAATGGAACAGGTGGTAACCGTATGCTTAAGGCCGAATATGACCACAACTACTGTAATAATCTACCCCCGAGTTTGCACAAACAGACCCATGATGCAAACACACACACCCACACGCGCACACACACACACACACACACACACACACACACACACACACACACACACACACACACATTACAATCCCACGGAAACACACAATGCACTCTCAACAAGAACTTACACACACTACAGCAGTCGGAACCACACTTATACTCAGTACCTACCTGGACCACAGCACTGGCAGCGATAACTACATGTCCCTTGACATCGTGATAATATTACTTGCGGTTATACTGTTCAGGTACTGTGATCTTTCTGTCTTTCATCCTCATGATTACGCATGTCGGTATGTAAAGCATTCGGTAGATGGCAGTATCCTATTCATTTGTACCTCCATGGTTGTATACATGTCGTTAACCTGTCTTGATATTCGCAGATATATGTATTTCCGTATATATCGACATACATCTCTCTTTCACCCTTTCTATCCCTATTATATAAATATATATATATATATATATATATATATATATGTATATATATAGATAGACAGAGAGAAGGAGAGAGAGTGTACACACCTTTTGTTGGGTACATGGCGGTGTATTCTGTTTGCTGAACCCCACACTTTTGTGTTCTAACCTGTCACAATACACACCTGCCGTTGGAACATCTCGTGTAGCTTGCTGATGGGTGAGTGTGTACAAGGTTGCATGTTCTACTCCTGCCAGTGGTCGTTTTACCTCTCAGAGCAGGCACTGTTAGTACATGACTGAATAATGCTGGTTTCACCTGTTCTGGACATCCATGATTGTGATCTGCGTGGAATTCTGCAAAGCTTAAACCTGTTTTGCGCATATCCGTGTAGTCCTGTTTGAACGACGCTTACCGTCACTTGCCACCACATTAACCTGCTAACATGTGCTTCCACGTACTCTAATGACCTACATCCAACATTCATTATTTGTGCCATCGGGATTACGTTATGGACCTTGCATGACGTGGAACCGGGTACATACATGACACAGTCTGTGGCTTTACCACTTGGTTATCTGTTGTTTGTACAAGTGTTAATGGTGTTTTGTATGTGGACTGTACTACGGCTGTTCCTCCATACTGCAGTCAAATGTGTAACTCAGTTTGTTTACATATGGATGATACCACTTCATGGTATGCCCAAGTGAAGTTTAATGGATGTGCTCCAGCATTGGGAATCTATGTCAGAGTGAGCCACACACTGTCATGTTCTACACCTTAACACAACCATAACTTAAGAATGCTGGGATGGCAGATACCTGTCATGGGTACTCCCCATAATTTGGCACTACATCCCTACTTACACTATATGGAGACCCTCATTAACACACCGGGGAATCCATGCAGAGTAGGTGGGGAACCGTGGTTACACACGTGGATCTGGATATTGGCTCTGCTCCACAGAGGGACAGTTGGTTGACTGATGGGGTGGCGATAGCAGACACATTTTGCCTAGGCTGCTGCATAGCCTCTGACAATCGGGCATGTACCTGCCAATGTACCTAGGCACCTATACATACAGTATCAACATATGCTGTTTGCTTTGTTTACTGTTCAGGTGTTGACTTTCCTTGTTCCAATAGCTGTTGTGTGTGCAATAGTTGAGGGCTGCCTATGTAGGATTCACACAGTAGGACACCTATACATTACAATTTGCAGGTGGTTGTGTGTGTGTGCCATCCATTTTACTGTGTGTGCAGGTGGAGAAGTGTGTCAGTCCGTAGGGGCCTACACTGTCAGTGTATGTGCTATACGTTCCCTCTCTGCCAAGGCGTGGGCATATTGGGCATGCCTCCGTCTACCTACTGGGGCTGGCACAGGGTGTTCGTGGTCTGAATCCCTCTGTGCCTGTGATGGCCTTGGCAATTGCGGTGGGCTGTGAGGGCCTTCACCATTATGTCCCTGCTGCAGCTGTTTCCGCAGGATCATATTATGTAGCATGGCACATACTATGAAGATGTGGGCACACATGCCTGGAGAGTACTGCAAGGCTCCACCAGATATGTCCAAGCAATGGAACCATGATTTCAGCATCCCAAACACATGCTCTATAATGATTCTGGTTTGTGCATGTGCCTCATTATGGCACTCTTGCATGGGTGTGTGTGCATTTCTGATGGGAGTCATCATCCACATCTCCAGTGCATAGCCAGCATCCCCCACAAGGTGGCCATATGGGATGTCCCCCGTGACAAATACCTGATACAGCTGTGAGGCATGCCAGATGTGGGAATCATGGTAGCTTCCAGGGCTGCCAGCACACACATCCGTAATAATGCCCTGGGCATTGCACACAACCTGGCAGTTGATGGAGTGGTATCCCTTGCAGTTTATGTAGCTCCTACAATGGTCTTTGGGTGGTGACTTGATATGTAGGTGCGTGCAGTCTATTGCACCCAGTACCTCCGGGTAGTATGCCACATGGTGGAAGAGACGCATATTGCTGGCCAACTCCTCCTGAGTTCGGGGGAAGTATATATGCTCACTGTCATGTGGTAACATGGCATCCAGGAACTGATGGAGTACCCCGGATGCTGATGCCTATGAGATCCCCATAATATCTCCAGTTGGCCTTTGAAAGGTACCTGTAGCTAGTATTCTCAGGCTTACACATACCTTCGTGTCCACTGGGATGGGTTCCCCTCTGTTGTTTCTGGCTCTCAGGCGTGGCCGGCACAGCTCCACTATTTGCTGTATGATGTCCCTGTCCACCCTGTAATGTTCTACTATCTCCAGATCATGTAGCCCCTGGTAGGTTACCCTTGGTCTGAACACTCTTCTCCTCCGCCGGGGCCTGAGGTGGTTGTCAGCATCATCCTCCACAACACCTTCAGTCTCCAACACATGCTGATGAATCACAGCTATGGCAGCTCCCAACATGTACATTGTAAAAGTTCCCTGTCTGTTTACACCGATGGTGCAGTGTTTGGGAAAACACAGGTGTGTGTGAGGTGCCTTCACAATTTATACTATTGTGCTTTGAACACTGATGATGTCATAGGGTGTGTATGTACATTAGGGGCTGCAGGGTATCTTGTGTTTTACCACGGATACTGCTATTATGCTGCCTTTGGTGTTACATTACATTTAGCTGCCGTAGATTACCTCTTTCCCTTGCCTCCACTTTTCTTAACAGTTCCCCTCCCATTGTCTGGCATGCATCCAGCAGCCTGCTTTCTTGTTTTGTACTTTCCAGAACCAGGATTGTCTTGCCAAATGTGTTCTATTGCCAATCTACTGCAGGTTTGCTTTGCTCGGCAATTACAGTTCCCTTTTCTCTGCAATCTGACACCTCCCCTATCCTGTTCTGCAGGTTGCAGCCTTGTTAGCTGGTGTCAATTGCCCACTATGAGTTAATAGGTGTTAATTGCTTGGTTCTACCCCTATTACCCTACTGTAGCATTTCCTTATTGTCTTCCCCTAAACTTCCTTTTTGGCCTGCAGTGCACGGCGTGTGAGTCCGCTTACCGGGATTCGGGCACATTTTCATCCACGTACACATGCGCTTTCAGGAACCATGTGTGCTCTCAGCTGAGCAAAGCTATACCTTCATACACGCACCTGTCCTGCGGCTTTGCTTAGCAATGGGCAGCCTGGATTTGCATTGCTTCAATGTGCTTACAGCTGCAGTGGCACACCCTACTGCTGATGTCATGTATTCCTACAGACCACTCCTCGGTGTTGTAGCGCTGCTCCGTATTGTACATCCTTCGGCCGGCGGGACGTTTGCGATTCACTATTACTTGCCTCATTTGCATGGCATTGACTACTAATTCATAGTTACCATGCCGAACGATGTCACAGGCCCTTAGCAACCCTTACAGCTTGATTGTGATGTAGCATGCATACCATTGACTATTATGGTGAAATCATGATTTTTGTTACATTGCTATTTTATGACATTTGTATATATTTTCCTTGTGTTCCCATTTGCGCACACATGCCCTATGGTTGTCCTTTGCATTACTGTGGCCATGACATTAAATGTTATTTTGTATGTGTTGTGCATCTTTTCTTATGCCATTAGCTGTATATTTAGCAATTGGCATATGTTAACTTTGTTATACATGAGTCTGGTCCGCTTATGTGGCTACGATGTTCTTTTTGTCAACATGTAAACCATTTTTTTTTGGTTTACATTTCTGTAGGCTTACGCTACGCCTATGCCACTTCATGAATCACTATGTACCTTCATTTGCATGCTGCAGTATGGCGCATGGGGTGATTGGCATGCCTACGCTGGGAGCTGCGCAGATCTGGCGTACTCCGGTAGTGCACATGGAATTCGATCGTACATGAATCGCTCGGCAGACATATTTGGCATTATGCCGCCTATGCTACACCTTCGCCTGGCACAAGCTTCATGAATCCCGGGGTGTGTCTTATTAACCATAGCACTGAAAGAACCTCAATGGTTTTGTATTAACAGATATTTTATCCCTTCTTCATTCATGTGAAGCTCATAGGTTCACACATACAAACTTAGATGGTGTCATTTGATGAACAAAAATAGAATGCATAACAGTAGGGCTCTGTAAATATATCTGTCCTCTGTCAACTCAAACATATTAGTAACTCTGTCAAAATCCCACAGCTTATATATGTACATAGCAAGCATGAATGGTGCCACAAAAACTTAATTTCCCATAATCCTACATCTGTATTTATTTTGTTTAAAGAAATTAGGTTTGCACAGATACCCTTACCATTCTTCATTCTGGATCCTGGTTATCCAGCTCGTAGCTCATCTAATCAATGTATGAATTAAAAGGTAATTGGTGGTAACTGATGGATATGACAGCAGAAAGCCACACTAATCCACAGCTGCCCCATTCACAACTGGATGCCACCTAATGCAAGTAACAATCACAATGCATATTTCAGTTTTGTGTGTGTACAACAAAAGAACTCTAAATATTGCAGCATGCTATGTGTAGCTGAACAATATAGCTAAATTGCTTAAATGCACCTGCATTTGTAACTAAACTGCTATAGTCATGTCACACTACCCCCTGCCATAGCCATGGCACTAATGCACCAGTGAGGTCTGTTACTTCTGATACTAAGTGATATAAAATACATCTTTAAGGTCCATGGTTCTACCTCCTTCATTTGGAAGAAACATCTTCCTTTTTTCCGCTTAGAATTGATTCCAATTAGGCAATCATCCTTAACCCCAGCCAATTTACCCTTATAGTTTCCAGTCCCACTACCCTATATCTCAGGCTTTTGTGTGCCAAAACTTTATCAGACTATCCCTTCCTTTCTTGACTTTCTGCAGCTTGCTTTGATAGGCCAGTTAACTCATTTTGCTCACGTCTTAGCACACTTCTTCTTAACCCTTTTCCACTACCTGACATTTCTTGATTCATGCTTCCTGAAGTAAGTGTAGAACTTAAACATGAGTCTTGTCAGTGCCTGCACAGGTGTAATATGACTTCTTGTTCCTTAAAAAAACATACACTTTTCTCTACTGCCCACCATTTCATCAGCTCTGACCTCACTGTGTGATATATGAATAAAAGAGCATGAAATAAAACTAGATTCTAACAGCATATTCCAGATGTGAGTATGTAACTCCATATGAATTTGCAAGAATATTATACATTTACAGATGCTCTTACATTTTCTGTG
Organism: Protopterus annectens; assembly: GCF_019279795.1. NCBI lineage: Eukaryota > Metazoa > Chordata > Ceratodontiformes > Protopteridae > Protopterus > Protopterus annectens. Next base: position 1,615,118,853 of record NC_056741.1, read on the forward strand.
TCTCTTTCCTAGTGTGTGTGTGTGTGTGTGTGTGTGTGTGTGTGTGTGTGTGTGTGTGTGTGTGTGTGTGTGTGTGTGTGTGTGTGTATGTATGTCTATGCATGCGTATGGGTGCATTGAGGTGCACACAACACATGCGTGTGTGTGAGTGTGTTTGTGTGTGTGTGTGTGTGAGTGTGTGTGTGTGTGTGTGTGTGTGTGTGTGTGTGTGTGTGTGTGTGTGTGTGAGTGTGTGTGTGTGTGTGTGTGATCCTGAGTGTTTTGTATGTGTGGTGGGGGCTATACATACATTTTTGTAAAAGACTGTCTTTACAAAATGTTCATAATTTTAGAACAATTATACATGCTGCTGTTTTGAGAACCATGTCAGTGATGCAATACAGGGAACATGATTGTTCTGACTGTAAGAAGAGACTACTTTCATAGTTATCTGGAGTTGTGGGAACACGTATTTGCATGGATCTACTTTCAATTAATCAAAGTACGATCCACCAAACGCTAAAAAGATTTGCTGACTATACCGAAAGTTGACTTTCACAGAAACCTAAATTGCAGAATCCCAGATTAATGAAACATACTTTAACACCATAAATAGGAGATATCGCTTTAAATAGAATAAGGAAGTGGTTCTAGCTGTAGCAATGTATCTACTATGGTGGGTGTGTGCAGACTCGTTCCCAGACTCCTATGTGAAATATATTTTACAGGTTATAATAAGTGAGGAGGTAAGACCTCAATTGTGTCAGGTTATTTTCATCTGCTTTTACTGTACTTGTGTTTTTACCTACTTCTTTTTACTTTTGCATCATCTTAAAATACTCAATTGTATTTATTACTGCTTGGTGTAACTCATTCTAAGCCTTTTGGTTTAAACACTTGGGCTTCGGACCAGTTAGTTGTTTTGCACTGAGAGGTTTGTGGTCTGCACTGTTGTGGCAGAACAGGTAGCTTACATCCTTCTAGGTTGAGAACTGCTGATTGAGGGCTCAGTGTCTGTTATTCTAAAAGTGTATTAATTCTGGTTTAAGCACTTGGGCTTTCAAGCCAGTTATTTTACATTAAGAGGGTTCGTGGTCTGCACTCTTGTGGGAGGAGAGGCTGGACTCTGCCCTTCTGAGCTGGGAATTTCTGGTTAAAGGCTTATAGTGCATGCATATCTGAACTGTTTCTTACTGAAGTTGGTGCCTTGTTTGCTGTGGCATAGACTGGATTCGGGCCTGCTGGATCTAGCTTTGTTTGTGTAACTTGAGCACTAATCCAGACATTCTCTAAAGTATTCAATGGTATTTATTACTGCTTGGTTGTAACTTGATTAAAGTGTAGCTATCATTCAAGTCTTTTGGATTAAGCACTTGGGCTTCAGACCAGTTGTTTTACATTAGGAAGGTTTGTGGCAAGCACTGTGGTGGCAGGACAGGTAGCTTTCATCCTTCTAAGTTGGGAACTGCTGATTGAGAGCCCAGTGTCCAAGTGTATTAGTTCTGGTTTAGGCACTTGGGCTTCAGGCCAGTTATTTTACATTAAGAAGGTTCGTGGACTGCACTCTTGTGGGAGAAGAGGCTGGACTCTGCCCTTCTGAGCTGGGAATTTTCTGGTTAAAGGTTTATAGTGCCTGAATATTTGAACTGTATCTTACTGAAATTGGTTCACCTTGTTTGCTCTAGCATAGACTAGATCCAGGCCTACTGAATCTAGCTTTGTTTATATACTTGTTGTTTGTTTGCTTGTTATTTCCCTGGAAGCTAATTCACCTAATACGCAACTTCTCAGCTTCTGTGGATCACTAGTGATATCTGCATTGCTTACTGTACTTATTTCCTTGTTTCACTTGAAAGAAAGTTACTGTTTGTCGTTTTTGCATTTAGTTACTTGTATCACATTGCACTCAAGTTACCTGGCACTTGCTCACTAAAGCAATTATATAAGTCAGCACTAAAAATTAAAAGCACTACACCCTCACTCCCCACTGGCCCTTGTTTTCAATTAAGGATTTCCCAATATTATTCTAGCATGTCCAAAGGTCAGTTGTCAATCTCCTCTCTGGTCCAGCTGGTGAATCTGGAAATCTTGAGGCAATGTTATAACTGCCTCATGTACACAGACAACCCTCTCCTCCTCCCACATAACACAAATACTTGCGAGAGATGCAGCTATTTAGCCAAACTGGAGGCTGAGCTCTCTCAACTCAGGACTGGCAAGACCAGACAGGAGGAGAAGGCAACTACACACACCACAAAACCAGCCTCACATAATGCTACCACTCCACTGAATCAAACACATAAACACACAAAGACATACTCGGAGGCTCTGAGTAAAAATTTACCTAAACAGCAGAGGCCTCCAAAGCAGACACCCAAACAACTGCTACCTCAAGACACCCCACAAGCAACACATAAACCACAAAAGCAGTGTGCAAAGCAGTCACAGCCCTTAAGGCCAAATACAACACCAAACATACTTGTCATAGGTGACTCCATAGTCAGACACACTGACGTCCCACTCACCAGGCTGAACAAGGAGAGGGTCACAGTAAGCTGCCTATCGGGCGCTAGAATCCGCCACATAACACAAGCACTCGGGTCACTCCACAGCAAGTACAAATATGACACAGTCATTGTCCATGCTGGTGTGAACGACCTGAGACGCACCTCCCTGGACTGCATGAAAAGAGACATAGAGGAGCTCTCTGATTATGTAGCCCAGGCAGGTATGACCCTAACCCTGAGCAGTATCCTTCCTTCACCAAGAATGATGCCACAATATAGAGACAAGATGATCAGCTTTAACAATTGGCTTAATGTCTGGTGTCATTCAAAGGGGATCCAGTGTCTGTCTGCCTGGGATGACATGCTTGACAAGCCACGCTGCTTCAAGGGACGGCTTGCACCTGTCACCCTGGGATTCCGGATATTGGCTAAGGCTCTTGCCACCCCATAGTGCCTTTTTAGGCAAGGCTCAAATTCTAAACCTACCACCCTAGAAAACAAAAATGGGAAGAAATTGAGGGTAATGCTGCTCAATGCCAGAAGTCTAAATCTCAAAATGCACGCACTCGAGGCCCTTCTCAGTATGGAGAACATCGATGTCTGTGCTGTAACTGAAACCTGGTTCAAGGCTCCTGAGAGCACCCCGGCACTATTAGGTTTTACCTCATATCATGCGTTCAGGCCCCAAAACCCGGACCACTCCACAAAAGGAGGGTGTATCCATATTCATAAAAGATACTCACACCTCCAGGTTGGTGGCAACGCATGAAGCTTTGGAAACCATCCAGGTGCAACTAACAATAGGCAAAACTGCTCTACAAATTGTAGCATGCTACAGGCCACCCTCTCAAACTCAGGAACCCCACACAGCCTTCCTGAAGACACTGGAGGGTATAAATGTATCTCCAAACACCATCATATTGGGTGACTTCAACTACCCGAATATAGACTGGGAACATTACTCAAGCCCTAACTTTCTAGCCCAACGGTTCCTGGAGTTCATAAATTCAAATGCCATGGAACAGCTAGTCACTGTTCCCATGAGAGGAGAAAATATACTAGATCTCATTGTCACAAACATGGGGACAAAATGCTCCACACCGAAGTATATCCCTCATTGGTGAGATCTGATCATAAACTAATCTCACTGGAAATCCACATCCCGCCCCACCCCAAACAAAAAGACCATAGTGAAGAACTTCTCTAAAGCAAACTTCACACTACTCAAGACTGGTGTGGTATCCTTCAAGGCCCCTGAGTCAGAGGAAACCACAACCCAAGCTGGAAGCCCTTACAAATGCCTTCTATGAACACCTCCAGGACTGCATGGATCAGGCAATCCCAAATAAAACCAAGACTCTTTCCACAAAGGGCAAACGTCCAGTCTGGTGGACCCCAGCCATTAACAAACTTTACAATAAGAGGAGAAAGCTATTACATGATAGAACAAAATCCATAAAAGGGAAGTCACCCTGATCATTATTAGTAAAAAATACGAGCACTCATAAAATCAACTAAGGCCAATTTTGAGAGAAAAATTGCCATGGATTCAAAGGACAATCATAAGGCCTTTTTCAGCTATGTTAGGAACCTGGGTGGAAACTCACAGATATGCTCAGAATTAGTCCAAAATGATACAAAATCACTGAACCCACAGACATTGCCAACATACTGGCAGACAGGTTCAGTGCAAACTTCACCCCTCTCCCCTAAAGGAGAGATAACTATCCCAGCCGAGTGTAGCCTCCCGGACATCTCAAATGCGCAGGTGAAAGCTGCTCTCTCTAAAGCTAAAAACACAGCATCAATGGGACCGGATGGTGTCCCCGGCTGTGTGCTACATGAGCTAAATGAGGAATTAAACCCGCACATAAGGCAGCTGTTTAATCTCAGCCTTACCACAGGATACGTGCCCAAGGAGTGGCGACGGCAACTGTGGTCCCACTCCACAAAGGTGGCGCCTCACGGACCCTGGTAATTACCGCCCCATAAGCTTAACAAGTCTAGTCTGCAAAGCTATGGAGAGGATCATAATGGAGCTCATAAACAAAGATATAGGGGACTTGCAGACATTGGACCCGACCCAGTTTGGCTTTGTCAAGGGAAGATCATGCCTTTTGAACTTGGTTGACTTCTTGAAATAGTCACCAAGGCCATTGATGAGGGAAAGGCAGTCCATACAGCCTACCTTGACCTTGCAAAGGCTTCGACACAATACCCCACTCGGGTATTGTAGAAAAACTTACCAGCTTAAATGTAAACCCATATGTCACAAGATGGGTTGCAAACTGGCTTAAGGACAGAACCCACAGGGTTAGAGTTGCTGGCGCTGTGTCAGACTCCAAGCCGGTCACAAGTGGTGTCCCACAGGGCTCGGTCCTTGGCCCCTATTGTTTGGCATCTACTTCTCAGAAGTACAGGCCAACATGGGAGGACTTTGGCTGACAAAGTTTGCAGATGACTGCAAACTGGGCCATAGTGGAAAGTGCATCGGACACTGATATCCTTCAGAAGGGACTCACGGAAACAGATAGCTGGTGCCAGAGCCATGGCCTGAAGTTAAACGCCAAAAATGTATAGTCATACCCTTCGGGAAAAACAAGGTAACCCCAAGCTACCATATAGGTGGCAATCCACTAAGCACAGAAGAGGTTATCAGGGACCTGGGGACCCAGGTTGACAGTGGCCTTTCTTTTGACACTCACATTGCTAAAGTGGTTAGAAAGACCTTCTACATTGCCCACCTGATCATGAAGGGATTCACATCCAGATCTAGTGAGGTCATTGTTCCCTGTACTCTTCACTTATCAGACCAATGATCGAGTACAATGCCCCATTCGGGATGTATCTCACCCGACATCTGCAGCAATTGGAGAGACCCCAAAAGTTCCTCACCAAAAGGATAAAGGGACTCCAAAATCTGTCATATGCTGCCAGATTGAAGAAACTCCAGCTCTATTCAGTCGCATACCGTCTGCTCAGAGGTGACATGTGCCTGACATACAAGGCCATGTCCAACCCGGAATTAATGGACATGCTCCACCTCAAAAATCCAAATCCACCAAAACCACTAGAGCAAGCGACTTAAACCTTAGCACGGATATAAATAGGACGTGCTGGAGGGATAGATTTATCACTCAGAGACTCCCTATGCTGTGGAATAAAATCCCGGTCCATGTGAGGCAGAGCACCTCGCTGACTCTGTTCAAGAGAAATCTAGACCTGTGGATGGGAGATCGTAGGTTTACCCCGGGAATCATCTCTGGGTCACTGCTGGACAGAGGCACAACAAACTAATGGGCACAGTATTTCTTCATATAAGGGGTGGCGTAAGCCACAATAATTTGGGCTAGGCTTATAAATGCCTTAGGGCAGATAGCCTAGTATAAACCTATGAACCTATGAACCTATGTGTTTATTTAGAAAGTTTTTGGAGATTGCGATACAGTGGGCCTAAGGGAATTTTCCCATTTCCCCACTGTAGTGCAATCTCGGAATTGGTATATATCAGCAGTGGGAGTGTGGTGTATTTGTTGTGGTTTGTTTTATTGTTTTGTACAATATAGTCCGTGGAACTGGGCTTTGGTGATGTAGATTTCAGCATTGCTACTTTCTGTGCAAGTGAGCTTTCGGTTTAGTGAGCATCTGGTTGTGCCATTCGGTGGATCGTACTTTCGTTAATTGAAAATAGATCCATTTGTACACACTGTCACCAGCATGCTTATTTGGGACCTACATCTCTTAGCTTGCAAAATCTAAATTTTAGTTTATTTTATTTGACATTTGTTTACCGGGGTGCTCTGACTGGGTCTACGGAACCCATTTTCAGCAGATGCCTGGGGAGAAAACATCCACATATAGTACAACACAAATGCAGTATAATCCAATACAGTACAAATGACATTAGAAATATTATACAAAAATAAGTTGAGAGAACATAAACTATGTTACAAGATGTTACAAAAGTACTACACATCTAGGCAATTCTATAGAGTTAAAACATTATAGACAATAATAGTCACTCTCATCATATACACAGCCTATGAGTAGATAGTGTCCAAAAATAGTATGTAGGTGGTGTACTGTATGACAATGACTGTTATAGTACATGAAAAAATAGAATGTTGTTTTCAGTTATGAATATAGTAGCCAGAAAGTTAGTGATGCACAAAGATAGTGAGAGCGTTAAGAACATTACATCCTGAGCAGTAGTTTAAGGCTGTGGTATAAAACATAAAAAGATTTAGGAGAGCCTTAGGATGTTGCAGACTGTGAAGGAGTGAAATGTGACAGAAAAGGAGGATGAGGCTAGTGTGGAAGAAGAGAAAGAGCTGAGCATTAGACAAGCTTTATACAGGAGCAGAGCCATGTATTTTTGAGATGATTTTTTAAAGAAGCTTTCAAATGGGTTAGGCCAGGCATAGACCTGGTAGCTAGAGGTAGTGAATTCCATAGTATAGAGACAGAGTATGACTACAGAGAGTGACCTGGTTTTCTTGTGGGCTTTGAGAGAGCTAAGAGATTTTTGTCTTCTGATAGTAGGGATCGATTTGGTGTGTAAGGTGTGACTAGATTGGCTAGTGCAGGGCAGGCAGTAGGCTTGAAAATAAGATTGTGCAAGGTGGATAGCTGAATAAAGGCAAGTTGGTTATATTACTTATATAAATATTATTCATCAGTCTCTCCCCTGCACACACTTGACAGGACACTGCCTTTCATCTGTGTCTCACAACTGTGCACACAAGCAGGTTTGCCTCCCAAGAGTCAAACATGACTACAAACACACTATTATTACCTCTTCTCAGGCCATCTGGCTACTTGCAGTGAAAAAGAGGATCTTGGAGTACCCAACTATTAGATAATGACTTAAATCCTATATACATTATAGTAGGTAGGCATAGGCACTATCTCTCTTGTCTATCTCCTTTCTTCTCATCCGTTCTTCCTTCTCAAATTAATAAATGTCCCACCACACACACACACTGCCTACATACAAATGCTGTAACATTTTCCTCTGGTTCCATCAACAAAAGCTGCTCAAATGGAAACAGAGAAAGAGTGTCTCTCTGTTGTGGAGTAAAATTCCTGTTTGGATACTCAGCTCCTCTGCCTCATCTCCATTCTGTTTGAACAATGACCCTCCTATAGTCTCAAACCTTGTTCCTCAGCATTATGTGATGAAAGAGTAAAAAGGGTAATCTTATGTGACTGCATCTTCTGTTGCTTTGTGTGACAAGACTGTGATTGAGACTATACTGGTGTCACAGTCTGTAGATAACATGCACTAAGGGTTAATGCAGCCACAAGGCTGCAATTTGACAATGTAGATGACATGCGTCAAGGTTGTTGCTCTTCAGCTGCTTACAGTACTGTTAACTGCATTGGCAGGCTGCTTGTCTCTTTAAACTGAAGGTAGATCCACTCAGAGTGCCAGCCAGTTGATAAACAATTTGCATAACTTAATTAAATGTACAGTAATTCTCATTGTATTTATAGCTATATTGCAGTTGTGAAAGGAAAACAATGAACTTGGTCTCAACTCAAATCAATGCAAATGAAGAAAGTGCCTGTTTTAGTTAAGCAAATGATGAGGTGGCAGTAATGTCCTCAGTCTAATAATCTTCTCTGCATTATTTATACAGAAACCACAATTGCTTTAAGCAAAACAGGCCAGGAGTGCACAAAGCGGTTTTAATTATCTAACCACCTGTTGAAAATTCGGAAGCAGCCAATCACTGCCAAGCAGCTAAGCATCTTTAGCATATAAACTGGAGTCACCATAACTGAGGCAATAGGGGATCAAGCCATTTTTCAAAAGGAACCATGCAGAATCAGAGAACAGATTTTCCCTGCAGAAATTAATCATAAAGTAGTAGTTTGAATCCTGTTACGGCTCTGTTTATAAATGCTTGTTTAGCTGTCTTCATAACTTGGTATTTAAAAGCAATGCAGATTATTTTTAAAACAGTATGCTAGATGCTTTTTGTCACTTGCTTTGCTTCTCTTGTTGAAACAGTGCATTTGTGTTCTATTGAAGAATTTTAAAGGCTGTCACAGTCAGTAAAGTGCATCACAGTTCTAGCAATGTGTTTTGTGCCAAAGCACAAATTAAAAATCCAGCCATTCATTAAGTTTTCTAATAGGCCATATGTCACTAGCAGAGTACTACCATTAGGAAATAAATAATGTGGATACAGAAACCAGTTTGTTTCTCACACCAATAATTAGATTTCACAATGTTTGGCTTGAACAGGCCATTTGGGAGGGTGTTTGCTCTGCTTGACAAATACGCCTCCAATACAGAACTAACATTCTACTTCTTGCAGCAGTTATTATGGAGCCTTTTAGAGATCCCATGGCACTATTTCATGGGCAGCAGGGTGATCCTCAGCAGGTTCTGATCAGAGTTGCTTCATTTGCTTTGCATATCATGAGTGGCGTAATCAGATTTAGCCTTGCCTAGTTTCCATCTAGAGCAATTCCTAAACATTCAAAGAGAAAGATGAAACTGTATCAGGGAAAAACATGAAAGAATGAAAGGAAGAGAAAAAATTCAGCTGATACAATTTCCATCAGATGTTTGGCATTGTGATCCTATTATTCAACAGTACTGGTTATAAGAAAGGACAGGAGTGTCACAGATAGACTTGTAATACTGCCATCTGAAGAGTAAAAAAGAATTTCATTGACAGTTCTGCTCTGCAGACTGTTCTCAACTGGCATATAGTGTCATAGGTGATGAGAAACCGAGTTAGGAAAACCAGGTGTAAATGAATCACATTGTACTGAGGGGCTAAGGGATTGAAAAAGCAGTCTCTGGAGTGTACACTAGAAAACATGCAATGAAATGCTAGCCAATATATGAGAATGAAAGCCTGCATGATACAACAAGCTCCAGCTGTTGCAGCCACCCTTCCCTGAAAATAAGGACTCTGTGGTACTGTACACCACATGTGCACAGTCTGCATGTCACATAAATACTTAAAATGATGAATATTATAGGATTCTCATCCAAATGGTGGTATCTCTTAACATGCCATGGTATCTTGTGTAGTTATATGATATGCCTTGAGATGGTGCATGTATAATTGGTAAAGATTTGATGTGATGCAGTGCTAGTTCAAACTGGATTGAATTAGATCACTCCAGTTGTATGTTTCCTGTTTGCTTAAAGCTGTGCTCTTTGTTGAACTATTCGCCTTGCTTTTGCTGCTTGCCATGGTGTGTGGATTGTTTATGTAAATGTTTGAACCCTTTACAGTGTTTGAATTCAGCCCAGAAGTATAATAGTTTCATTCTCCATAACACTCCTCTAAGGCATCTTGTACAACTTCAAGGCATGCAAGGAGTGCAAGACTGAAATACTTCCTCATAGTGGGGCACATCTTCACTCCTTGGGAGCTGATGAAAAACTAATGTAAATACACGTATGGATTTCTATTAGAATTTGACATTTCAGCATTCTGTAATGAACATTTCAATAAACTTCTATATGTTGGTAATTTCCTAATAGTGAATAACAAACTATTTGTGAAGCTTGGTTTCATCCCACTCCTAAAAGATGATTTGCTTCATCAGCTGCTAAAAATTAGAACTGGGGCTGCGACAACACAATGGCACTTTAATGGCACATGAGTTCAGTCCTCAAAGATGGACTTCCTTTTAGTTTGATGAATTTCAGCCTTCATCTTTGTCAGTTTTCAACATGTTGGGCCTAGATTTCAGCATCATCTAGGGAAGCCTGCATCATGAACTTCACAACTGCCCTTGTGCAATCCTGTCCTGAGAGATAGTTTTGCAAATTAAATATGAAATGATCTGTGGAATGAATCTGTATGCCATCATGTTATAGTTAATGATATAGGGTCCCAATAAGAAGGCTATAAAAATCTAGTCTTTAAGTAATAATAACTTCCAAATGAATGAGTGTATATTAAATTTTGTGAACGGGAGTTTGTAACTTTATCAGGTTTTAATGATATGGGCTCATTTTGTCTCTCTGTTCCTTTTATGGCACTTGGGAACCCAGGTTATAAGCTGCTACAGTAGCTTATGAGCTGAGTTCCCAAGTGCCATAAAAGGTACAGCCTTGTTATAATGCTATCTTGTCCCCTGAATATGAATTCATCCTTGTAATAAGAATTTCATAATGGCATTTCCATAAGTGTCATCCTCTGATTTATTTCTTAAATTTGACACGAAACTTCACAAGTCAACCATTTCATCAGCCTATGGAAAATGCTGTTTCATCCTTTGACCGTAACAAATGTAATATATAAGTATAATGGATCCATGGGCCAGATTTACGAAGGCTTGCACGGAGTCTAAGAGTAGTGTAAGACTCCAGACAGCCAATATGTCTGCCGAGCGATCCAGGAACAGCTGGCAGGGGCGTGCATGAGAGCTCCTAAAATGACTCTTGCACGGACAGTGTTAGTTTATGCGAATTATTTCATTTGCTGCTGAAAGCTATGCAAATGAGGTAAATTTGTGATCCAGGAAACACTAACCTGTCCGAGTAAGAGTAGTGATATTTGCAGAAATGTACTCGGTTGGTAACTGAGTACCATTCTGCAAATAGCAAAATGGAGCAATGACAGCTCCAAATAAAGGATGCATCCAGTTGAGGAAGCATGCCAATGGCCAAATATAAGGCCATTGGCATTTATATGTGTTGCAAAATAATAAAAAATAAAACATTTTTCCCCGATCCCCGATGTTTAAGCATAGCGCAGTGTCGTGCAAACTTGCAGCGCTCTCAAAACCAAAAAAGAATAAAAGCCAGAAATAGGCATTTTATTACAAATATCCATCTGCCATGCAAGTGAATGACAGGCTGAAGACAACATGGCTACTGAGTAGTGTTTGCTAAGGGGGGAAGCTCAGTGTGAGAGATGTAACCAAGCATTAGTAGGCAATCCTATGCAAATGAGTATAAGGATAGTGAATCCCAATTTTCCCTGCCATGTGAACCATGTCCCTAGAGTGTAAGATTAGGATTAGGGAAGTATCAAAGTAGTAGATAGGTGGCATCATGAGGGAGGTATGTATTAAAGACTGTAAGCTTATTGAAGCAGAGTGGCATGTGTCTGCTGTGAGTTACTCAGGACTGGAAGACGCGTGTCTACAGTTGTCTGAACTGAAACCCAGAAACCGAAGGCATACGCTGTGGCTACAACCAAAGTTTCTTGCAAAGATGCATAGACTGTGTGCACGCGTGTGCACGCCTGTAAACCCGTGTAAGTCTGTGTGCACGTGTGTGCACCCATGTAAGCCTGTGTAAGCCTGTGTGCGCAGATGTGCACCTGCCTAAGCCTGTGTAAGCCTGTGTAAGGCTGTGTGCACGCGTGTGCACTCATGTGTACGTGTTTGCACTTGTTTGTGCGGCGCTGCCCCCTGTGGAAACAGAAAAGGGAAAAGGAAGGAAAAGTAGTAGTAGGAAGTTAACCAAGGAGAACTAGCAGAGCTGCCAGGTGAAATCAATCAGAATCAGCCAATTACACAGGCAGTACACAAGCCCAGTCCAGCCCAGCACTTAAAACTCTGCAAAAAACATTCTCCCATGTTATACTCAGAAACACTGCAACACTGCAGTATACAAAGAGAAGTGAAAACTTAAAAAGCTTAACTGAGAAAATAAAATGTTAGGGGCTGCCATTGCTAGTATAAGGCAACATGTGCAAGATGCTGAGGAAGGTGCCATTGTGGATGTTGCTGAGCAACCCACAGTGAAGAGACGGAGAAGAGTTTACAGACCCAGGGTAACCTACCAGGGGCTACATGAGCTGGAGATTGTGGAGCGCTATAGAGTGGACAGAGAGCTCCTGCAGCAAATTGTTGAGCTGTGCAGGCCACGCCTCACACACAGAACCAATAGAGGGGAACCCATCCCAGTGTAAACCAAAGTATGTGTTGGCCTAAGAATACTAGCAACAGGTACCTTCTAGAGACCAACTGGTGATATGATGGGGAGTTCCTGAATGCCATGTCAGCACATGTCGGTGATCATGTATATTTCCCCAATTCCCATGAGGTATTCGCCAGCAATATGCGTCTCTTCCAGAAAATAGCAGAATACCCTGAGGTAGTGGGTGCAATTGACTGCATGCACATACACATCAAAGCACCAGCCAGTGAGTGGGGTAGGGCTTTCATCAACAGCAATGGCTTCCACTCCATCAACTGCCAGGTCATGTGCATCGCCCAGGGCATAATACTGAATGTGTGTGCTGGCTGCCCTGGAAGCTACCACGATTCCATATCTGGCATCTGACGCAGCTGTACCAGACATTTGCCAATGGGGACATCCCTGACGGTCACCTAGTGGGGGATGCTGGATACACACTGGAGCCGTGGCTGATGACACCCATCAGAAATGCACAAACACCTGAAAAAGAACTCCAAAATGAGGCACACACACAAACACAAAATGTAATTGAGCATGTGTTTGGGATGCTCAAGTCACGGTTCCAGTGCCTGGACACATCCAGTGGAGTCTTGCAGTACTCACCAACTACATGTACCCAAATTGTCATGGTATGTGCCATGCTACACAATATGATCCTGTGAAAACAGCTGCAGCAGGAACAGCATAGGGCAGGGCCAAACAGCCCCCCACCATTGCCAAGACCTGCACAGGCACAGCGTGACAGAACTGTTGACAAGGGTAAGGCGGTTCACACAGCCTATGTTGATCCTGCCACAGCTTACACCACCCCACACTCTGGAAATATAGATAAACCCACTAAACTAGGTATAAATTGCTATGTCACAAGATGGGTTGCCAACAGGCTTACTGACAGAACACACACTGTGAAAGTAGCAGACTCCAACTATGACTTTGGACCAGTGATAAATGCAGTACCACAGGGTCCAGTCCTGTGTCTTGTCCTGTTTAGTATCTACTTCCCTGAAGTAAACTTTAACATGGAAGGTCTGTGGCTACAGAAGTTACCAGAGGACTGCAAACTAGGATCCATAATTGTAAACACTAAAGATGCGGACATCCTACAAAAGAGCCTCCCTGAGACAGATGGCTGTTGTCAAAGCCATGGGCTCTAGCTCAATGGCAAAAGGTGCATTGTCATCCCCTTTGTTCAAACCTCTGTAGCCAAGAGCTACAACATAGGCGGTAGTACACTTAACACTGAAAGTGTGACAAGACACCTTGGGTCACAGGTGTACACTGGACACAAGTGTGATAATCACATCCCCACAGTAGTCAGAAAACCCTGCTATGTGCCACACCTCATCACAAAATGTGTCTCATGCAGGATAGAAGAAGACATTGTTCCCCACTACTCATCACTCACTAGAACTATAATAGATTACAATGCCACTTTTGCTATGTACCTCACAAGACAACTACAACAACTGTAGAGCCTGCAGCAATACCTCTCAAATAGCATTAGTGGCCAGAAATACATGCCATACATAGACCATCTCAAAATTCTCCATCTGTACTCCCTTGCATATCACCTACTCAGATGTGTTCACTGCCTAACATACAAAGCTATGTCAAATGCAGAGCTGTTGGACATGCTCCACATAAAACACTCACAATCCCCCTGACCTTCAGACACAAAACCATAAGTGAAATACAAAAGGAAGGGGTGTACCCATTTACCATAAGGATACCCACACCTTCAGGTTAGTGGCACAGCATGAGGCCTTGGAGACCATGCAAGTGTAACTAACATTGGGCAAAGATGCTCATCAGATTGTAGCCTGCTACAGATCACCTACCTTGTCACAGGAACCTCACTCAGTATTCCTGAGAACAGTGGAAAATATAGAGGTCCTATCAAACACCATTATATGAGGTGATTACAACTACCCAAACAGTGAGTGTGAGAATTACTTGTGTACAATGTCCTTTGGCCAATATTTCCTAGAGTTTAAAAGCTCTAACACCCTGGAACAGCTGTTCACCATGCCCACTAGAGGTGACACCATACTGGACATGATGATCACTAACATGGGGTACCAGTGTTCCACAACAGAGATAAAGGCCTCGCTGGTAATATCAGATCATAAAGTAATCACACTGGACATCCACATCCCGCCCCCTCACCCAGTCAATGAAACCACCATGAAGACATTTTCAAAAGCAAACTGCACACGTCCCCAAGACCAAAGTGGAAAGTTCCAAAGACCTCTTGCTGTAGGATAATGGTATACAATCTGCTGAATCAGTTACAAGTGAATCCTATGAGCATCTACAGGGATGCATGGATCGAGACATCACAAATAAAACCAAGATGCACTTCTCCAAAAATGAGAAAACAATCTGGTGGTCGTTGCCCATAAACAAGCTAGACAACAGAAGGAGGAAACTAACACCTGATAGAGCCAACTTCACTAAAGGAAAGGCATCACTGATCATTATTATGAAAAAGCAATGATCGCTCATAAAATAATTCAAGGACACTTTCCAAAGACAAATTGCCAAGGACTGTAAGAATGACAACCACAAAGCCTGTGGTAGCTATACCACACATGTAGGTGTCAGCTTCCAAATATGCTGTCAGCTACTGACAAATGGCAAGGAATACACTGAACCAACTTTCATTGTCCACATCCTGGGGGACAAGTTCAGTGCAAATTTCCTCCCATCACCACCAAAAGGGTCTATGTCCATCACAGAAGGATGCAGAGCCCCAGACATCATGGACATGCAGGTAAGGACAGCCCTCTCCAAAGCCAAGAACACAGCATCAATGGGACTGGATGGTGTCCCAGGCTGCGTCTTACACTAGGCACAAAAGGAACCATGCCCTCACCTACATTCACTGGCCAGACTCAATCGTACCACAGGGTATGTACCCAAACAATGGCATACACCAACAGTCATTCAGCCCCACAAAGGGGGTGCCACAACAGAACCTGAAAACCATTTCCCTATACGTCTACTCAGTCTGGTCTACAAAGCTATTGAGTAAAATGTCATGGAACCCATGAACAGTGACATTGGGGAGCTCCAGACACTGGACTCTACACAACCCACCTTGTTAAAGGCAGACCCTGCCTCCTAAACGTAGTTGACTTACTACAAACAGTTACCAAGGACATAGCTGGAGGTGAAAGTAGTCCACACAGCCCACCTGGACCTCACTAAGGACTTTTTTACACCATTCCCCACTCTGTCATCATGGACACGCTTGCCTGAATATCAATAGCTATGTCACAGGATGTGTGGCCAAGTGGCTCACAGATCCAACACACATGTTCTGAGTTGCAGGTGCCATGTCCGACTCTAAGACAGTCACAAATGGCATCCCACAGGTCCTGGCCCTGGGACCCCACCTGTTCAGTAGACTCTGCTCTGAGGTAAAGGCAAGCATGGTAGGAGTATGGCTGAACAGATTTGCAGATGACTGCTAACTGTGGTCCATAATCGACTCTATGGCTTACACACACACACATCCTCCAGAAGGGGCTTACAGGGACAGATACCTGGTGTCAAAGCAATGCCCCAAGAAGAATGGCAAAAAATGCAGTCATCCTCTTTGGCTAAAACGAAGTGCAAACAAATTACCACATAGGTGGTACTCCAGTATGCATGTAGAAAGTCATGAAGGCTCTGGGGACACAGTTAGACAGTACACTCTTCTTTGATGATCACATGGCCAAAGTGTTTAGACACTCCTTCTATGTAGCCCACCCACTGTCACCTAATGTAACCCACTTTGTCTAGTCTGATGATGTCACCAACCTACAAATACACCTGTGGAAAGTCAAGCTCATAGTAATGTGTATAGCGTGTTGTGTAAATGCATACTCCTGTAGTATCATAAACTAGTTCAGTAGGGGTTTGAATCCTGCACTTGACAAGTGTTTGTGTGTGATCTCTTTGGAGAGTACTCATACACCTTAAAAGTGGTGTACTAATCTTTGTCAGGTCTGATGATGTCACCATCCTTCAAACATACCTGTGGAAAAAAAAGAACTCACAGTGATGTGTATAGCGTGTTGTGTAAATGCATACTCCTGTAGTATCATAAACCAGTTAGGTAGGGGTTTGAATCCCACACTTGACAAGTGTGTCTGTTTGTGTATGATCTCCTTAGAGAAGGACAAACTTTTTGGAGAGTACTCATACACCTTAAAAGTGGTATACTAATCTTTGTTAGGTCTGATGATGTCACCATCCTTCAAACATACCTGTGGAAAGAAGAATTCACAGTAATGCGTATAGTGTGTTGTGTAAATGTGTACCCCTGTAGTATCATAAACCAGTTAGGTAGGGGTTTGAATCCTGCACTTGATAAGTGTGTGTTTGTTTGTGTGTGATCTTCTTGGAGAGGTGCGACCTTTTTGGAGAGTACTCACACACCTTAAAAGTGGTATACTAGTCTTTGTCAGGTCTGATGATGTCACCATCCTTCAAACATACCTGTAGAAAAGATAACTCACAGTAATGTGTATAGTGCGTCGTGTACATGCGTAGTCCTGTAGTATCATAAACCAATTAGGTAGGGGGTTTAATCCTGCACATGACGCGTGTTTGTGTGTGATCTCCTTGTAGAGGAGCAACCTTTTTGGAGAGTACTCATGCACCTTAAAAGTGGTATACTAATCTTTGTCAGGTCTGATGATGTCACCATCCTTCAAACACACCTGTGGAAAAAAGAACTCACAGTAATGGGCATAGCACGTTGTGTAATTGCTTACTCCTGTAATACCATAAACCAGTTAGGTATGGGTTTGAATCCTGCACTTTCCAAGTGTGTGTCTGTTTGTGTGTGATCTCCTTGGAGAGGAGCAACCTTTTTGGAGAGTACTCATACACCTTAAAGGTGGTATACTAATCTTTGTCAGGTCTGATGATGTCACCATCCTTCAAACATACCTGTGGAAAAAAAGAATTCACGGTAATGTGTATAGCACACCGTGTTAATGCATACTGCTCTAGTATCTAAAAGTAGTTATGTAGGAGTTTGAATCCTACACTCGGTGAGTGTGTGTTCTCTATGTGTGTGGCACTGTTGGTCAATGTGTAGTGGGTTTTGCTTTTACTACTGTATGACATGTCAGTATAAGCCCTGGTTACACCGGCCTGATAGAGAATTGAATGTATCCCCAAAAGAAACAATACGTGACATTAGACCTAAGGTTATGTTTACATATAGCAGCAATATAATAGAAATTAGTGGGATCATAAAGAAAAATTGGAACATTCTTACTAGTGATGATAGGATTAGCACTATTGTTGGTCCGGCTCCAGTGTTTGGATATAGGAAAAATAAGAGTTTAAAAGATATTTTGTGTGGGAAACACACTAGTGACTCTGTTACCCCTGCTTTATCTGTAGGCAGTAAGCCTTGTGGTAGGTACAAGGCCTGCCCTTATATCCTTCATGATACCACCTTTGTGCATCCCATCACCAATAAAACATTTGTGTTAAAAGCTAGGGCTACTTGTAGAACTAAAGATATAGTATATCTGGCAAACTGTAAGTCTTACCCATGTTTTTACGTGGGCAAGACCAACAGTATGTTTAAAGTAAGGATATTACAACATTTATCTAGTATTAGAAACAAAGATACACATAATGCCCTCTACAGACATATAAAAGATAATTCCACTCATTGTTTTGCATTTAGGGCTATAGTTAATGTGAGGCTTAATAAGAGGGGAGGTGACATCAAACAATACACAGAATTAATTGAGTCTAGAAAGATTATAAAATTTATGGCACACAGAAATCCAGGGCTAAATGTTGTTGTCCCCATAAAACCCACCTTAAAAAATAGGCGGGTTATTTATTAGTTGTTGATTGGTTGTTCATTCTTTTAAATAGTGCTTTGTAACATATGTTTTCTATCTGATGAAGGGTTAACACCCGAAAGCACTAATCTTTCTGAAATTTGTGTGATTTTATTTTATTTTATTAAATCTTTGGATACGAAACAGCACTCTTCCAGAGACTTTTTTGATTTTTGTGGTTTTCCATTTGTTGTCTTCTGGTTGAGTTATCAGCATCAAGCATTCGTTTTTGGATCCTTCAAACATACCTGTGGAAAATATAATTCACAGTAATGTGTATAGTGTGTCGTGTAAATGTGTACCCCTGTAGTATCATAAACCAATTAGGTAGGGGTTTGAATCCTGCACTTGATAAGTGTGTGTTTGTTTGTGTGTGATCTTCTTGGAGAGGAGCAACCTTTTTGGAGAGTACTCATACACCTTAAAAGTGGTATACTAGTCTTTGTCAGGTCTGATGATGTCACCATCCTTCAAACATACCTGTAGAAAAGATAACTCACAGTAATGTGTATAGTGCGTCGTGTAAATGCGTAGTCCTGTAGTATCATAAACCAATTAGGTAGGGGGTTTAATCCTGCACTTGACACGTGTTTGTGTGTGATCTCCTTGTAGAGGAGCAACCTTTTTGGAGAGTACTCATGCACCTTAAAAGTGGTATACTAATCTTTGTCAGGTCTGATGATGTCACCATCCTTCAAACATACCTGTGGAAAAAAGAACTCACAGTAATGGGCATAGCACGTTGTGTAATTGCTTACTCCTGTAATACCATAAACCAGTTAGGTATGGGCTTGAATCCTGCACTTTCCAAGTGTGTGTCTGTTTGTGTGTGATCTCCTTGGAGAGGAGCAACCTTTCTGGAGAGTACTCATACACCTTAAAAGTGGTATACTAATCTTTGTCAGGTCTGATGATGTCACCATCCTTCAAACATACCTGTGGAAAAAAAGCATTCACAGTAATGTGTATAGCATGCCGTGTTAATGCATACTGCTCTAGTATCATGAAGTAGTTAGGTAGGAGTTTGAATCCTACACTCGGTGAGTGTGTGTTCTCTATGTGTGTGGCACTGTTGGTCAATGTGTAGTGGATTTTGCTTTTACTACTGTATGACATGTCAGTATGCATTGCACATGTGAGGTAGCTGTGTGGCAAATACATATATGTACATGTTACCTCAATTATTGCATGCGTGTGAACCCTGCTGTCTCCAAGGACACAGCTGTCATCTTTGCCAGACTGTGCTGCTGCTTCCCAGACATTAGGTCACATCTGTATGCTTGTGACAAGGCCAGCCACTGCAGTGATCCCTGGCCTAAGTCATCCGTGTCACACACACTCATTACGGTTACTATTGAATTGTGTGAGTGAGGGTTTATGGCCGAGGTATATGTTAGACCGGTTGTAACGCAGCAAAGTCTGTCAATGATGGCTATTCATTATAGGTGTACAGCAACCTTTGTGGATATGCATGCAAACCCATTATTGCTTATGTGATCCACTGAGGTATTTCAAAAAGCCTTAGGAAATGTGATTATTAAATGCGAGATGATATAACACTTGGTTGCATGTACACATCGGTACCTGTTCATCATGTTGGTGGCTACTACCTATGTGGTACTGTGGGGATACTATGTTCCATAAAGGTGGATGACTATGCTTAGTTTGGATAATAGCTTTACAGCATGGGTTTGACAACAGTTATCTGTCTGTATGGTACCCTTGTGGAGGATGTGTGTGTCATCTGGAGAATGCATTATAGGCCACAGTATGCATTACCAGATGTGGACGGACATATCCATACTGTGATTGCTTGTACCTAAGAGAGCTATATGCCAGACAGGAGGGGTCTCAGTAATGGGTGCAGGTGAATGCCACTGGTTATTGGCATAGTATAGTACCTGAAGGATGCATATTTTGCTGCGTGTCCTACAGCTGTGTGTCAGTCATGAAGACATCATCTAACAATTGGTTATGGTCAGGCTGCTGAAGTTATATATACCACCAGAATGCAGAACAATGACAGATAGTAACAGTATCACCCACAGCACATTATCAAACCATGTCATACACACATGTGTAGTCAGGTTCAGAAATGTGTGTAGTACAATGCATACTGGCCACCAATAGAGACTATGTAGTGTTACTGTGTAATACAGGGCATGTCACCCTGCCCATGTGTCCACTATGCCCGTACATGCAGACAGTGCATCTCCACCATGTTCACAGATGTACACCTGCAAATCGGTGCTACACACATCCCACACACAATGTCCACTCTCTAACACATGCTGCCAATACTACACACATCAGCCAAGTGGCACGTGGACGTACAATACACTATTTTAACTAACACTGGTGTATACAATACTACAATGACAATCATAGCTTTAATGCATCATGCTTGCTCAGCTACACCTTCAAGCATATCATTACACTCTACTGCTGACAACATGGTAATATTGCTGTACTGCTATAAAGTCACCCTGTGCATCAGCACCATGGCAGCCTGTTCCTGCATTGATGTTACAGATGACAGGAGGTGGCACAGGTTTCATCATATGCACAGGGTGTGTTGTTGGTTTGCCAGAGGCCTACAGTGAGCCATCCAATCGACATGTATGTGTGTGTGTGTGTGTGTGTGTGTGTGTGTGTGTGTGTGTGTGTGTGTGTGTGAGGGGCAAGAGTACTGCTATGGGCCAATGTTGATGTAATGTGTGCAGGTATGTGTTAGCCCTAGGTGACTGGTTCCTGTGTGTGTGTCTGCATGCACACAGTTCCACCATGTGGCTGCCATATACGGGTATTTGTGGGACAGCCACAGACTGTACCTGCCAGGCTTTACAGATCACCATCTCTGGCCATGGATATGGTACCTTTGTCTGGCAGGGGTGCTACTGACACTATCAGGTACTAAGCCAGACTGGGTACTATCCCCAGAGGTAGATGGATGCACACTGGACCCAGGTCCCTGCTGGGACTGTCTAGAGCCATGTGCACATGGTCTTCTAGGAAGGTCTATGGACATCCCACCCCCAACATTGCTGGGGCTGGTACTGGCATTACGGGAGCGGCTGTGACTTGAGGGATGTCCATGGTGACTTCCAGCTACTGATGTTGCTGGCATATGTCCACATCGATGTCTCACCCATCCTGCACTGTCCTGACACATGGACATGACATTGTGGAGGACATCTAATGTCTCACCCCAACGTCTATCCATGACTTCAGTGTAATTATGGATGACACTTGCTAGGTCATGGATACTGTCAGTTAAAGCAGTGTTATGTGCCCTCTGTGCCCTTATTCCCTGTCTGGTGTACCATTCCATATGTGCCTGTGCCTCCATGACAGCCTGGAACAAGCGTGATGTTGTCAGACCTGTGGCACATCTGCCAGTAGCATCATGAGCAGCAGTGCTCCGGCGAGAACCCCTGGGCATCCACCTATGTCGTACCCTTTCAGACATCTGGGTATGGCTGCTGTGTCGGGATGCATGTGCCATGAATACCACACTGTCCTGGGCAATGCTGACTGTATGCTGTCCCTCAGCTAAAGGCATTGGTGATGGATGTATTGGCAGTATGACTGTGTGCATGGATGGGGTGGACACTTGTGTACTGTCGATTGGCGACCTAACGACAGACCCTGGCAAACATGCCTGTGCCTCAACACACCTATCATCATAATCACTATTTTGCTCAGTGACATTGGTTTGCACACTGCATTGAACCAGCCCAAATTCAGCACCTGTGAGAGGAAGACAGGAAACACACGTTATGACCTGTACATGATGTCGGCATACATGAACACATGCACACAAATGCACTCCTCACTAAAACAGACACACACATGCACACACACACACACACACACACACACACACACACACACACACACACACACACACACACACACACCCAGCAATCCAGAACATACTCAATAGCGGGTGATGGTGGGGTACAGTATCACAAGGCAAACAGTTATATCACACATGTCAGCATGCAGGACGTGTGTTGCACAACAGCATGCAGTGCGGGTGTAGACAGCCATTGCTAATAACAGTATACATGGCTTTGATGCATGTGTGTTGTTCAGTGATCAGCCTCACCCTGGAACGCAATGTGTACATGGACACAACATAGCTGTGCAAGTATTAAAAGCTCTGCAATGTCCTGTGCACTATCACTCACAGGTATACATACCATGGCTGGATGTGTATCTGTGTGTCACATAGATATCCATTTCTGATTAGAGCATCTGTGTCTTTAGCAGATGATTGTGGACACAGGTTTAGCACATGCATGCTATGTATACACACAGGATGAGTGGTGCATGTATACCTGATGGAATACCATTGCTCAACATAGCTATTGTACAGTGGTTATGGTGAGTGTAGGACATATTGTGGACATGGCAGTGCCAGACATGACATGGCATGCTATAACACAACTGCAACGTTAAACTTCACACATACACAGTGTGTGTTATGTGACCCATACACTCAATAGCATTACATGACATATATGTGTCACTTTGTACAAATGGTGATTGCTATGCATAATGTGTATCAGTGCATCTGTTTGCACACACACACAACATTGAGGTGCATAGCAGTTAATGCTATGTGTGGTACTGTGGTCACTGTAACTGGACGGGCTGTAGTACCATGAGCCATTATCATGCAGCATCATGTGGTCACTCAAGGCTACTAATGTGTGCCAGACCAGCACATACCATACTGTACCAGAACTGCAGTACCATGGCTACATTCACCATTTCACAGCCACTTGTTACATGGGTTTGTAAGGTGCACAATAGGGAGCATTGCCTAACATGAATGCGTTGCGTTTTGGAGAGTGTCGCACTGCCCCATGATAGGCCTCTAGCCCTCAGGTATATTATGCGTGCTGTGTGGATGACATTTGGGATACTGGAGTGTGACCTTACAGCGTGTGTCTGAATATGCCATGGGTAGCATGTTAAAATGTACTTTGTATGACGGAGTTGTGTATGTCATGTGCATGTGTATCGACTGCCTATCCAATGTCCACTATAGTGTAGCCACAACTGTTTGTGATGCTCTGTGTATTGCATGTGTTTGAAACAGCCACTCATGTTACTGAGATGTGCATAGTCTCACAGCAAACATGCACAGCATGCATTATGCGTAGGTGTGTTACATGTGTACATGGCCTACACCTCACCTATGACATAGGTTCATAGGTTCATAGGTAGATACTAGGCTATCTGCCCTAGGGCATTTATAAGCCTAGCCAGAGTGTATTTGGCTTCCACCTCCCTATTAGATTAGCCTACTGTGCCTCTGTAAAGTAGGTCACAGAAGGTACCCTTTTAAGATTAGTTTACTGTGCCTCTGTCTAGCAAGGACGCAGAAGAGATCCCAGGGGTGAATTTGCGATTTCCCATCCATGCGTCCAGATTTTGCTTGAAGAGGGTCAGCAAGGGGCTATGTCTAACATGAACTGGGATTCTATTCCAGAGTGAGGGAAGCCTCTGGGAAATGAATCTGTCCCTCCAGCATGTTCTATTTATTTTTGTGCTGAGGTTTAGGTCCCTGGAGCCTTAGCTCTAAGGAACTTGGATTTTTTGAGGGGGAGCATGTCCATTAATTCTGGGTTTGACATGGCTTTGTAGGTCAGGCATAGATCGCCTCTGAGTAGGTGGTAAGCAACTGAGTAGAGCTGGAGTTTCTTTAGTTGAGTTGCATAGGACATCTGTTTGTAGCCCATAATCCTCTTGGTGAGGTACTTTTGGGGTATCTCAAGTTGCTGCAGGTGTCAGGTAAGGTACATCCCAAAAGGGGCATTGTATTCAATTATGGGCCTGATGAGTGACGAGTAGAGGGGCACAATGACCTCTCTTGATCTAGATGCGAACCCTTTCGTGATAAGGTGGGCTATATAGAAGGTCTTTCTAACCACTTTGGCAACGTAATTATCAAAGGAGAGATTACTATCTACGTTGGTCCCCAAATCTCTAATTACTTCTTCCGTACTTAATGGATTACCACCTATGTGGTAATTTATGGGCACCTTGTTTTTCCCAAAGGGGATGACTATGCACTTTTTAGCATTTAGCTTGAGGCCATGGCTCTGTCACCAAGCATCCATCTCTGTGAGACCCTTTTGGAGGATGCTTGTGTCAGCTGGAGATTCGATTATGGCCCCCAGTTTGCAGTCATCTGTGAACTTTGTCAGCCATAATCCCCCCGTGTTAGCCTGAACCTCAGAGAAGTATATACCAAACAAGAGAGGTCCCAGAACTGAGCCCTGTGGGACACCACTTGTAACTGGTTTGGATTTGGACATGGCACCAGTGATTCTGACCATGTAGGTTCTATCTCTGAGCCAGTTTGCAACCCATCTTGTGATACTGGGGTTGATATTTAAGCTGGTAAGATTATTTATGATGCCCGAGTTGGGTATTGTGTTGAAGGCTTTTGCGAGGTCCAGGTAGGCTGTGTGGACTACCTTGCCCTCATCTATGGCTTTGGTAACTGTTTCAAAGAAACCAACTAGGTTTAAGAGGCAAGATCTGCCCTTAACAAAGCCGAATTGGGTAGGGTCCAGTGTCTGGAGGCACCCAATGTCTTTGTTTATGAGTTCCATGATGACACACTCCATAGCTTTACAGACCAGACTAGTCAGGCTCATGGAGCGATAGTTTCTGGGGTCCATTGTGGCACCACCTTTGTGGAGTGGGACCACTGTAGCTGTACGCCATTCTTTGGGTACATATCCTGTAGTAAGGCTAAGTTTGAACAGTGACTTAATGTGAGGGCTCAGTTCTTCTTGGAACTCATGTAAGACACAGCCTGGGACACCGTCCGGTCCCATAGATGCAGTGATTTTTGCTTTGGAGAGGGCAGCTTTCACTTGTGCATCTGTGATGTCAGGGAGGTTACATTCAGTTGGGATAGGCATTTGCTCCTTTGGGGGGAAGCGGGGGAGAAGTTTGCGCTGAATCTGTCTGCCAGGATATTGGCTATGTCTGTAGGTTTGGTATATTTTTTACTGTTATGCAACAATTCAGAGCATATCTGGGAGTTTCTGCCCATGTTCCTGACATAACTAAAGAAGGCCTTGTGATTATCTTTAGTGTCTAGGGCAATTTTTCTTTCAAAACTGGCCTTTGATGATTTTATGAGGGATCGAAGTTTCTTGCTAATACTGATCAGAGATGCCTTCCCTTTTTGGGAT
The DNA here is from genome assembly GCF_019279795.1 of Protopterus annectens. Taxonomy (NCBI): domain Eukaryota; kingdom Metazoa; phylum Chordata; order Ceratodontiformes; family Protopteridae; genus Protopterus; species Protopterus annectens. Next base: position 1,615,144,330 of record NC_056741.1, read on the forward strand.
TTTGCTCTGTCATGTAGTAGCTTCCTCCTTCTGCTGTATAGCTTATTTATGGCCGGGGTCCACCAGACTGGTCTCCTGTTTTTGGAGGAGTGAGTCTTGGTTTTATTTGGGATAGCACGATCCATGCATTCCTGCAGGTGCTCATAGAATGCATTTGGAAAGGATTCTGCGGAATTGGCTGTATTATCCTCTGGCCCAGGGGCTTTGAAGGATTCCACCTCAGTCTTGTGAAGTGCAAAGTTGGCTTTTGAGAAATTCTTTACACTGATTTCCTTGGCTGGGGGTGGGGACAGGATATGGATGCCCAGGGAAATTTGTTTATGGTCTGATCTTACCAATGAGGGGTACATCTCTGGTGTGGAACATAGAGTCCCCATGTTGGTGATGACCAGGTCCAATATGTTGTTCCTTCTTGCGGGAGTGGTGACCAGTTGTTCCATTGCGTTAGAGTTTATAAATTCAAGGAACCGTTGGGTGAGGGTGTTTGGGCTTGAGTAGTTTTCCCAGTCAATGTTTGGGTAGTTGAAGTCACCCAGTAACATAGTGTTTGGAGAGACCTTCATATTCTCCAGTGTTCTCAGTAATGAAAAGTGGGGTTCCTGTAATAGGGAGGGTATTCTGTAGCAGGCTACAAACTGAAAGGCAGTTTTGCCCACTGTTAGTTGCATTTCTGATGCTTTGTGCAGTGCCACTAACCTGGAGGTGTAGGTATCTTTGATGAATATAGCTACTCCCCCTCCTTTCGTGCTTCGGTCCGAGTTTTGGGGCTGAAACGCATAGTATGAGTTATAACCTGGTAGTGCTGGGGTGCTCTCAGTAGCCTTGAACCAGCTTTCTGTTACTGCACAGACATCAATTTTCTCCATACTGAGGAGAACCTCGAGTGCATGCATCTTGAGGTTTAGACTTCTGGCATTGAGTAGCATTACCTTTAGTTTTTTTATCCTTGGGTTGTCTATGGAGGTGGGTTTATCCTTTGAGCCTTGCCTAAAAAAGGCACTATGGGGGTGGCAAGAGCCTTGGCCAGTATACGAATGCCTAAGGGTGACAGGTGCAAGCCGTCCCTAGAGAAGCAATGTGGCTTGTCGAGCATGTCATCCCAGACTGACAGACACTGGATCCCCTTTGAATGACACCAATACTTTAGCCAATTGTTGAAACTGATCATTTTGTCTTTATACTGTGTCATCATTTTTGGTGAGGGCAAGATGCTACTCAAGGTCAGGGTCATACCAGCCTGGGTTACATGGTCAGAGAGCTCCTCTATGTCTCTTTTCATGTAGTCCAGGGTGGTACGTCTCAGGTCATTCACACCAGCATGGACAATGACGGAGTCATACTTGTACTTGCTTTGGAGTGACCTGAGTGCTTGCGTTATGTTGTGGATCCTGGCACCCGACAGGCAGCTTACAGTGACCTTCTCCTTGTTCAGTCTGGTGAGCGGGATGTCAGTGTGCCAGACAATAGAGTCCCCTATAACAAGTGTATTTGGTGTGTTGTTTGGCCTTAAGGGCTGTGACTGTGAGGCACACTGATTTTGTGAGATATGTGATTCGTGAGTATTGTTGAGGGGTGGCTGTTGCTTGGATATCTGCTTAGGATGTCTTTGCTGTTTAGGCAGATTTTTATTTAGACCCTCTGAGTATGTTTTTGTGTGTTTATGTGTTGGGTATGCAGATGCAATAGGTCTGTGTGAGACTGGATTTGTGGTGTGGGTGGTTACCTTTTCCTCCTGACTGACTGTGCCAGTCTTGGGTAGAGAGAGAGCTGCCTCCAGTTTGGCTGTGTAACTGCATGTCTCACATGTATTAGAGTTTGTTGGAAGGAGGAGAGGGTTGTCTGTGTACATAAGGCAATTGTAACATTGCATCAAAATTCCCAGATTCACCAGCTGGACTGGAGAGTAACCTTGAAACTGACCCTTGAACATACCAGATTAGTATAAGGAACTGGCTTTTTACTGATCATATTTGGGAAGGGAACTGATTTTTCACTTGATCAGGAAGGACCAATCGGGAGCCTAATACTTATGAGAAGTCAAGGAGGGTGTAGTGCTTTAGTTAGTTAGTGTTTCCTTATAAGAGCTGAGCAAGTGCAGGGCTTTAGAAAGAGAATAGAGTGATTACTTTGAGAGTTTGAACAGTTCTATTTTATTAGCTATATTAAATGTAGAACACACTCACCAGCATGGGTATGCTGCCTTGCTGTCACACCAGAGGGACCTACAAGGATATGAAACAGTTTGTCAGTGGCAACAACTGTGGAATTGCTACTGTGGCTTTGCAATCTTACAGTAGCACAATGCTTGACGGTCACAGGCCTACACATCATGTTCCAAATTTTCAGTATTGAACAGCACCAGGCTCCACAACTTCTAACTACACAGTACACACCTCACATATGCATGATATAACAATAGAGGTAACAGTAGTCTACGGATATGCCAACTTACCTGCACACTCTATGTGAACTTGCTGGGGGGCTCCGGCCTCCATGATGATGCATGTGTGCTGTTGTTGTTGTTGGCCGGGAGCCTCAGGCTCAGGAGCAGCTCCTCTACTCTGGTGAGGGGGGATGGGTGGCAACTCCACCACCTGTGGCAAGCTGTTGCCTACAGACATCAGACACACGCTGCCGGACATGTCTTAGTAAATCACTGCAGTGATGTCGTACCTGCTCATAAGTCTGGTTTTGCATGCCTATGTCATTTATCCTACAGACAACATCTTGCCACAGCGCAGTCCACTCATGCTGGTCCTGGCTGGATCTTGAGAATAGCAGGTTGTACTGTTCGATGAGACAGTTGGTCAGTATCTCATCCTCTGCACGGCTGTATGCAGGATTGCGATGGTGGGACATGGCCCTGGAAGACAAGAAAACAATATGTGTAAGCAAGTCATGTGGCACACTTAACATTCTACAGTACAGATATCACTGAACTGCCATAAATAGCAAACTATTGTCTATCAGAGGATACACACTTTCAATACCACATATCAGTGCTCAACCCACAACTGCCTGACACTGCCTGACATGCTCTATATATTAAAACATTTTCTACACAGCAACAAAGATAAACCATTATGTAAGACTATGCAACAGTACATGGCACACTGTATGCGACACAATGCACCACCTAGCTACAGTGGGTATATATACAGCTACTGCATAACAAAATATGTAATCCATTGCAATGATTGTAAAGTCCAGTTACAGTATTACCAGTATACCACACTAGTTGTTGATGGAAAACACCTGCCTACAATATGTGCACATTCGTGAATATAAGAGGCATACTGCTGAACTAGAATATACATGTTGCTATATACCCACTTATATCCTGTAACACACATATGACCGAGGGCATGTTACAGGCATACCCACACACACATCAGACATACATACAGGACACAGAGGTATGGCAACCCAGATGAGCTTTGCGTGTGTACCATACAGTACTGTGTGTCAGTACTTACAAACCCTTATGCCTGAGGTATGTAGTCTGTGAGGACTACAGGGAACACACAGAACAGTGTTTCCAAGCAATGTGGACATACACCATACTGTGCTGTTTAGGCCTACAGCTTCAGGTAGTACTACAGTTCATACAGGGGTTTGATTCACCAGCAGTACCAATCAATGAGCATACATGTACTGCTTTATCCTCCAATGGCACACCCCAGTTAACACAAAGGGACTACATTTGACCGTATGCCATACTGCTTTTTCTGGCTAGCAATAGCATACACATCTTCTGCTGGGATCAGAGCTAGGACACATAATACCATGACAGAAACAAGTTCCCACTAAGCTATCCCACATATACACAACTGTGACACATTCACCAACACATTCACCATCACACTCAGTCAACCTCACTTAGCAATTATTGCAACAAGTACATGTGGATGTGCATTGGTTCATAGGTAGGTTATAAGCTATTGGCCCTAGGGCCTATAGAAGCCTAGCCAGATGGTACCCTAGCCTTTGACACCCAAGTAATTTAGTTCCATGTGTCCCTGTCAAGCAGAGCCACAGAGGTGATTCCCGGGGTGTAATTCCTATCTCACATCCAATCATCAAGACTATTCATGATGGGTGCTACTGAGGAGCTTTGTTTGCTATTGATAGGTAGTTTGTACCACAGTATGGGATGTCTCTGAGATAGGACTCTATCCCTCCAGCATGTTCTGTCTATTGTGGTGACAAGGTTTAGGTCCCTAGAGCGTGTAGCTCGTAGGGATAGTGATCTGTTTACATGGAGCATGTCCAACAGCTCTGGGTTTGACATAGCTTTGTATATTAGGCAGGTGTCACCTCTGGGTTGCCGGTATGCAACACAGTGTAGCTATGGTTTGGTGAGACGGTATGCATAGGGCACCTGTTTGAGGACAGTATTAATCTTTGTGAGATATGTCTGTGGCCTTTCCAGTTGCTGTAGATGTCTTGTGAGGGACATACCAGAAAGGGTATTGTACTCTATAATGGGTTTTGTGAGTGATGAGAGGGGAACATTAACCTCTTTTTCCCTGGATGACACAGCTTTTGTGATGAGGTGTGCCATGTAGACAGATTACATGACTAGTGTGGCACTGTGATTATCAAGGGTGAGACTACTGTCCACCTGTGTCCCATGGTCTCTTATCACACTGTCAGTGTTAAGTTGACTACCACCTATGTGGTAGTTCATGGGTACAGAGTTTTTAGCAAAAGGGATGCAAATTTATTTCAGACATTGAGCTTGAGGCCATGGCTTTGTCACCATGCATTTGTCGCAGTAAATGTGACTCTGTCTCTCCCTGCCTCTCTCTCTCTCTCTCTCTATATATATATATATATATATATATATATATATATATATATATATATCTATATACACACATACATATAAACATCCATTGGTGTACATATAGATATACATATAGGCACATATACGGTCCACCTGTCATGGTGGGAATATCAATTATGCGAAGTATGGGAGGTATACATTTATGTAATGATATTGCACAGTCTTGCGCGAAATGCATTGAAGGTGTTCTCAGCCCATGTGGCTTTAGCAGGCCTCACTGGCTGCGACACTGCAAACCTAACAAATCATACCCACAGCGTTTAACCACCACATGTCATATACCAGCAAACAGCCATTGTCCACACTACTGTACAGAACACAGATTACATGGTTCAGATGTTTAACATTTAATGCTGAGCTACATATATCACAGTTATGTCCCACTGCACACAGCTGCACACTGATTTGTCCATGGCAGTAGTTATGCAGGGCATCTGTGCATAGATACGTACTGCTGCCACATATTGATGTTTCAAAGTATGTAAAGTAGTCTTCAAATATATCTACTACATGCCAGTAAATACATGTCTGTTACATACCTTCCCTTTGTATGTGTTTGTAGTTTTCACTTTGCTGTATCTTTGGCTTTATTTCAGAATTTTAATTTTTTTTCCACTGGTGTGGGTGGGGGCGTGCGTCTCTCTCTCTCTCTCTCTGTCTCTGTCTCTGTCTCTGTCTCTCTCTCTCTCTCTCAGCATTTGCAATGGGATGATTGCATGTGTGGCCAGCAGGTACAGTCTGCTTTTATAGGTATCTGCACATGTGCATGTGATGGCCTCTGCACCAATTGGTGGCCACCATTTGGTAATTGCATGCAGCCTGCTGTGTGGTAATTGCAGTACTCACTGTCATAGCAACCCAATGCTATAAATTGCTATGTCAGGTAGGCGTAGCTCTTTCAGCTTTCCAAAGTGGGGCCCATTCTTGTTTGCTGTGGACACCATTGTGTAAGTCAGAAGGTTGGTATACTTCTTATATGTGAAGCTAGGGGTGTAGCCAGAGACTTAAATGTCGTACTCAGACCTGAATGTTGCCACTTCCACTACACAGTTGTCAGTGAAGATTTGTAATCACCCCTACAAATACTAATGCAAGATACATGGGTGTATGTAGTTTCTTTTCTACTTATACAATTAACTGCCATACAAAAGTAGTTATTGAGATGTATTCATTTGGCACATGAACTGTTTGTGAACTGCTGTACTGTGAATATTAATTTACCCACTTTTGAACAGTTTCTGCTTTTTTAGTGTTGACATTAGCACAGGCTGCTCAAGAAAACTGGACAAATTTCAGTACTGAGTATGCCTACCTACATCCTTGGTAGACCCTGAACACACAGGTTTATTGTACATTAGGGTAGGGGTGAAGAAGGACAGAGAGCATTATGTATTGATGTGTGAACTTTATCTTGCTGGACTTAAAGGGTTGCTGTGTACCTGTTAGTTTACAAAGGCAAGTAGTCTGTCTGCTTAGCTCCCAAATGTGGACCTATCCAGATGGTAGCCCGAGGTTAGCCTGTTATTCTTTGTCTGCGCACCACACCGGTCTTTTCAGCACTGGAACAATGGCATTGTCACAGTTGGTTGCTACCAGTACATGGCTACATCCTTTGGTATTTCACTGTTGTACTCCTACATAAGGGTATGCTTCTGGAACTCCTTCTAAAGCTATTTGCACAGTGTGTAACCAGAATAGCTGATATGCCTGTGTGTTTCTGCCTCTGCCAGACCTCTCAAACACTCAGGTACATATTTGAACAGACTCAGGGAAAAGTAGGTAGAAGTGAGGTACACCTTTACAATATTAGAGACATTAAGTTGGGACTTTGAGAGAACCAGAGCCCATGGATTAATACACATTTCCTGAAGTACAGGCAGTGTCCAACTCTTACTTATTATCATTATTCATTAAGTGTAATTCACCACCTTTCTGCCCAATGTGTCCAACTCTTACTTATTATCATTATTCATTAAGTGTAATTCACCACCTTTCTGCCCAACGTGTCCAACTCTTACTTATTATCATTATTCATTAAGTGTAATTCACCACCTTTCTGCCTAATGTCAGTAGCTTTCAGAGGGATTCAGAGGGGCACAGCTAAAACCTGTCTCAAAATCAGGGACATGCCTGAAATGCAGTCACAGTTGCGAAGTATGGCCTCTGCCATAATCCGATATGCTAGTGTATGTCCTGCTATGATACTGTGTGGGGGTTGTAAAGTGCTGCTGTAACATTATTCCCTGCTAGTATGGCTGGTTCTCTTTTCACAGTCATGTAATGCAATTCCACAAGAACTGCTGGTAAGGATCCACAGAACAGGATTTGTGTTATGGCATTCCTATTTGTCCTTTATATTCACTCATTCTGATGCATGATATATTGATTGAAGCTCCAATTTATTGTATGTTTACCATGGCTCAGTGGTACTTCATGCAGTCTAGTGTATACAAGGTCCAGGGTTCGAGACTGACAGAGGTATTTTATTTTGCTGCTGAGCAGAACAAGGGCCCTGACATACAGAGTGACTAAGGCACTTTTAAGCAGTTGTAAACGGGTTTGCATGGGTTTGCGTGATGCTTAGCAATACTTAGCTAAGCACACACAAGCGCACAGTCACGCAAATCCGCTAACTACTGCTTAAAAGTGCTTACTCCCGCTAACCCCCGCGCTCATTTCTTTGAAAGAAAAGAAAATGGGGAGATAGGAAAGTGGTAAAAAAGGGGCACAAAGAGGGAAAGACAGTAGGGAAAACAGCTCGGGATGTGCAGGATGGATGTAGGAAAGGTCCATAGCTGCCCATTTCTTTAACAGCAACAGCTGTGCATATACTAATAATTTGGATGTAAATTTGAAACCTTCCACCCCTGAGAGAGGGGTGAGAACAACGATGCATGTTGTACTGCCAATTAAATTTCAGTTTATGTGTCCAACGGACATGTGTGCAAAATGGGCAGCTATGTATGGGGAGTATTTTTTTGTGGGAGCAGATTGCCCATTTTTTTTTTCAGGTGAGGGAAAGTAGGTATATTTGGGGAGGTAGGTTGGGGAGGTAAACAGACAAGACAAACAAGATGCATACAGGTGCGGAATATGACACATGGGGTGGGTGAACACCATTGACAGGGAAGGGTGTTTGGAAATTGCAAGCCCATGGGCACACAGATGGCAACAGTGGAACTGAGATCCCCACACATGGGCAGTCATCACTGCACCTTCACAGCCCGGAGGGTGGCTATGCTGGGGGCTGCGTAGGAGGGGCAGGCTCACCCATGAGTCGCGCCACTCTTGCCTCGAGCTGGCATAGAGGATCAGCAACTGAACGCTCGATCTCCCTACGCACCACAGCCCGGACTGTTCGGAGGGTGATAGGTGGCCCTCCTCTGGCCATGCTTGCATGGGGGGGTGAGCCCCATCCCCTGCAGCGCTTCCACCCAAAGGTGGTACATGACCAATGGAGGAGGGGGTCCCAGGCTGGGTACTGGACCTGCTGGTGCCAGGTGCCATCGCCAGCTGAGGTGGGACAGGTGGGTCCACTGAGACCGGCCTTCCCATACGTTCTATATTTAGGAGGATTTAATGACAATATGGGTTAGTAATAGCCAACAGCATTCCAATTTAATTGTAACAGCATACAGTAGTATTCCCATTAACCCAACACACCAGAGTTCCAACAGTTGAACAGCAAGCATAACACATGCATATATAGAACAACAGTGGACATTCCAACAGCATGCAAGATTGATTGGTGGCAACAGGCCACCAAGATTGTGGTATGTGAACAGGGCACATGCATAAAAGTAAATGCAGATATTTATAAACCAATAGGACATGTGTCCTAACAACTTTTATGCGATTAGACATAACCATTGAGGTATGGAATTGCATTGTTTAGGCACATACAGTAGGGTGTAAAAAGATACCTCCATTAACAACTTATATATACTTGTAGTTTACACTACATTCCTATTGACTGTAGTTAGATATCCCCTACATGTATTATTACACTGGGCAATGTCTGTTAAATTGTAAAATGGGTTTTGCTAGTTCTTGATATACCTGACCTGTATCTGACATACAAACTGTCCTGGATGCAGATGTTACTGCTACATATTACATATTCATTTATATTTAAATATCTACATGTCTGTATGTGTTCAAGTGACATTATCGGGTATATGTTGACAGCCCCCTACATTTCTAGCAGCACACTGACATTTCTGGGGAACAGAATAACAAGCTACTCATGTGCCAGATTAACCTGTACACGCCGGCCATGAACCGACAGTTGAGGATTGTATATATGCTTAACAGCTACTGGCACTCCCTTCATCCACTTTATATGGGCCTACCCATGTGTGGGTTGACTGCACTTACTACAACAGTACTATTTCTATAATGCAAGGGTACAACAACATATCGAAGAAAGTGACACGGACACACTCCAGGAATTATACCTTTATTTATTACATTACACATTTTTCTAGTGGCTCTCTCATTTATTTGATATATCAGTGCATGCAGAGGTCTTTTATTCAAGACATATTATACCTTTATTAATGGGTTACAACACCTTTTCATGCTGTCTCACTTATTTTCTATAACAGTACATGCAGAAAAGTTATTCAACACTCATTACACCTTTATTAATGGGTTACAACACTCTTTTTCAGGCTCTCTCACTTCTTTTATATGACAACACATGCAGAATAATTACTAACCTGCCTGGTGGTGCAGCCTTAGCAGCCTATCTGCATAGGCTTGCTGATTCGCAGCACGGACACCTGCAGCTGTGAAGTAAATGATGGGATATTGAGACATACCTATCCATAATAGTTAAGTTGTTTGCCTTACAAACACAAGGTGCAGGGTTTGAGTCTCACAAGGGATAATTGGCTAGGCTTAAAATGGCTCACAAGGGCAGCTAGCTTAGTACTAACCTATGAACCATAACATGGACTACTATAGCAATTCTTACATACTTCATTCCATGGCTACATACTCAGTAGTGGGGCATTTTCCATTTGACAGGCCTCCTGTATCCACTGGTTCAGTCAGTCCTCCTTGCGTCTCTTCAGGTCTGAAAAGTGGTGTCTGACCTGCTCACCAGTCTGAGGGACACCTGTGGCACTGGTGAGATCATGTGCTAGATGGTTCCAGGCTTCTGCTTTGTATTCAGTGCCCTGAAACTGGCCCTGTAGGAGTCTTGCATCATGATGATGGACGAGGAGCCAAACCATAACTTTTGACTCCTCAATGCCCCACTGTTGCACTCGAAAATGAGAGCCCTCTCCAACACCGGCCATACTGTCTACAGATTGGAGCTACAACCAGTTATGGCAATTATTCCCACCAATGGAGCTTAAATATGCCTCATTTCCTGCACTTATTTGTGATTGGCCGGTTTTGAAAATTCTCAGCTAAGAGCAAACCTGCTTAGCAATGGGTAAACTTCCACTGATATATATGAGTGTGTTGGAAATGCATCCATATTTAAAGCTGTCATGGCGTAGTGGTTTAGTACCGTGATTATGGTGCACAGTATCCTGGGTTCAAGGCCTGCCATTGCTTTTTATTTTACTACTAGCCAGACCGGGTTGGAGGTGTGGCTGTGTTTAGCCGCCTTTGCGCAACTTTGCTCAAATTTGCCCAATGTTGCTCGACGTTGCTCTATGTTGCTCTACGCTGCCCGATGTTGCCAGATGTTGCTCTAGTTAGCGTGGTGCGCAGCTCCACATGAACATGTTTTGTTTGCGCTAGTTGGCACGATGCGCAGCTCCACACAAAACTATTGTGCTAGTTATAGCAGTGCTAAGCTATGAGCAATTGTACTTAACTGTGCTTAATACTATTAAACTTTGCTTAGTAGTGCTTCACATTGCTTAAGATAAGTTGCTTATGCATTTATCAGTACGCATGACCGTTCCACATGCTTACATATACATTAAATATCGTTCACTAACACATAGGTCATTTCAATGCATTTTACTGAGATTTAAAAGGTAAATGTCAGGAATTCTTTTTATGCACACATTTCCGATAGAAAATAGGTAGGGGAGTGGCGGGACTCTAGAAAATAGGTAGGGGGGTGGCGGGACTCGAACCGGGAATGCCTCCTCTTTGTGCGAGGGCTCTACCACTATGCTATTGCTATTTGGCTTAATTTGCATATAAATAGTTTATTATCCTCTTCGATGTCTACACTGCTAACTGTAGCTAAGCAATGGGCAAACCCGCGCAAACACGCGCAAATACGGGCAGCTATGTTGGGAATAATAAAAAAAAATAAATAAATAAGGAAAGCTTTACATTTTAAACTTGTACAGGGATTTAGAATGTGGGGGAGTGTAGTGTTTGGTATGTGGACATTTGAGCGTACTCGCTCATTTCAGTTGACATTTGCAGTTTAGGCACTTGCAGGGACATGGATATTTGGACTGCCCGGCAGTCTCACATGCCCCCTGCACTCATGCACGCTCCGTGTAAGCCTTAGAGTTGAGTCAGTGTGCCCTCATGAATATGCATGACGCGCTGACATCATACACTTACACTGCAGTGTCCGTGTAAGACTTACACGGAGGATTAGTGAATCCCGGCCCATGTCTTTACAACAAACATTCCAAATGCTGAGTGCCACAACACCAACAGTCAAATTGTCAAAATGAAAAATGCTGCTATAGTGTAGTGAACGGGAAGCCAATTGTAAGAGATCGCAGTGTAGTGGGGACCAAGGGATTGGCCCCTCCCCACTGTGGTACAATCTCAGAGATAGAAATGGGGATCATAGTCCCCCTACATAAAAAGTTATTTTTAATGTTTTTTTTTTTTTTTTGGTGGGGGGGGGGGATTGTTTCAATTTCTACATTTTGATTGTCAGTGTTATGGCACTCAACATTAAAAATGTTTCATGTAAAGACATGAATCCATTATAATCTGGAGAAATATATGCTGAAACAAAATGCATATTTACAGGTATATCTGGGGATGAAATACCCAACAACTATGGCTGTAGAGACCAAAGCACAGGTGATGCGATCAGAAAAGCATGGCAGTATAGACACGATAAGTATAGATAACAATCAAGGTCAAAGTTATCAGCTTTGCAGTACAATGTGAATGCATCTCATGGTACACACATGTATTTAAAGGAGGGGGCAAAATGACAAAGTTCTTTATTGGATCTGCATTATTTTAAAACAGTGCATAATGGAAGCTTCTGTCACTACAGAGTCTGGATTTCTGTAACACATATCTGACTACAGTGCCATGATTTCTGTGAGATCCTATCTCAATTGTTAGATAATGCAAGTAAATAGGTAAGCACTGCATCAACACCTGCAACAACATGGCAAGAATAAATTAAGTGTCTGGGAACCTTGTGAATGACCTGATTGGCTACAGCAGCCAGTTATCAGAATTTAGAAATGAGCACAGAAGTGAACATTTTTAACAAACACAGCTTGTACAATATCTTTAATCTAAGAAATGAAACTGGCAAATGGAAACAGGAAAAATGTGCTCCTTATAGGCTCATAATCTACCAGGCCATTAGATGTCTTGTGACAATGGCAAAACAGCAAAAGCATAAGCTATAAACAAGGTTTTAAGCAGCAGAGGGCATAATTATTTACTTATTTATTAATTTACCAACGTGATTGTCCAGATGAGCAGAGCCCATTTTCAGAGGTTCATTGGATGTAATATAAATAGTTTCCTATTCTGTTATTGTTTAATTAACTTGGAATCTTAAAATTCATCATCTTTACTCTAACTGATGGACTGTAAACTGATACAAGTATAGAAAGTCTTAGCTGCTGCCGTGTATCCTGTAATGGGGAACTGACAAGACAAATTACATAGAATATTGAGGCCAACACCTTTGAGGCCTCATATGTACCTTCACCCCCCAAGGCTTTCTAAAATGTGCAGTACTCATAACATTTACAATTATTCACCACATAAGAAATCTTTTTTTCTTTCTTCAAAATTATGCATCAAAATTATGCAAATACTAGCAAAGGTGTTAGTTTAGCTAATGAAGCGTCAGATAATTAACAGATTCCCCTCGTGATTTCTGAGTAAGCCTCCCTGACTTAATGTGAATCTCAGATCAGCACTTCAGTTTTAGGCTTTTTCTCAAAGACATTCTGACTTTAAGTGACTTTTTTTGTGGCAAACCAAAAATAAGATAAAGTTTAATCTAGCTGTCAAAACTTCTGGATACAAATTTATATATTTTTTCCATTTTCTGTGGTAGATGGCTGTATTTCTTTTGTTCTACATTCACAAAATGCTACTCAAAAGCTTAGCTTGCACTTTGATTATGATGCCCTCCTGAATTCGTATTTAAGCATGGAGCTGGTTTAGAGTGGGACACCTTCTTAAATGGAAACAAGGCATCCAATATAATAAACGTGAGTCCTCTGTGATATCTGCTATGTTATAGAAATAAAATAAAAACAGAAACTAGTGGTCTTAAAGCTTCGTTGATGATCTCAGTCACAATAATTTCCAAAAATCATGAAACACAAGTAGTGTTCCAAAGCAACAAGCTTTTATTCATTGTTGCTTTGGAACACTACCTGGGGTTTCATGATTTTTAGAAATTATTGTAACTGAGCTAATCAACAACGTTTTAAGAAACTAGTTTCTTTTCTTTTTGTTTTTTTCCTCAACACTCATGGTGGTGAGGTTGGAAGTAGAGAGATTCCTGTGCTTGTTCATATTTTATAGAAACAAAACTCACTGTAGACAGTGTGTTCTGCTTATTATAACTAACATGGGGCAGTAAGGAGGTAAGCTAATGCTCTTATGCTGTACCCCAGTAATGTAATTTAACTCAGTACGTCTGCTCAAGTGAAATAATCCACTGCTAGGTTTTATTCTGTTTAAGTCAGTGTAACTGTGTCTTTTTTAAATGCTCTAAGGCTGTATTAAAAGTTTACTCCAGTCAGTTCTTTGGCTTTAAAAAAACATTTACTCAATGATTTTACTGTACTTTCTAGAAAAAATTTCAGCCATGTTTTAGCATATGAAATATCTGCAGTTTGAGTTTCATAGTAAATGCTTCAGTGATGTGGCACGCAGCTTGCAGAGAGCACGATGTGTGAATTGCAGAGAGCACTTTCTGGGAATTTCTGTCTGATGGTAATTGTTAAAATCTAACTTTTTATATTATATTTTATAATCTTAATATACGCCAAGGCTATTTAAACACTCAGTATTACTTTTGTATTCTAACATGTTCATTTCTAAGTTATATCCTTCTTCTCCTGTGTATATACACTTCTATGTTAATATGCTATGATGTTTTGTTTTGGTATTTGTTTGTCTGTGCAGCTTTTCTCCTCAGGTCTCTGCTGAAAAAGGGCTCTGCTGCCCAATCAGACTAACTTGGTTAACACATATTAAATAAAATAAATAAAACTAAACAGACACTGAATGCACTTAATATTTTCAGACATAACTGACATAGTCTTAATTGTAAGACTGCTCAGCACAAAAGTCAACCCAGGTACATCTCAAAAATTCAGTATCATTTCTGAACCTGTGAAAAAAAACTACGTATGGCATGGACATTACATTTCTTGTAAAGATGTAAGACAGGGAATGTGGCTTAACACGTTAAAAAAAATGAAGGATGTCTGCTACTTAGATAAATAGATATAATGTTAAATAAACTTGCGTCAGCTCTGATATGCTAATTATCTTCCTCTGCCATCACACAGATAGTTTGTGCTCTTCTTATTGTTCTCATGATGATCGAGGGTGTAGCCAGCTGAGCAGGGTATACCAGTGTACTCTATTGCCAGGAAGGGTATTCTACTCATTCTGTGAGTTTCCTGCTATTCTGGAAAGTGAAACACAAACCAAAAGCTGTAGATGGAATGAAGGAGTGAACAGAATTCTTTAGTACTTTTGTTCAAATTGATTCTTCATGAACTTCTTCAGAAAAAAGTTAACTTCTCAAAACACACCTCCTATAAGTTACATCACACACCACATGACATTCATGGTACTTTAAATTAAAGGTATTAAATCATACCATAAAAGTAAAAAAAAAAACTGTCTTGTTTTCCAAACAGCTTTGAATGTCAAAACATCATAAAACATATCTTAATATAAAAACATTATCATAGTATTGTGATTTGAATGTTATTTTAGTGCTAAGAAACACTTAATATTAATGCATTTGTTCAGACCAGGGGCTCTATCTGCTCCCAAACATGTGTACAGTGATTAATGTCTAAAGATGCAAAATAAAAATCACCATGGGTGAGGTTAATGTCCCTCAAAATTTCTAAAAGGTGCCAAGAGTCCCTAAGGTATGACTTCACTTTTTGCACTATAGGATTAAGTATATAATCCAGCCATAAAGAAATGTTTTCTGTCTTGGTTCTCTTGGCTGAAATAATGGGCCTAAAGGGTGGATTTGTTTCTGATTTGTGGACTTTGGGTATCCCAAAGAAACGTCCTATACTGGGATGTTCCACTAACAAATATTCATATGTGTCATGATCTAAACTACCCTGGAAAACATGCCAAAAAGATCAGTGTTTATTCTCAAAAAAACGTTGTTAATTCCATTGTTATCTACAACAGAATAAGCTGAGTCATTTACCAACACGTCTTCAATGTTTTTAACATAGTCTTCGGTACAAATAATCACCATCATACCACCCTTATCACCTCTCATTACTATAATGTCTTTAATTTTACTTAAAATACACAGTGCCTGGTGTGCTTCCACAGTGAGGTTATGCACGTGAGTGTCCTTTACAATATTCCTCATGTCCAGTTCACACATGTCACCAAACACTTGCAAGGTGCTGCACAAGGGGGGTTTATATGTGTTATTCTTTTTAAATTTGTTACAAACATCTTGTTTGTCTACATTTAAATCATGCAGTAGGTAACAAAGGTTCATTTTCCTCAAAATATGGCAAATTTGGACAATAAAATTAAGGGGCATTGTTGTTTTAATGTACTTTCTGACTTGTATAGTAGCACTGGGGCTAAAGCTGATAGGCATAGAGCCTCCATAGTTACAAGGAAGCAGTCCAAACTGCGGAGGGATCTTTTGGCCTATGCCAAAAAAAGAGTCCTACCCTTTGCAACGTTGGCAGGCTTTTCAGAACACTATCAACCCCAATGCAAATAATGACAATAACGTCACACAGGGTGAGGTGAATGATAATGGAAGTGGAAACAACAATAGTATGACCACTAATAATAACAACAATGCCCATATTAACAATAATAACAACAGTAACACAGTTCAGCAAGTTTCAACAGGGTCTGACAATAATAATCCAATATTTGCTAAAGTGGTTTCATCTACAAACAACCCCCATGGATCAGGTCCTATTTTGGTGGACCAAGAGGGCAACAAACGGACTCCCAGGTGGTCAAAACAGGTTCAGAACAAGACCAAAATGAGGGGAAGAAACAACAGAAAGAAAAACTAAATGTTTCAGACTTTGAAATTCGCATTTTGAATTTGTCAAACAGTGTTTTATCTAATGATGTGATTTCAGTCTTGAAAAAAGGTTTTACCTACACACTAAGTAGTTCTGTTAATATTTCCAGACTGTTAGTTGATTTCAAACTTTTTTGAGAAAATTGAACCTTCGTTACCTGCTGCATGATTTAAATGTAGATAAACAAGATGTTTGTAACAAATTAAAAAGAATAGCACATATAACCCCCCCCCCCACCTTGTGCAACACCTTGCAAGTGTTTGGTGACATGTGTGAACTGGACATGAGGAATATTGTAAAGGACACCCACATGCATAACCTCACTGTGGAAGCACACCAGGCACTGTGTATTTTAAGTAAAAATAAAGACATTAGAGTAATGAGAGCTGATGAGTGTGGTATGATGGTGATTATGTGTACCGAAGATTATGTTAAAACATTGAAGATGTTGGTAAATGACAGCTTATTCGGTTGTAAATAAGAATGCAATTAACAACAGTTTCTTGAGAATAAACACTGATCTTTTTGACATGTTTTGCCAGAGTAGTTTAGAACATGACACATATGAATATTTGTTAGTGGAACATCCCAGTATGGAACGTTTCTTTGGAATCCCCAAACTACACAAACCAGAAACTAATCCACTCTTTAGGCCCATTATTTCAGCCAAGAGAACCAAGGCAGAAAATATTTCTTTATGGCTGGATTTTATACTTAATCCTATAGCGCAAAAAGCGAAGTCGTACCTTAGGGACTCCTGGCACCTTTTGGAAATTTTGAGGGACATTATCCTCACCCATGGAGATTTTTTTTTTGTGTCTTTCTATCTGCTGATGATGGGAAATAACCAGTAAATGGAGACCTTTATCCTCTGACGCAAGTTTTTGCTTCACCACAGCAGTCTGATATACATGCACTACTATAACTGTTGCACCAGCACACTGACCAGTTTTCTGACTCCTTCTACCTTAACTTATAAAGAAGAATATAAAATATATAAAGTCTTTGTCATAAGGTAGCTGCTCCACCTTACCTAGAGAGAGAGAGAGAGAGATACAGAAAGATCGAGAGAGAGAGGGATTGTTTCGAGGAAAGGTATATGGATGTGATAAGTTTCAATTAACCGCTTCCTACTCAGTAGCTAATTGCTCAGTAGACATTGGAGATCACAATCACTAACACGAACAACAAAGCAACTGTCGAAGCAACAAAATGAAAGTCCAATTCCTGGTGCAGGATAATTAATATACGGTACAGCTCGAACAGGACAGGTAACTTTTATTGAAAAAGACAAATCCACTGGTTAAGCGCTTTCATCTGTTCATATACAGACTTCCTCAGAACCAAAATAGTCCATCTTTAACACAGTTTATATATCCGATTTGGCGCCAAAATGTTAAAAAGCCTTAAAGAGCCTTAAAGAAACATGTATTCTACTATTCCTCACATTCACAAAACTAATACAAAACATTTACATATTATCTAAACATTTAATTCAGATGCTTGTAAGCTATATATGTTAAATATTATACTAATATTAAATATATTTATAAAAAATATACTTATAAAAATATATATGTATATAAATAACTATAATAAATATAATAAATAGCTGATATATAGTGTTTGAATACACAATGAATGCACAGAAGAATTCACATAACAATAATTTCTATACAATACTAAAATTCAATATTTTGTACTTAAATATATATAATAAATATATGTATACATATGTAGTAAAAAATCTAAAAAGATATATGTCATATTTAAAAATATATGTCATATTTAAAAATCATGTTTAAAAATGTAGAGCAATTAAACTGATATATTGGTTGTACTAAACAATGCCATAACAACCCCATAATTAGTCAAGAATAAGGAATGGTTTCATACTAATACTATCATTAATGCCTGGAAAACTTGTGGCATCTGTGAATATCTGCCACTTACTCTCCATCATAGCTAAATACACTTTCCAATTCCCCCCACATACACTACTATCAATATGTTCTAAAATAGAAAATTTGAAATGGTGTTGATTCCCTTTGCTGAATATATGTTTATACAAGGCATTCTTCATATCTTTGGTCTGAATCTTATAATAATGTTCATATATTCTTTTTTTTAAAATTCCTCTCCGTCTTACCTATGTAGAATGCTGGGCATACAAAACATTTCGCAAGACATACTACTTGCCTAGTATTACATTTTCCTACCTTACTGTTAATATGTGTCTTATTGATATTATCCAACTTAAATAGCGCCACTTCATTGATATATTTACATTGGCTGCAAGAGCCGCATTTCCAAGTTCCCTTAGAATTTGACGCATATTTTTCTATGTGTGTTGTCTTCTCAAGTAACTTTTTAATATTGGGGGCTGTTTTAAATACACATTTGGGATATTTGCCTAATGTAATACATATACTTTCTGTAATTGTAATCAAATCCCAGTGTCTATTTAATATTTCTTTCACATGATTAGCATATGGAGTGTACATAATCACACACACTCTACTAAAAGTTTCTACTGTAGTGTCCCTCCTATCAATATCCTTGCCACTTACGCTTGACATGCCTAGCGATGGTAAAAACTTGTTGCCCCATTGTCGTCTCACATAACCTGTGACATCGTTTAGCATAGAGAGAGAGAGAGATAGAGAAAGATCGAGAGAGAGAGGGACTGTTTTGAGGAAAGGTATATGGATGTGATAAGTTTCAATTAACCGCTTCCTACTCAGTAGCTAATTGCTCAGTAGACATTGGAGATCACAATCACTAGAGGCTAAGAAGATAACATTATTTGCAATTAACAAACATGTAACTCTTAACTTTTCTAGAATAGGTACTCTCCAGGAGTTGGCTGTGCCTTAATTCCTTGTCCATGAAAATCAGAAACAGAAAGGACAAGAAACACCCTTTTTGTAGTCTGATACCCACCATGACAGTATTTGACTTAATGTAAGAATGAGAATGCAACTCTCACTCCTTCAGTACAATGACTGAATAGCAAGTAGCAGCAGTCCTTAGATCCCATACTGTTGTAGCACATTCAACAAGACATTCAGGGGTAAACTCTCATGCCCTTCTGCAAGATGACAAAACAAACATGCACCCTACTTGCAAAATCCCTTGACTCTTTTAGTACATGTACAAGGACAAAGAGTTGACCTACTGTTTCACAGCCAGGATGGAGTCCACACTGTTCTTTCTAAACTTATTGTTTCCTAAGTTGAGTAGTGTAGTCCTATTATAAATGGAACACACCTGCTGTCCTCAGTTTTGAGAATGGGAGCCACTACCTTTATTTGCCAGTGCAGATATACTCTCTAAGCCTTCCACACAACTTTGAAAGAGCAGTTTATCTATGGTATCCAAGCAATGTCCAGCACCTTTAGCATTTCTAGATGGATGCCATGCACTCACACAGCCTTGACACAGCTAAAGTGTTTAATCACAGTAATTAGGCATTGCCCATTCGATTCTCAGTTAGAGCGTCTTCTGTGAGGCGACATGCGTGAATGGGCGTTCCTTCATTGAAGGTTGTGCGTTAGGCCCAGCAAGCCAGTACGTACAAATCTACTGCCAATCATTAGCGGACCGAAGTTCTGCTGTGGCGACCCCTAACTGGGAAAAAGCTGAAAGACACAAACAAACAAACTGACATTGTGTCAAAATGGATTAAATGTTATGTTTTGTTTATGAAACTAGCTATTCAGAGATGTGTATGTACCCTGTTTTCAGGAGGAACTTTTCAGAAATTTAGCCAGTTAAAGTCAGCATGTCTCTATCCTTTCTGAGAACAGTCTGCTTTTTTGGAATGAGCCCATCCAGGGTGCAGGAGGTTACCCAGCCACCACCTGCTGTCTGGCAAAACATCCCACCTAGTCCTATCAGCAGGACTGAGCCCTAGTATATCTGTTTAGTTGAGGCCCTCAGATTATTCATTTCAGTCATGAGGAACATTCTGTTTTACTGCCCCCTACTTTCAGGCCAGTTTGCCAAGTATGAACCTACCATGAAGTCCCAGACAACATAGTTCTAAGGCTTTGAATGATATACACATTTCTCCACCATAATAAGGTCTTACTACTAAAAGGTAAGGTAAATACTACATGTAGTCACTGTTGTTCCACCTGCCAGTATTTATTTTTCTTTGTAGCTCATGCCTCTTTAATGTCTATAGTTTTTACTATTTACAGCTTATTCCATTTATCTGCCATCTTCTCTGAGAAGTAGTATTTTCTCATATCCAAATTAATAGTTAGTCCACCTGTTTTTAGATTATGCTGATCTGTACTGTTTTGCCATATCTATTCCATTTAGTTTCTTCTTCCCCTGCATAGAAGTGTGAGTCCACTGCTTGCCTGCTCGGCCTCTCTTGTCTTTATCTCTGAATAATGCCACTTCACCCCCTTTCCTCATATGAACATACTACAGTCTTTTTGTCACTCCTCTCATCTCCTTCTGCTCTATTCCCAATAACTTTTTTTGATTCTCACAATCCAGTCTTCAGAAAGTACAGTTTTGTTCCTACCATAAATGTAGATGTCCGATAGATATGCAACTGCAGTCCTTACATATGGGTTGTCCTGCCTGAGGCAGCCCTCAGTCGGCCGGATTCCAAAGTCTGGGTCCGGCGTCGGCTGATGTCACCTCCTCCCCGACGTCAGAGCGGTTGGGGTATAAAAGCATCAGCCGACGCCATCTTCCTCAGTGTTTCTTGCCCCAGATGCCAGGTGCCCTCCAAGGAAGGCTAAATTTAGAACTGGATAAAAAGTCTAGAGATACACAATAGCAATAAACAGATACACCATAACAGATATCCCCAGCTAAGTATAAAAAGGAGGGAAGTGGACCCAATACACAGAGGGGAAGGAGGGAGGGAAAACCTGGCTGCAGTTGCATATCTATCGGACATCTACATTTATGGTAGGTACAAAACTGTACTATGTCCTTCAAGAATGCAACTGCAGTCCTTACATATGGGTTGAATACCATAGCCAAGCTGGGGGTGGTAGGCTCTAAGATAAGGATGGTGTAGTTAAAATGCCCTGCAGGACTGCTGAAGCAAAGCCTGCTCGGGATCTGGAATATAAAGGCAGGTTGTAGTGCTTGGAAAATGTATGCATGGAGCTCCATGTAGCAGCTTCTAGAATGTTCTTTGTAGCCACCCCTCTTAGGAAGGCTGTGGAGGTGGCTGTAGCTCTAGTGGAGTGTGGCCTGATATTGGCTGGCACACCCTTTCCATGAAAAGAATAACAGAATCTGATGCAATGTCTAATCCATTTTGAAATTGTTTGTTTGGAAATTGCCTTTCCTTGCACTGCAGGAGCGTATGCTACAAAAAGTTGGTCTGACTTTCTGTTGGCCTTTGTTCTGTCCAAGTAGTAGCGTAGTTGTCTGTGTATGTCCAAAGTGTGCAGCAGCCTTTCCCCTTTATTTTGAGGATTGGGAAGAAAGTAGGCAGGTGAATTGCTTGATTTAGAGACACCCTGGATATCACTTTTGGCATAAAAGAAGGATTGGTTTTTAAAGAAACCCTGTCCTGATGGAAAATGAGAAATGGAGGTACTGCCATGAGGGCCTGTATCTCTGAAACTCTTATTGCTGAGGTAATTGCCAACAGGAAAACTGTTTTCCAGTAAAGAAATTGCAATTCTGAAGATGCTGCTGGTTCAAAAGGAGGAAGAGTTAGTTTCTCTAACACGAAGTTGAGGTCCCATGCAGGTACTGGTGGTTTTCTGGGAGGTTTGATATTCTTTATCCCTCTTAGAAATTGTCTTAGCAAAGGATGTGAAAACACAGGTGGATCAGTGTTGTATTTTGCTGAAATTGCTGAAGCGTGTATTTTTATGGAAGAATAGGAAAGTCCATTATGCAGCATTTCTGCCAAGTATTCCAGTATCTGTGGGATGCTCATTACTGATGCATCCTATCCCTTGTTGGTATTCCAGATGTTGAATCCCTTCCATTTGGCTGAGTAAGTCTTTCTGGTAGAAGGTCTGCGTGTTTCCAGTAATATCTGTTGAACTTCCTTGGAGAGAGAGATATTTGGAGAAATCAAGGAACCCTCCAAGCTGTCAGCTGCAGAGTTTGCAGGTTGGGGTGAACCGTCCTGTAATTGTGCTGAGTCAAGAGTAGAGGCCATTGAGGCAGGGGCCATGGCTTGGTGCAAGTTATCCTCTTTAGTAATGGCTACCAGTGCTGTCTTGGCCAATCTGGAGCTATTAAGATGCCTTTGGGTTGCTCTGCTTTGATCTTCAGTAACACCTTGGTCATTAATGGTAGAGGTGGGAATGCATAGATTGTTAGAGAGTTCCAGTTGAAGGACAGAGCATCTATTCTCCAGGCTTGGGGATGGTGTGTCCTCGAGCAGAATTTTTTTTCAGATGATGATTGAGGTGGGAGGCAAAGAGATCTATGTCCGGCCTCCCCCATGCAAGAGTTATTTGTGCAAAAATGTCTGGATGCAACATCCATTTGTGCGGGTCCAGGATGTTTCTGCTTAGACTGTCCGCCAGAACATTGTCCCTGCCCGGAACAAACTGAGATTGCAGCTGTATGTTCAGCTTCAGGGACTTTTCCCAAAGAGTCATTGTTAGTCTGCAAAGGGGGTAAGAATGAGTACCTCCCTGTTTGTTTATGTACCACATAACAGTGGTGTTGTCTGCCTTTATTAGCAGATGACCTTGTTGAAGATATTTTCCGAAGGCCTCGATTGCATGAATTACTGCTAACATCTCTTTTTGATTGATGTGAAGATGCACTTCCTGTGGGGTCCATTGCCCTTGAATGCATCTGCCCTCCATGTGCGCCCCCCCATCCATGGTCTGAGGCATCTGTTGTAATGGTTTGGTTTGTTTGAGGTTTGATGAAAGGCATACCTTTGTTTAACTGGCTTGCTTGGGCCCACCACAGAAATTCCCTTTGTAGACATGGGATGAGTGGAATAATTGCTTCTAAGTTGTGGCTGTGTTGAGTCCATAAACTTTTTAGGTACCATTGTAATTTTCTCATGTGTAATCTTGCCAGTGGAACCAGCAGAATGCAAGATGCCATGAAACCCAGGGCCTGCAGGATTTTCCTTGCAGTCATCTGGGTGAGCTTTGCTAGGCGTTTGAAGTAATGTGGTAATTGTTCTTGCTTCTCTTCTGTGAGGTAAGCCATTTGTGATTCTGTGTCTAGTTTGGCTCCTAGAAAAATTATTTGCTGGGATGGCAGTAGTCTTGATTTTTGTAAGTTGACTGTGTATCCCAAAGCCTGTAGTAAGTGAATGACATAATTTAAGTTTTTTGTCAAGACTTGCTTGCTGTCCACTTGTATAAGGCAGTCGTCCAGGTAAGGGTATATTTGTATCCCCTGGAGTCTGCAGTGTGCAACTGCTGATGCCAGGCATTTTGTGAATACTCTGGGCCCAGTAGATAAGCCAAAAGGCAATGCTGAGAATTGATAATGCTCTGACCCTGCAAGAAATCTGAGGTATCTTCTGCAACTGTGTCTGATTGGGACATGCAGGTATGCCTCCTTGAGGTCCAGAGTAACCAGCCAAGACCCCTTGCCCAGCATGGGAAGGAGTTGCTGGAGCGTCAGCATTTTGAATTTTGGTACAATGAGAAAAGTGTTTAGAGCGGACAAGTCCAGTATAGGTCTCCAGTGGTTTTCTTTTCTTGGAACAAGGAACAGTCTTGAGTAAAATCCCTGGCCTTGTTCCTGAGGAGGTACCTTTTCTATTGCTTTGATTTTTATCAGCTTTGAAACTTGTACTAATGCCTCTGCCCTTTGATTTTGTGGCAGGTTGGGCATGCCTTGTCTTGTTGGTAAAGTATGGAAGTGGAACCTGTAGCCTTGGTCTATTATGTCCAGAATCCATTTGTCCTTTGTTAAAATGTGCCAATTTTTTGAAAATAAGGATAATTTTCCGCCTAAAGGTGCTTCTATTTGAGCCTTGGTCGGTGGTGTGAAAGTCAAGTCATTGTGATTGTCCCTGTGGAGCAGTAGAAGTCCCTGCGCCACCTCTCTGATTAGTCGGTTGCCATTGGCTTCCCCTGTAGGAGCCTCTGTATTGCCCTCTCCCTCGGGCACGCCTGTTTTTCCCCCTTTGAAACTTGTCAGTGTCTGGAAAGGGACAATTCTTAGAAGGCCAATTCCTGCTGAACCTTGGTGGCTGTACCTGGAGGAAATCTTTGACTGTTTGCACTGATTTAGCCTTTTCCTCAATTGATTTCAACACATCCTGAGCATTAGCACCAAATAGCTTGTGTTTTTCCAGAGGTGCATCTAGAAGCTTTACTTTAACATGATCTGGCAATGCCTGTTCTTTCAACCATGCATGTCTACGTATGACGGCCCCTGTCATAGCTGCCCTACATGAAGCTTCCAATGCATCATAACCACACTGAAGAAAATGATTGCTAACCTGCTGAGTATTATGAACCAAATCCTGCAAGGCCTTTCTATCTAAAGGCTCAGGAGAGGCTAATTTTTTCTCCAAATCATCCATCAAGAAATCCTGATACTGAAACATATGAAAAAGGCAATTAAGGGCCCTCATGGCAAGTGTAGTTGAGGTATAAACTTTTTTGCCCCACCTCTCCAGGGACCTAGCTTCCCTGTCTGAGGGCAAAGGATTTTTGGCCGTGGATGTGGCCACTCCTTTAGGCCCCTGGGAGATAGTTTCTATATCAACAGAATGGGCCTTAAAGAAATGTTTATGAGTCTCAGGAACCCTGTAGTATCTGTCTGGCTTGACAGGAGCAGGGGGGAGAGAGTCAGGGGAAGCACTCGAATCTGAGTACACATCATCCAGTACATCTAACACTGGGGGAATTGCCAAAGGCCTGTGTTGGGGAAGCTTAAGGAAGGTACAAAGCCATTTCCTGGAGTCAGAGAATTCCTGGCCTTGCACTGAAAATGCTCTCTCATGGAGTGGAGAATTTCCCCAAAAGAAATATCCTCAGGAGGAGAGGCAGAAGGAATAGATTCCTCCGCATTAGAATCCTCGTAGGCCTGGAAGGACTCTTCCTGGGTATCTGAGTGATCAGAGTCCCCAGAGGCTTCATCAGAAGAAAGGGTGTCTGTATGCTCAACCCTGGGCCTTTTGTCTGAAGGTGGCTGAGAACCTCTGTCAGGATGGGCCTGGGAGCCTCTGATTAAGGAAATTAGATCTGCAGTTAAAGTCATGATTTGTTTATCAGTAGTGGGCTGAGGCAAAGATTTAGGACGATGAGACTTAGCCTGGCTGGAAGCCTTAGCATGTGTGTAGGCCTTGATAGACATAGACATAGGGGGCCTAGCTGCCCCACGTGCTGGAGTAACCTTGTCCACCGGTATGGTCTCAGGCAAATCTTAGGCTTCGGTTTCTGGTGGAAAATCAACAACCGGCACCGGCGTAGGCTCCGGGGCCGAAGTGATCGGTAAAGCGGTGTCGTCGGTCTGGAGCGGTGGAAAAACCACCTCAGAAGAGACTGATGCACTCGTGGTAGTTTTTGGCGTGGTGTCGGTGGAAGTCGCGGGCCGAGAATGTCGGTCCCGGTCTTTCCGTTTTTTGGAAATATGTGGCGTCGGTTGTTCCGACGGCATGGTATAAGAGAATTTTTCGCCAAAAAAGTCTTCAGCAAACTCTGTCCGGTGCCTGAGTGTGCGCTTATTGAAGCAAGCACAGGCAGCACAGGCCGAGACGTCGTGGTCTGGGCCAAGGCAGGGAAGGCAGTAAGAATGGAAGTCCTTATGAGGTATTTGTTTACCACAAGACAAACAGTTATTAACTTTTTCAGTTTTTTCTGACATCGGCTGAGGCAAGAAAAGGTTCCCCAATGGGGTACTTAGCTTTTTGATGACTTCGGATACGTAAATCACAGGAGCTGACCGACCGGCACTTGCGAACTGCTTCTGCTTCAGGCACTGCGCGGCAAGAAAGACTGAGGAAGATGGCGTCGGCTGATGCATTTATACCCCAGCCACTCTGCCGTCGGGGAGGAGGCGACATCAGCCGACGCCGTACCCAGACTTTGGAATCTGGCCGACCGAGGGCTGCCTGAGGCAGGACAACCCATATGTAAGGACTGCATTTGCATTCTTTAAGGACATCAGGATGATGCTTTCCAGCTGTGGCCTTAGCAAATGGCAGTGCACAGAGAGGGATAATCCCCTTCCCAAGTGTGTAATATGTATGCTTTGCGATACAGCCTACCATGTTATTTATTTTTATTTATTAACTCTTTGTTGTCCAGGTTACTTCTACTAGGTCAGTATTCTCTTTTCAGGGAGAACCAAGGTGGTATTTACATTAACTACAGACAATTATGTTTTCCTCTATTTCTTATTCATTTACTCTTTAGAAGAAGTAAAGCACTCTCTGGAGCTGATAGGTGAAACTGCTACTGCAGTTCAGGGAATTTCAAGATGGAAGGGAGTGCAGCAGAGAGGAGAGAGCTGGAGAAAAAAAAAACTTGCTGAAGAAAGGAGAAGGAGATGAAATAAGTATTACAGATTTGGAAATTGTAGAATTAAGAAATGTGCTGGTAGATTTGAAGAACCAGCCTGAACCAAAGGAAAGAGACAAAGCACAATGGAGAGATAAGGTGGAAAGAATCTTACAGGAGGAAGAAACCGAGAGGTTGTAAACAGAAGCAACATCAGGTGAAGGGAAAACATGGGAAGTATTCTTGGCTGGAGTTGGAGCAAGTTTTAAGGGCTAACCTCTACAACAGTTTTTTTGTGTGTGTTTGTTTAGTTACAAAGAAGAAGTTATGCAGCTACAACAATGCAAATAAAAATGGTAGAAGGACCTTAGTGGGGACAAAGACTTGTTGTTTCTCAACAGCCACTGAGATCTCACCAGTGGTAAGATAAAAAGTAAAAACAATGGCAGTGTGAACATTTATGACATGGATAGTAGTATTTTGCCCATAGGGTTTGATGTTAAAGATATATGAGCTTTAATTCATTTGGGAGATAAACATTTTTATGAAGTGACATCTGAAAGCTTTAACTTGCTGGAAACATTTGTGACTAAGGCTGAAGAAAGGAAAAATGGTAACACCATGGAAAGTCTTGGGATTACAATAAAAAGAAAATAAATGTGCAATTTAAGACTTCAGATATGGATGAAAATGAGTTAAGACTGTTTTTTCTTTCAGTATATAATTAAGTACATGAAGTTAAAACAATATATGATGAAAGAAATGTATGCACCAAAGGTTGGGGAGTGTATGTAACAATGGATGTTAAATACGAAAATAAATTCAAAATATTTCCAATACAATAATTGTGAATGGTAAGAGAGGATTTGTTAGGAACCGGGGCAAACCTAAAGCATGACATTTCCTTGGGGATAAAAATCATTTAATACAGGACTGTAACAAGCAAAGATGTGGCCAATGTGGAGAGAGAATATAAAGCAATAAAGCAAACAAATAATTAAATCAATAAATAATATCTACACACACACACACACACACACACACACACACACACACACACACACACACACACACACACACACAAATCTGTTTCTAAAATATGTAAAAAAATGAATACTTCTGGTTTGACTGTCCAATATTAAAAAAAGGAAAGAGTAGATGCAGAGGAAAGCGCAAACGAAAGTCAGACAGTAGAAAATATTACTACATAATATTCTGCAAGAAAAGGTGGTGGTGGTGGTGTTACTGAAGAAAGGATAAACATTGAAGAGGTAGCTAGAGTAGAAATAGTTCAAAGTGAGGTTATTAAGATACAGGAAGAGAACAGATTTGCAATTTTAGAAACTGAAGAGGAAGAAGAGGGAGAAATGAAGACATGGGAAGAAGACGAAGAAGATAGTGAAAATTGGTTGGTGAGAAACTTAGGATAAGGAATAGAAAAATAAGCTCTAAAGATAAAACACAAAAAAGAAAATAGATGATGTGGAAATTTTAGCAATAAATGTGAACAGCATTAGAAATGATACAAGACATTTGGTGGTTATAGAATAGTTTTTACTAGATACCAGATGTAATAAAGAAGAAAAACAGAAGATGATAGAGAGACTATGGGAGTCATATTGTTTGGTTTGTAGGACACGAGACATGTCCTGGAATAGAAATTCTTATAAAAATGAAGAAATAAGAATCTAGATGTAATAATAAAAGTACAATGAAATGATATAAAAGTGAGACAAAAATCTTTCAGATTAATAGTGATTTGTATCTATGATAACAAGATGGAAAGAAAGCAGTTGTTTCAAGAAATTAAAAAATGGTGTTTGCAAATATGACTTTTGTAATTGTAGGATATTTTAACTGCAACTTGAGGAAAGGAAAGGCTAAAATAACACAGTATATTAAGATATTAAGGGGATTAATAAAATGTAGCAATTTAAAAGTAGGAAAGAAGAGAGAATGGGCATAAAAAATGGGAATTTTTAGGAATGTAATTGATTACATAGTTGTTTTCTAAATATATGAAATAAATAATAGGGGAAGTATAGACTGCAGAGTTTTGACAGAACATTACAGGCCAGAATAGAGGAAGAAAGTGAAAGAAATAAAGGAGTGAAAAGGTATAAAGAATATAACTGCAAAGTTTAAAATGGAGAAAAAAATGATAAGGGAGAATGAAATATTATTGAAAGATCATGTGACAATGAGACAATGTTATAAAAATTAGGTACAATGGTGTGTAGTATATAAGCAGAAGAATAAAAAATATGTTTGGAAATGGAAAAAAAATAAAATTAAATATTAAGACATTTTATGCAATTATGAGAAAGGGAATACGAAAGGGACAAAATAAAGGAAACAGAAAATAGATGCAGGAAAAGAATAAAAAAATAGATAAAATTATGTTAAATAGACAAATATTTTTTTCCTGAATAGAAAGAAAGAATGAGGAGATATGTTTTTATTTATGAAAATAAATAAAAATAAAAGAAAAAAGGATGGACGCTATCTTAGATGGCAAAGAAGACATAAAATGCATTCAAGAAGATATTATGGAGGTAGTGGAAAATTTTGTAGAGGCAATGTCTGAGAAGAGGGACTAGATGAGTAAGATGACTGTAAAGTAAAAACAAAATATGAAAAAAATATTTTTTTAGAAAATGATATAACAATAAAATAAATAGAGAAGGTGATAAAAGAAGATCAGAATGAAACAGGTTTGAATGGTGTAATCTCCTGGGTATTAAAATGAAATGAACAAAGATGAAAGAGAACTTTTCTTTTAAAATATTAACTGAATGAATGGATGAAGGAAGGTATAATGGAAAAAAGCAAAGCCAGTAGTGTGAAAACATTTATATGCCGAAAGTATGAGAGAAAAAATATATAAAAAATTGGAGGTCAATAACACTAGGGAATACTGACTATAGAATAAATATGAAAATAATACAAAAAAGAATGACATTAGTATTAGATGAGGTGGTAGCAGAAAGTCCCTATAGTACAAAAGGAAGAGATGTGAAAGAAATGTTAATTATCATGAAAGAAATATTAGAGATGATACTGAAAGAAAATAAAAAAATAAGACTGATAGCATGTGAAGTAGCTAAAACATTTGATAAAGTGAACCATGAGGTAATGTGATAGAGTTTAGAGGCATATAGTATAGGAGAGAAATATTAATGTAATAAAGAAATGTTCTAAAAATTCATTGGTACAAATTACAAAAAAAATGAATGGGGAAAAACAAGTATTAAGAGAGGAGTAAAACAAGAATACCCTATGTGTATTTGCTTATTTGTGTTAGTGATAAATGGAGTAATGCAGAAAAGCATGTCTCAAATGATGGAGGCAAGGTAGGACATGGAATGAAATGTTATAGTACCAACATGTATGACTTATGCAGATGATTTAGTTCTAATAATAAAAAAAGGATGGATATATGAGGTTATAATAATGATTGAAAAGTTGTTAAAAAGGCTTGCCTGCAGTTGAACAAAATGAAGTGACTGGAGCAATAAAAGGGTAGCATGGTGGAAATGTTTTCATATATCATTTCAGAAAGACATATATGTTGAATACTTATTTATGTATCATGAAAAATACCATATTAAGGAGGAATATATGACTTTTCACTCAAATGGAAAACAAGTAATTAAAGATATTTTTAGCTTTATTTGTACCTCAACTGATCTCGGTGAAAATAGCAAAAAAGAAGTAGGTCATTTGAATTTAAAAAAATGGTGTTTTTACTAGCTATGCATTTAATTTTCAGTAATGAGAAAAGTAAAGGAAAGAGAAAAATAAATGATAGGTAAGACATATGAAAAAATATAAAATGTATGGGAAGAAAAAACTGAGAAAGAAAAGAAATAAGAAATGATGGAGGAGAAATAATACAACAATAAAATGAAATTATAGAAATTAAAGGTAAGT
Source organism: Protopterus annectens (assembly GCF_019279795.1). NCBI lineage: Eukaryota > Metazoa > Chordata > Ceratodontiformes > Protopteridae > Protopterus > Protopterus annectens. The sequence continues at coordinate 1,615,175,019 of NC_056741.1, forward strand.
GAAGCTGATAGGAAAATAAAAGTATGGTATTATATAATTAAAGAAAATGTATACCCATGGAAGAAATTAAAAGCAGATAAAAAGCAGTAAAAGACAGAAGGGAAGAGTTTGAAATTTTTATGAAGCAGTGGATTTTTTTTCTAGACGATTTTATTAGATAAGTTGCTGGTGAAAGGGAATATGAAACATAAGGTATTAGAGGAAAAAATGTGTGAAAGGTAGTAAAAAAGAAACAACAAAATATTGTTTTTGGATAGCAAAAATTAATAATGAATAAATAATTTTGGAAAATGTTCTAAAATGAACATGGATGAGGATGATTTAAATATGTAGATTCTTCTAAGTCCCACAATTTCAGAATCCTGAAGATGAAAATACCGAGACAACACTTGTGAAACTTAAAATACTGAACCACGTACGTTTTCCTAGGGAAGGTGAACACTGCCCAGCACAGCAGTAAAACACACTGCACTATCTAAAACCCACCTACACCCCTCATGCCCTTCCTAACTATATATAGTAACTCCATGATTCCAGTACAGTGGAGAAAGGGTGTAATTCCCCACATTGGGCAAATGTTTAATTTTCCTGAAAAAAACTTAGTTCTGTATTTTAAGTTTCGCAATTGTAGTCTCGGTATTTTTTTTCTTAGGGATTTTGAAATTACGGGAGTTAGAAGTAGATCTATATATATATATATATATATATATATATATATATATATATATATATATATACGAGAGTATTATATTAAAAGTATGATAAAGTAAATAAATGAGTTATTGATAAACGGGATAAAAAAAATCACCAGTGACAATATGGGTGCTGTGGTAAAAAGATGTGAGATTTTGTTATATAGCAAGGAAATGAAAGAGGATAATGTATTAGCTGAAATAAGAAAATTCTTGTGGAAGAAAAGGTGGAGGACAGAGAATAAATATAAAAGGGCAAAGAATAAAAGAAATAGAATTGTATATTTATGTTATTTTGTGTTCATACCAAGTAAATCATTTTATGTATGGATGTAAAACAAAAGAGAGAGAAAGAGTAAATAAATGATGTATTTTTATTTTTAATAGTATAAAATGAATATAAATGTTAATAAAGTACCCCTTCTGTTCTTTTGATACGTCTTGTGGGATCGTTTGCATTCACCTGAGCTACCACCAACTCATGCAGATATGACCACTATTATCTCATCCAAAGGATAGCACACTAAGGAGTACAGCATCCACCCCCCCCCCCCCAGTTGCACTGCAGTGTCAATATTGGGAAATTAATTCAAGTATCTGGCCTAGGGATAGAATCCAAGCATTTTGATCTGCCAACAACAATTACAGTTTTGCTAACTGTTGAACTGCTGACACTGCAGATTTGTTTTGTTCTGTTTGTTTTTTTATTGGTGGTTCACTGTGACTCTGATCACAGGCCACAGATATTTTTCCTTTTCTACTATACTTATCTTTGCAACCTTAGACTTACAGATTGTCTTGTTGCCTACATACAATTCCCTGAACCTCTTCACATCTAAGGTAAGCTGCTGTTTCTCTGATCTTTCTTCTAGTATTATTTAAACTGTGGATAAATTTCCCCATAGCCAAAAATTGATTGTCATCTGCAAAAAGTTTAATCTTGTTTACTTACTCAACAAGCTATTTCCTGTAAGAAATCTCCAAACTGGTCTAACAGAACACTGCAGTGTTGTATTATATCATATGACAACCCCATCTCTCCAAACAGAAACCTCTGTTGCCTCCCTGTTAAAACGTTTCTCATTCATTTCATCATTTGCTTCAACTCACATCCATTTTAGCTTGCCCTGTGTCTTACTTGGTGTAATGGAATTAAAGTCTTTGCTGAAATCCTGGTTGTTAGTATCCTTGTGGCAATTCATCAGGATCCCCGGCATTGTGCTGATCTGAAGAATTTTGTCTTGATTGGCTAGCACTGTACATTAGTAGCAATGCTGCTCACATTACAAAGTACCAGAGTACATATACCTTTGCTTCTATAACTCATGAAAAATGTCTTGCTGTATAATTCTTTAACAAGTGCTGCTTAATAACTGATTGACTTTTAGTTTGTTTGATTTGCTGATTATTGCAGTTATGTGTGATTTTTGTGGCACAGACCTATGCAGGCCCTCTACTTCCTTCACTGTAGCTTGGGATAGAGAGCCTGTGACAAGAAAAGTATACTTGTGATACGGAGGTTATCTGATATGCAGATAAATGGTATTTCTCACATTCATAAACTTCCATCAGAATGCATGTGATTCCATGATATCTGACAGAGGCAGCATAGGAACTGAAGGAGCTTGTATATCAGAACTGTTTCGACAACCACAGAAGTGCACTGAACTCCATCCATGGAAATAAACCAATTATGTCCCATGACCATGTTTAGAATCTACTCAGAAGAAAAAAAAGGCTGATGCAGAAAAACAAATCATTAAAATTATTACTGTTTTGTATCACTTCTATGTGGAAAATAAAATCTACAAAATGCTGAAAGCTTATTACCACCTCCTTCGCATATCAAAATGTATTTAAACTCAGAAATACATGCTGTTTGTCTGTTGCTTTTTTGTAATGCAACTCTTCAGTGTGTTAAACTGCTGTTGACATATTTGACACCGACAACATGGACATGCTGCTTTCACAAATGTACTGTAAATGTTACATTCATATATGCATGACAGGTATGTCCTTGAGGATCACCTCTGTGGCTCTGCTCGACAGGGGCACAGGAAAATAATTTTCTTGGGAGGTAAAAGCCAGGGTACCTTTTTGGCTAGACTTATACAGGCCCTAGGGCCAATAGCTTAGTACCTACCTATGAACCTATGTCTAAAAGCCTGTTAAAGTGACTCTTATTATGGCAGAGAGAAAAAAACACCAAAGGAGTACATATTATACAACCGTAAAATTTTGAAAAATAAGATATTTATTTTTCAGTTAATGTCATTACACATAAGCAAGACACAATGGCAAGGTTGGTATAAATTCATATATTTAGCCATATAGGTCCTTGCTTGGTCATTTAGGTAATGCCCCCTTGCAAAAACAATGGTCACTTATTGTGGTTAAAGTACAAATTACCCAGATCCTGCATTGGCAAATTCCAAATTATGCAACTTATATAATTTCAAGAGCCCTGATTTTTTTGTTTACTGCCCAAAGATACAGGTGTGCAGTCATTTCACTTTACCTTGATCATGTCACCCTCTCCAAAACAATAACAGCACTATTAGAAGTGAAAAACATTATAATAGTATTAAGGCACTTCAGAGTTGTAACTTTTTATGCAGTAAAATTATTCCTAAGGAAAAAAGCAGTTTTTAACATTGTATTTTATCCCTTCTCACTTGTGATGTTATTCAGGTAATATTTTATGGTATGGAAAGTGCTATAGTGTGTTTACTCATGACAGCTAGATTTCATAGGTTCATAGGTTCATACTAGGCTATCCACCCTAGGGCATTTATAAGCCTAGCCAGAGTGTGTTTGGCTTTCGCCACCCATTTTAAATTAATTTTGCTGTGCCCTTTTTTGAGGTTAGTATACTGTGCCTCTGTCTAACAGTGACACAGAAGTGATACCCGGGGTAAACCTACAATCTCCCATCCACTCATCAAGATTCCTCTTGAAGAGAGTCAATGAGGGACTCTGCCTAACCTGGACTGGGATTTTATTCCAGAGTGAAGGGAGCCTCTGGGTTATGAATCTGTCCCTCCAGCATGTCCTATTTATTTCAGTGCTGAGGTTCAAGTCTCTCGAGCACATAGCTCGATGGGATTTGGATTTTCTGAGGTGCAGCATGTCCATTAATTCCGGGTTGGACATGGCTTTATATGTCAGGCACAGATTGCCTCTGAGCAGGCAGTATGCCACTGAGTAGAGCTGGAGTTTCTTTAACCGGGCAGCATATGGCATCTGTTTGAGCCCATTGATCCTCTTGGTGAGGTACTTTTGGGGTCTTTCTAGTTGCTGAAGGTGTCTGGTAAGGTACATCCCAAAAGGGGCATTGTACTCAGTTATGGGCCTGATGAGGGATGTGTAAAGAGGCATGATGACCTCCCCTGATCTAGATGTGAATCCCTTCATGATTAGGTGAGCTATATAAAATGTTTTTCTAACCACTTTGGTCACGTGTTTGTTAAATGAGAGATTTCTATCAACTTGGATCCCCAGGTCCCTAATTACTTCTTCTGTACTTAATCGATTACCATCTATGTGGTAATTTGTGGGCAGTTTGTTTTTGCCAAAGGGGATGACTATACACTTTTTGGCATTTAGCTTGAGGCCATGGCTCTGGCACCAGTTGTCTGTTTCTATGAGGCCCTTTTGGAGGATGCTTGTGTCAGCTGGAGAGTTGATTATGGCACCCAGTTTGCAGTCATCTGCGAACTTGGTCAGCAACAGTCCTTCCATGTTGGCCTGTACCTCCAAGAAATATATACCGAACAAGAGAGGTCCCAGGACTGAGCCTTGTGGGATGCCACTTGTAACTGGTTTGGAGTCTGACATGGCTCCAGCAATTCTAACCATGTGGGTTCTGTCCTTGAGCTAGTTTGCAGCCCATCTAGTGATATAGGGGTTTATATTTAAGCTGGTGAGCTTATCTATAATGCCTGAGTGGGGTATTGTATCGAAGGCTTTTGAGAGCTCCAGGTTGGCTGTGTGGACCACCTTCCCCTTGTCAATGGCCTTGATGAATGTTTCAAAGAAATCGACCAGGTTTAAGAAGCAGGATCTGCCCTTAACAAAGCCAAACTGAGTAGGATCCAGTGTCTGTAGGTCCCCAATATCTTTATTTATGAGGTCCATGATGATTCTTTCCATAGCTTTGCAGACCAAGCTAGTCAGGCTTATGGGGCGATAGTTTCCAGGATCCATTGAGGCACCACCTTTGTGGAGAGGGACCACTGTTGCTGTATGCCACTCTTTGGGTACATATCCTGTAGTAAGGCTGAGATTGAACAGTAGTTTTATGTTTGGGTTTAGCTCTTCTTGGAGTTCATGTAGGACACAGCCCGGGACACTGTCTGGTCCCATTGATGCTGTGTTTTTTGCTTTGGAGAGGGCGGCTCTTACCTGAGCATCTGAGATGTCAGGGGGGCAGCACTCTGCTGGGATAGATATTTGCCTTTTTGGTGTGGGGGGGGAGATTGCGCTGAACCTGTCAGCTAGGATGTTGGCAATGTCTGTGGGTTTGGTGTATTTTTTGTCATTTTGGACTAATTCTGAGCATATCTGGGAATTCCCACCCAGGTTCCCAACATAACTAAAGAAAGCCTTGTGATTATCCTTAGTGTCCTGTGCAATTTTTCTCTCGATGCTGGCCTTAGACGATTTTATGAGTGCCCATAGTTTTTTGCTAATACTGATCAGAGATGCCTTCCCTTTTTGGGATTTTGCTCTATCATGTAGTAGCTTCCTTCTTCTATTGTATAGTTTGTTTATGGCTGGGGTCCACCAGACAGGATGTCTGCCTTTGGAGGATTGGGTCTTGGTTTTATTTGGGATTGCATGATCCATGCATTCCTGAAGGTGTTCATAGAATGCATTTATAAAGGATTCTGCGGTCTGGGCCGTATTTTCCACAGGCCCGGGGGCTTTGAAGGATTCCACATCGGTTTTGAGGAGTGTGAAATTTGCTTTAGAGATGTTTTTCACTGTGGTTTTCTGGGCACGGGGTGGGGTCAGGATGTGAATATCCAGTGAGATTAGTTTATGGTCTGATCTTACCAGTGAGGGATACACTTCTGGTCTGGAGCATAGAGTTCCCATGTTGGTGATGATCAGTTCCAGTATGTTTTCCCCTCTTGTGGGAGTGGTAACAAGTTGTTCCATAGAATTTGAGTTTATAAATTCTAGGAACCTTTGGGCTAGGGTGTTGGAGCTAGAGTAATGCTCCCAGTCTATATTTGGGTAGTTGAAGTCGCCCAATATAATGGTGTTTGGAGGGACCTTCATATTTTCCAGTGTTCTCAGGAAGGCTGAGTGGGGTTCCTGGGTTTGGGAGGTTGGTCTGTAGTAGGCTATAAACTGGAAGGCAATTTTAGCCACTGTTAGTTGCACATGGATAGTCTCTGATGCTTCGTGCTGTGCTACCAACCTGGAGGTGTGGGTATCTTTGACGAATATTGATACTCCCCCCTCCTTTTGTGGTTTGGTCCAAATTTTGGGGCCTAAAAGCATGGTATGAGGTATAATCTGGTAGTGCTGGGGTGCTCTCGGGAGCCTTGAACCAGGTTTCTGTTACTGCACAGATATCGATGTTCTCCATGCTAAGGAGAGTTTCGAGTGCGTGCATCTTGAGGTTTAGACTTCTGGCATTGAGTAGCATTACTCTTAGTTTCTTATCCCTTGTGATACCTATGGAGGTGGGTTTGTCTTTTGAGTCTTGCCTAAAAAAGGCACTATGGGGGTAGCAAGAGCCTTTGCCAATATCTGAAAGCCCAGGGGTGACAGGTGCAAGCCGTCCCTAGTGAAGCATCGTGGCTTGTCAAGCATGTCATCCCAGGCTGACAGGCATTGGATCCCCTTTGAATGACACCAATACTTAAGCCAATTGTTGAAATTGATCATCTTGTCTTCATATTGTGGCATCATTCTTGGTGAGGGTAAGATGCTACTCAAGGTCAGGGTCATACCAGCCTGGGCTACATGCTCAGAGAGCACCTCTATGTCTCTTTTCATGTAGTCCAGGGAGGTACGTCTCAGGTCATTCACACTAGCATGGACAATGACTGAGTCATATTTGTACTTGCCTTGGAGTGACCTGAGTGCTTGTGTTATGTGGCAGATCCTAGCGCCCGACAGGCAGCTCACCATGACCTTCTCCTTGTTCAGCCTGGTGAGCGGGATGTCAGTGTGCCCGATGATAGAGTCACCTAGTACAAGTGTATCAGGTGTGTTGTTTAGCCTTAAGGGCTGTGACTGTTTGTCATACTGGCTTTGTGAGCTATGTGTTGCACGTGTTTTGTTTTGGGGTAGCGGTTGCTTGGGTGTCTGCTTTGGAAGTCTCTGCTGCTTAGGTAGATTTTTATTTAGAGCCTCCGGGTATGTTTTTGTGTGTTTATGTGTTTGGTTTGCTGTCGTGGTAGGTCTATGTGAGACGGGAATTGTAGTGAGTGTGGTTTCCTTCTACTCCTGACTGGTTACGCCAGTACTGAGTTGAGAGAGCTTAGCCTCCAGTTTGGTTATATGGTTGCATCTCTCACATGTTTTGGAATTTGTTGGGAGGAGGAGAGGGTTGTCTGTGTACATGAGGCAGTTGTAACATTGCCTCAAGATTCCCAGATTCACCAGCTGGACCAGAGAGGAGATTGACAACTAACCTTTGGACATGCTAGAATAGTATTGGGAATTCCTTGGGTTCTAGTTTCTGTTTTTCGGATGGAATCACCAGCGACTAGTATGGTGGACAGTGGAGTGAAAGGAAACGAAATTGGGGAGCTTAGGAAGCTTATCGTGCAGCTCACACAGCTTGTTGGACTTTTGACACCAGTTAGCCAATCCATGGCAATGTTCTTGACGTCGTATTCCATTCCAGGGTACCAGGAAGTCCCAGGGCGTTCAGCTTCACATGAAGGAACAGCCGTTAACGATGGTAATGCTAACAGAGAGGTTGAGGAACAAAATGAAGCAGTTTTGGGAAGTTTGGATGGCTTCCCTCGTATTTCCTTTGATGGACTTAATCGGAGACAGTCGCAGCAACACAACAGAACTAATTGTGGTAGTGGAGAGTCCCAGAATATACCTGACGCCAACGATGGTAAACAAGGTACTGAGAGGCAGCTCAAAGACATTTTCAATGTTAAATTTGACTTTACTTCTAAAAAGACTATCAATAGTAATTTCAAAGGCACATATGTGCAAAGGCTTGATGACTTGGATTATTTTTTGTATAAATTCAAAATGTTTGAGATGGACAATGCGTATTTAAAATATTGTTTACAGCTTAAAATAGTACCTAAGGGTCTTAGGGTATGCAAATATCCTAACAAAGTTGTTGAAGGTACTGAATTTTATAACCAGTTAATAGAAGCATTTGATAACTGTGGATTTGATATAATGAAAGCTATTATAAGGAACAATGAATGTGAAATGGAGAAAATACAAGATACAGTTGAATGTATTAACAAAGATATAATTAATGACTTGTTATTCACCGTTGATGAAGAGAGAATGAAATACCACAAGTTACTTAGTAATTTAGAAATTAAATGTATGGAAGTTAAAAATAGAAAAGTGAACAAAATAGATAGGGACATCAGTGGATTTTGTGTGAACTGTTCAGCTTTGAATAAACTGTGTGCCTACTTTAGCTGGTATTCGTGGTGCTTTGTGTTGGATTACAAGTGTACTTTGCACCTTCCATGATTGGGTTCTAGTTTCTGTTTTTCGGATGGAATCACCAGCGACTAGTATGGTGGACAGTGGAGCAAAAGGAAATGAATTTGGGGAGCTTAGGAAGCTTATCGGGCAGCTCACACAGCTTGTTGGACTTTTGACACCAGTTAGCCAATCCATGGCAACGTTCTTGACGTCGTATACCATTCCAGGGAACCAGGAAGTCCCAGGGCATTCAGCTTCGCATGAAGGAACAGCCGTTAACGATGGTAACGCTAACAGAGAGGTTGAGGAACAAAATGAAGCAGTTTTGGGAAGTTTGGATGGCTTCCCTCGTATTTCCTTTGATGGACTTAATCGGAGACAGTCGCAGTAACACAACAGAACTAATTGTGGTAGTGGAGAGTCCCAGAATATACCTGATGCCAACGATGGTAAACAAGGTACTGAGAGGCAGCTCAAAGACATTTTCAATGTTAAATTTGACGTTACTTCTAAAAAGACTATCAATAGTAATTTCAAAGGCACATATGTGCAAAGGCTTGATGACTTGGATTATTTTTTGTATAAATTCAAAATGCTTGAGATGGACAATGCATATTTAAAATATTGTTTACAGCTTAAAATAGTGCCTAAGGGTCTTAGGGTATGCAAATATCCTAACAAAGTTGTTGAAGGTACTGAATTTTATAACCAGTTAATAGAAACATTTGATAACTGTGGATTTGATATAATGAAAGCTATTATAAGGAACAATGAATGTGAAATGGAGAAAATACAAGATACAGTTGAATGTATTAACAAAGATATAATTAATGACTTGTTATTCACCGTTGATGAAGAGAGAATGAAATACCACAAGTTACTTAGTAATTTAGAAATTAAATGTATGGAAGTTAAAAATAGAAAAGTGAACAAAATAGATAGGGACATCAGTGGATTTTGTGTGAACTGTTCAGCTTTGAATAAACTGTGTGCCTACTTTAGCTGGTATTCGTGGTGCTTTGTGTTGGATTACAAGTGTACTTTGCACCTTCCGTGATTGGGTTCTAGTTTCTGTTTTTCGGATGGAATCACCAGCGACTAGTATGGTGGACAGTGGAGTGAAAGGAAATGAAATTGGGGAGCTTAGGAAGCTTATCGGGCAGCTCACACAGCTTGTTGGACTTTTGACACCAGTTTGCCAATCCATGGCAATGTTCTTGATGTCGTATACCATTCCAGGGAACCAGGAAGTCCGAGGGCGTTCAGCTTTGCATGAAGGAACAGCCGTTAACGATGGTAACGCTAACAGAGAGGTTGAGGAACAAAATGAAGCAGTTTTGGGAAGTTTGGATGGCTTCCCTCATATTTCCTTTGATGGACTTAATCGGAGACAGTCGCAGCAACACAACAGAACTAATTGTGGTAGTGGAGAGTCCCAGAATATACCTGACGCCAACGATGGTAAACAAGGTAGTGAGAGGCAGCTCAAAGACATTTTCAATGTTAAATTTGACTTTACTTCTAAAAAGACTATCAATAGCAATTTCAAAGGTACATATGTGCAAAGGCTTGATGACTTGGATTATTTTTTGTATAAATTCAAAATGCTTGAGATGGACAATGCATATTTAAAATATTGTTTACAGCTTAAAATAGTGCCTAAGGGTCTTAGGGTATGCAAATATCCTAACAAAGTTGTTGAAGGTACTGAATTTTATAACCATTTAATAGAAGCATTTGATAACTGTGGATTTGATATAATGAAAGCTATTATAAGGAACAATGAATGCGAAATGGAGAAAATACAAGATACAGTTGAATGTATTAACAAAGATATAATTAATGACTTGTTATTCACCGTTGATGAAGAGAGAATGAAATACCACAAGTTACTTAGTAATTTAGAAATGAAATGTATGGAAGTTAAAAATAGAAAAGTGAACAAAATAGATAGGGACATCAGTGGATTTTGTGTGAACTGTTCAGCTTTGAATAAACTGTGTGCCTACTTTAGCTGGTATTCGTGGTGCTTTGTGTTGGATTACAAGTGTACTTTGCACCTTCCGTGATTGGGTTCTAGTATTGGGAATTCCTTTATAATTGAAAAAAAGGGCCAATGGTTAACAAGGTACTCAAGGGGAGTTTGTGAGGGTCTAGTGCTTTTAGTTTTTTAGTGCTGACTTATATAATTGCTTTAGTGAGCAAGTGCCAGGTAACTTAAATGCAATGTGTTACAGGTAACTTAAATACAAAAATGACAATCAGTAACTTTCTTTCAAGTGAAACAAGGAAATAAGTACAGTAGGCAATGCAGATATCACTAGGGATTCACAGAAGCGCTGAAAAGCCTCATTTTAGGTGGAATTAGCGTTTCAGAGAAATAATAAGCAAACAAACAACAAGCATACAAACAAAGCTAGATTCAGCTGGCCTGCATCTAGTCTATGCTACAGCAAACAAGGTGTACCAATTTCAGTAAGAAACAGTTCAAATATGCAGGCACTATAAGCCTTTAACCAGAAATTCCCAGCTCAGAAGGGCAGAGTCCAGACCCTCCTCCCACAAGAGTGCAGACCACGAACCTTCTTAATGTAAAATAACTGGCCTGAAGCCCAAGTGCTTAAACCAGAACTAATACACTTTTTGAATAACAGGCACTGAGCCCTCAATCAGATTTGCCTCAAGGATGAAACCCAAGGGACCAAATGCCCATGTTGGATATGATTAAATATCACAATGACATAGGCCTCCATCATACTTTATTCCAAGCATGCAAAATGTGTGCTACTTGAAACTGCAAAGATTATCATTTTAATTCATAGAGCTGAATAACTGCAAGAAGGAATGAATGACTATATATTAAATCCAAGTTTGCAATTTTAGAGATTGTAGCATAAGTAGCAGATGTGCGTAGGAGAAAAACCTAAATGTGAAAAGTTTAGTAAGTGTAAAGGTACGTTTTACTATTCAGTTTTTCAGTTGGAAATTAGTTTGATTTTTGAAGTGTCAGGAATTGTGCTAGTAGGCCTCTCTCTTCTGATTGTGATTAATTTTTCTGTAAGAGTTTACATGTTGTAATTAAACATGTAAGTTATGTTTCTGGTAATAATAGCAAAGCCTGGAAGTGTTTTTAAACTAGCACTACTGAAGTAAAGTATTTATTGTAAAGTTATCACCTTTTGCTATTTTTCTTCCAATTTGTTTGCATCCTAAGCTTTTCTGTATTGCCCTTACTTCTGCTAAAGGACTACAGTGACTACTCTACATATGGCATATATTTTAAAATGGAGGCATGGTCTCTTCTATTGCCTCAGCTGACTGGCTAGTTGTGTTGTTAATCTTGTGATGTCTATGGTTGTCTTTTCATGATAATTATGTCTCCTGGTTCCTTTCAATTTGAGGAGATTTTCTGTTTTTTTTTTTTTTTTTTTTGGTTGACTGGTCGGTTGCAGTAGTAAGTACTTATTTTTTATTCAGTCAGTTATTTGAATTCTTATGCAGAAGTTTGGTTCATGCTTTTAAATTGAGAAATGTGGTGCTTGTCTGAGAGGGATTAGTGTGTGTCTAATCTTTTTACAGGGATTTTAAATGGTAAAGAACAGCCCTGATGGCAAATGACTTTGATTTGCTGTTGAGATTATTTTTCCTGTAACCTAAAGTAACACATCTCTACATGCCTTACTGCTAAATTATCAAATATATTTTAAAGGGAAATATGGGGAGCCAGATACTTTATATTTTATTTATTTGTTAGCTAGGAAAAGTAATTAAACACATGTATGTCTTGACCGGGATGGACCAGGGACAGTGTCTGGTTACATAACTTGCTCAAACTTGTATAATAAACAAATGGAGGAACAAGGTATCAAATCCAGATCTACAGGATGAAACTTATGAGTAGCATATACCTTAATTCTCTGTGTTAAATTTGCAGGCATCATTCTTAAGTACAGAGCTTGGCTACTCTACCAGTGTGTATGTATCATGCAAATGGAATGACAGAGTGGGATTTAAGAGGAACATATTTGGATGGCTCCCATCATCTGCATCGCAGAAGTTCAACTGACATACCTGCTCCCCTAATACTGACTGCTGTCTATATCTTTTATTGAAGGTTCAAATACCTGAAGTCCTTATTGTGAGCCACATGCTTGCAATTACTTTATAATTGTAATTGTGACAATGTGAGGTATTGCCAGCTATGCCAATAGAAGTAGGGCAGTGGATGTATAACATATGCCAGTATAGCTAGCTGAAATTTTGTAAATAATTATATGTCATTTGTATATCAAATTGATTTGTACAGATGCTTGTGTTGAAAAATGTATTTGTAAAGTTGTTTGTTTTAAAAACATGTACCAATAGTGGGTCCTGACTGTATTGTAAATGATTAAATGTATATTTTTAATAGAGAATACTGGAAGAAAAAATATCAATCTCAGTCCAGCTAACTTTGAAAAAAATAGTGTGAAATTAAATGAATTAAGTTAGGACATAAAGATTGTATCTTTCAGTTCTGATTATAGCTAAAGACAAAATGTCTGTGAAAACAAGTACTATGAAACCTTCTGTATTGTCCTTAGCAGTGAATAATTGCTATTCTGGGAGAGTAGAAGTTTAAAATTGTTTTATGACCAGAAGCTGCAACAAATTTTAGCAAAGCTCTATGTATGGGTGTTATTGACGGTTTACCTTTACATCGTCGATCCCAATATGGGCGGACCGACTTCCGCAAATTCCAAAGTGCGAACGTCTCCAACATCGATTTCCGAATAAATGAACGACAAAACCTTGCCCCTTTTTGACCCATGGTAGCAATGGTGTGGAGGTGTGGCATGGCCAGAAATGTCGAATGTCGAACTATTTTTGACATTTAAAATTTTTCGCAGTTTTGGTTCGCTTACATGAGTCGATTAAGTGGCCAGTTGACAAAATGTGATCGACGAAATAAAGGTAAACCATTATTGACACATATGTGCTAAATCCTGGCAGCTTCTAGCCAAGGGGTAGTATGAGAACCAGAAGTCAGATGACCAGATGCATGTAATGTCATTCTGTAATCCATCACAAAAATTTAATACTTGCTGAGACTGAAGTCTAATGGCAGTCGGTTCTTGGAACCTGACAAAGAAGGACCCCTCACCTACTTCATCTTGCCTTGCTCTAGTAAGTGACCAGGGAATAGTAATTCTTTAGATCACTCAGGAAAATATAGTGGGAATAGTTAAGTGCTGTTTTTTCTGTAACTGTGTGAATCTATTCATCTGTGTTATTTTAGTATTTACTTTGATTGAATCTCTGGTGTTTATTGTAAACAGATATTTAGTATTTTCATCTTCTTTTACCATTTATTATTAAATATATTTAAACTTTTGATTGTGGCTGGTCCTTTAGAAAATAGTCTATCATTTGAGAGTACTTATATCTTTTTGGTGACTCTGTGGCAACTTCTGAAAGCCTTACTGTATTGGTAAAAACACTACCATTTGTATTAATACTAATTTCACTCAGTATAATTGGGTACTCTTGTAAGAGTCTTAGAGTAGTTGGCTTTGGAGTGTCTGGTGGCAGTAACTACTTTACAGACTGGGCAGAAGGGGGCATATCTAGTAAATCTGTGCGCTAGCCTTTCCCAGATGTGTGTGTGTGAAAATCAAATCTCAAAGAGTATTAGTGCCAGGTGTTTGGAGCAGGGACAAAAAGCACTGTTTTCACAGAAAAGGTGCTGGAGGACTTGGCTTGGACACTTGGCTAAGGACTCAGCTCTATACCTGTGCCAGTGGGGACTCTTACTGTGGACCTGGAGAGAAAGAGAGAGAGAAACCCAGACCATGGACTGAGTGTATTCCCTGTGTGCTCTTAAGGAAAATTGCTTGATGCAGGCAGCTACATCTGGAAATACTGGCTGTATCCATTTTTTGTTCCAGGTGAATGTCCATCTCCAGTGTCAGTGGTAAGGATTCAGGCTCCTTTATTACTGGACCAGAGTGTGGACATCACAGTAATGTATGTACAATATTGCCTGTAAGGACAGTAGGAGTAATTGGACCTTCAAATAATTTCACATTCTGAAAACCTTGCAGTGTTCTTTTTGCCAGTGACTTGAAGAAGCTATGTAGGGTAGAATAGGATGAAATTACTGAAAAACATTATGCAAGTGTGGAGGGTGAGCAGTAACATATACAATAAAACTATTATGGCTAAGGTGGAAAGCAGATGTTTACCTTTAATAATTGGTGAGCAGTAAACTGTACAATACATCTGTAATGGCTGGGGGGGGAGCAAAGGCTTACTTTTAATAATTAACAGGAACCACAGTTCCCTGACTGAGAAGGACAGATCATAGAGGAAAACTGTTAGTGGAGACATTAGCTGTGGGCAAATGGGAAAGGAAAGGAAATTTTGCAGGCTGACCTCTTGAGGGGAAGGGGCATGGTTTCCAGCAAGGACAACAACTCTTACTTGAGACCAAGAGCTCCTAACTCCCTACCCTCCCACACTGGGAATATAAATTGCTAGATTATTCATGACCTTTCAGTGACATATTGTAAACTGGATGTTGGAGTATGAATGGGGGTTGGATACAACAAAAAAATTATCTACTGCCGAACATGTATTTATTTATTTTTCTTTTGTTGACTAGCTTAGTTTCCTTATGAAAGCAACCATGCCTCAGGGATAGATCAAAGGTGGTATTATTTCTGAATAGGGAAATCTGGTCAGTGATGGCTAAAAAAACAATGAGTCAAAACAACAATGTAGGAGTTTGATGGTCTTCATGGAGCAAGAGGCAAAAATGAGCAAGAACTGTAAACATCAGCTTGCTACTAGTTGTGGTTCAATGACATTATTGTAACCTGCTCAATGAAATAAGCTTGCTACTATTTGTGGTTCAATGACATTATTGTAACCTGCTCAATGACATAGGTTTGTATCGTTGCTGATTGAGCCATTTTACGTTCACTCTAATGTCCTGCACTCCATGAGGTTCAGAAGTAAACTGTGAGCTCATGAGTCAGAAGCAATGAATAAAATATCAAACCAAGGGACTCTACACAAGATAAAAAAATGGTCTAAATGGAGTTCAACATTATTAGATTAGCTTCCAGAAAATAATAAAAAACATTAATATCATTAACCTTGTAAACTTTTAAAAAGTTATATACAAAAGAAGTCAATGCAGAAATAAGATAAATGTTCTTTCAATTACAGAAATGTAAATAGGACACAGATTAATTTTATTTTGATATAGTGAAGTATCATAGTTATCACAGTTATTCCCATTAGGGGTACTGTATAATTAGCAACCATGGGATGGGTAAGGCCAGTTTATCATCAAATGAGATAGGTTATTTTGAGCACTAAAAAGGAAATTGGCTAGGCCAAATGTAGCCTGCAAGAGGACAGCTAGCCTAGTGCTTTCTTATGAACCTATAGTTATAACAAATAGCACAAGTTGCAGGGTTTGATTCTTACCTGGGGTGATTGGCTAGGCTTAAAATAGCCAACAAGGGCAGTTAACTTAGCACTAATCTATGAACCTATGAACCTACAATAAAACCAGGTGTTATGGTGGAGTAGTAATCATTGCCTCACACTATCCCCTCCCCTGGACTGGTTGCATTTTTCGGTTTGTAATATTTTTTTACTTGGGATCTCTAGTTTCCAATCAAATTTCAAATATTTAATGGGAGGTGGACTGTCAATGCCAAACTGGCAAGGGTGTACGTGTGTGTGTGTGTGTCAACTTCAGAAGACTGACAAACCAAAAGACTGAATCCCAAAAGACTGAAAATTCAAAATACTGAACACATTTTTAATGCAGGGGGCAAGCCCCTGTGTACCCAAACCCCTGCTAACTATATATGCCAACTCCAAGATTGCACAACAGTAGAGAAGTGGCAAATTCCATCATTCAGTATTTTGACTTTTCAGTCTTTAGGTTTTTCATTCTTCTGAAGTACACCTGTGTGTGTGTGTGTGTGTGTGTGTGTGTGTGTGTGTGTGTGTGTGTGTGTGTGTGTGTGTGCGTGTGTGCGTGTGTGCGTGTGTGTGTGTGTGTGTGCATGTGTGCGTGTGTGATGTGTGTGTGTGTGTGTGTTTGTATGCATCTGTCTTTGTAAGTGTATGTCTTTAGCTTGGTAGGACATGGTTCTGGGCACTTGCATTCCTGAATGGATTAAGGGATGACAGGTGGTGTTGCTTTTTTGGGGAGGTTGTTCATGTGAATTTTGTTTATACTGTATATAAAGTTACATTTTTTACATTGTAATGAATGGGAAATGTGGTCTGTGATCTAGTTTGTATTTTTTTTATTCAGCATAGGTTAATTAAAGTAAAGGCAGCCTTGGATTTAGGAGGCTTGTTTAGGTTGGCCAGTATGCTTTTGGAGTGTGTTTTTTAAGTGGTGTGTACATTTATAGTATTTTTATTTTAATAAATGCAAAATGTGTTACATTTCACATTATTTAAATTTATTTTATAAGCAATTTTAAGATAATAAAATTATCTTTGAGTTTAGGAGACAGTTTTAAACTTGGTAGGGTGATTTGGGAGGAGTCTGTGTCTTTCTATGGCCTAGCATCAAGTATTTTTTCTGTACTTTTTAGTCAGTAATGTAAATATGGCTGTTTTGTGGATATGTTGGAGATGTAATTATACAATGATAGCTCATTAGTATTCAGTAACATGCATACTGATTGGTTAGCCCAACCAGCATGTTAGTTGTAAATCAAGCTTATACCAATAGAAACGAGAGTGGTTGCTGAAGCTTCACTGAGCAGCCATATGCTCTTCTATTAGTATATGGTACAGAAGCATACGTCTCAACTATCCAGATTTTGCCTCATATTTTTCGTCTATTGCTCATAAAATTTGTGTTTTTTTGCTAAATCACTAAAGAATGAAGTCACTAAATAATGACATGCATTTCAGTTTCAGACTTCATATCCTTCAGACAATGCACAGTAAAACACATCTTGTTATTCTCACAGCTTTCCAAGTTTGTAAGAGCAATCTTTAGTATTAGTCTCCATGTTGGGTCTTTATCCCCCCCTTTATTTAAGGCTTTGCCCACATTTCTTGAGAAAAGAGGTTGAGAGGCATGTATGGAGGTCAGAGCAAATAAAAGAAAAATCAGGTACATTCTGCAAAACTGAGGAAACATACCTGATTTTCGTTGTATTTCTGCCCTGTCTCTCTTGTACCTCTAAACAGCTCAGATTTTATAACTAAAAAAAAAAAAAAAAAAAAAAAAACAAGTAATGGAGATCATCATTTCTCTGTTGCTTGTTTTACACAGCATTGACATAATGTATAAGCAGGGGAGCTTCCCATATGCATGTGCAGTACATCAACAAATTTGGAGGCATGAGGAAACGTAGAGAAACACCACGGTGCCATTATGCAAAGACATTGTTTAAGAAAAGTAAATATTTTTTTTTAAATACCCCCAGATTCACTGTCCTTCCGTGCAGGACTAGCTTAGTCCTGCATGGAAGTGGCCGTTTAGGAGCAGGGCGGCAGCGCGCCATGCATATTAATGAAGGTGCGCTGCCTGAGCTCCTAAACGGAGTGTGTACGAGTGCAGGTGGCATGTCTGAGAGCAGAGCTCTCAGAATATATATATGCCCCTGCAATGAAAAACAGCAGTGAATGAATAAGAATGAGCGAGACTGCTCATAGGTGTTTGCATACCCCTAGCAACATCCTCCCAAGTTTGCAATAGTTAAAACATTAAATATAAATAAGTGTTTTTTTTTTATAAAATAGATTCAATTTAGCTGTAGGTATGCGGGTTTGTTGATCGCTTAGCTAGAAGATAAAAAGCAAAATATATGCAAATGAAGCAGTATAGCAATAGTGTAGTGGGCAGAGCATTCGCCTTTCAAGCAGTCACTCCTGGTTAGAGTCCCACTCCAGTACAATCCATTTTCCATGTCAAATCACTTTATGATCAATTGATTTTGTTGCATAACCTACGACATAACATATATTTGTGAACTGGAGTACTGCATTAAATGCAGATGTGAGGTGTCATTGTCATAATGTTGTAAAGTCCACAGATAATCACAAGTGCCCCATACAGTATATGTACACAAGAATCAGGGATACAAATGGAAGGTAAAATATGTAATGAATGATAAATCCATACAGTTTCCAAATCCACCACCTTCCCAGGAACCATTAGACATTACTGTCTAAATTAGTGCGGGAGTGCGCAGTAGTAAGCAAGAGTAAACATGTTTAAGCAGTAGTAAGCGGGTTTAAGCCCGTTTGTGTGGTGGTAAGCAATGTGCACATAGGTTAGGCAATATTGAAACTAACATTCTGTAAGCATATTTAACTGGAGGTTAGCATTGCTTACCTTCACGCAAACCCGTGCAAACCCGCTTACAATTGCTTAAAAGTGCTTTAATCAATCTGCATGGATCAGCCACTATTCTAGCCAGAAACAAAATAAACAGCCTTTGCAGGTCTTGAACTCATGACCCTGTATACTACAGCCACAGTAGTTAACCACTAAGCCATCACATCAGTACATAAGATTGAGGTATCACCAAACAGATCCTCACTATAGGAAATACAAACTAAACATGTGAAAGGAATCTATATACAGTTTTATATTGTATAACCTACTACATGACATAATTATGTGAACTGGAGTACTGCATTAAGCCCAGATGTGTGGTGTCATTGTAATAAATTGTTGAAATCCCCTAATAAACACAAGGAACACATACAGTATATGTACACATGAATAATGGATACCAAACACATTTATAACATGTAATGAATAATAAATCAATTCCACAATGCAAATATAATGCAAATTAAATATTAAGCAACACTAAGCATTTCACAGCCCAGCTTAGTAGGTGTAAGCAATGTGTAGGCCAGCTATGTCAGTCTGCCAATTGGTATACAACTTTAAGCAATGTCAACCTTAGCTAAGCAGGTTTGCCCATAGCTTAGCATTTTCAAAACTGTCCAGTCATGGAAAAGTGTGAGAAACCGGCCCTATTTAAACCCAACAGGTGGGAATAGATCTCATAACTGGTTGTAGCTTCCCCTTGTAGGCACTATGTCTGGAATGGGAGAGGGTGTGCACTTTTGGGTGCAACGCTGGGGCATCCAGCAGTCCAGAGTCATGACTGGACTACTTGTGAAAGACCATGACCATAGACTGCTGCAGGGCCAGTACCAGGGGTTCCCAATACAAAGTGGAAGCCTGGGACCATCTCGCTCATGACCTCACCAGTGCCACTGGCATACCTGTAACTGGTGAGCAGGTCAGGTATCACTATGCTGACCTGAAGCAGAGAAAGGGGGATCTCTTGGATCAGTGGATCCAAGAGGCTAGAAGAACAGGGGATGTCCCAGCTGTGTGTAAGTATCAGTCCACTATCTATTTAATAATTGCCAGCTCATGTATATTATGGATAGGTATGGCTAAATATTCTGCTTATGTCTTTCACAGCAGCAGGTGAGCGGGCTGTGAACCAGGAAGCCAATGGATGTAGACTGCAATGGTTGTGACGCGAGGCAGGTTAGTAATAATCTTATATGTACTGTCATAGTAAATAAATCTAAAAGTAGTAGTAAGTTAATTACCTGTATAAAACCTGTATTATTTAAGGCATGTACTGCATACACCAGAGGATAGAGCAGGAAGAGTCTCATATAGGTTGTATGTAAATAAAAGCATATTAGCCTGACAATTAAGGTCTAACTGCTGGACTGCATGAGTTCACTCTGGTATCATATGGTAATGTAGAGTTGCAATCACTTAATAATACTGCTATAGTAAGCACTGTTACCCACACTGTGTTACATAAATAAATTGTGTAGGAATGTCTGTATATGACTGTTGTAATCCCAAGAGGTCAAATAGTACAACTGAGATAGACTTAGACAGAAAACACTGAAAAGACAGACAACAAAATCCAAATAGTACACTCAACTGCAATGTGAACCTTTGTATTTTTTGCACACACAGCCATGGTTCGAATCCTGGGAGTGTTGGTAGGCTGTATGCAGAATCATACCCCACAAGTGTACAGAAATGTCCAGAATGTCCAGTAAATCTGCCCATAACTGTTGCCTGTCACCATGTCACCCTGTCCCCTTGGCAAATCAGTGGGATGATCCCAGATATTTAGGCAGCAAACAAGACATACAAGTGATTGCCAGACATCTATAACAACAAACCTGTCACTCTAGCAACCCCCTAAAATGTTATGAGAATAAGTAGCCAAGTATGTCGCATCTCCATCTCCATGTTGTCAAGCTGTGACCGTAGTGTGTACATTAACAGAGTGAGATATATGTGCAGAAAGCTAATGTGGAAACTGGTAATTTGTGTGGCAACATGCAGGTAGTGCTAACAAACATTGCTCCCACAGGTCTGTCAGATAAAAACACTGTACCTATAAATAAAAGATTGATATCCTGTACTGGTACTGTTTACTCTGATATTGTATGGCATTGTTAGTGTTGCAGTTGCCGAGAATAATAAGGTATTATTCATCACTGTCACCCACACTGTACTACATAATACAACTGTCTAGGAAATCCTGTATAAGAGTGTTGTAATTACAAGGTCAGAATGTAAAACCACAGGAGAATTATAGACAGAAATCAGACAAGAGATACACAGCAATACTTATATAGCACACTCAGCTGTGATGGACAGTGTTTTATTTTTAGCAGACACAGCCATGGTTCGAACCCTGGGAGTGGTAGTAAGCTGTATGCAGAATCATATGCCACAAGTTTACAGGAATGTCCAG
Organism: Protopterus annectens; assembly: GCF_019279795.1. Classification (NCBI taxonomy): domain Eukaryota; kingdom Metazoa; phylum Chordata; order Ceratodontiformes; family Protopteridae; genus Protopterus; species Protopterus annectens. The sequence continues at coordinate 1,615,196,155 of NC_056741.1, forward strand.
AATGTCCAGTTATTTGGCCCATATCTGCTGGCTGTTACCCTGCCCCTTGCCATATCAGTGTGCTAATTTCTGACATGTAGGCAGCATTTCATGTCATATAACTGACTGTCAGACCTGTACATATTTGGAAAATGTCAAATAAAACAAACCTGTCATTGTACAAGTCACTAAAATTTTAAGAGGGCAATAGTCAAAATATGTCCCGGTTCACCTGCATGTGGTGAAGACATGCCCAGAGTGTGTGCAAAAAAAGATGGACAGGTATGTGCATGACATCAACCTGGAATCTGGGAATATGTGTAGAAATAGGCAGTGTTAACAAACAATCCCTCCACAGGTATACCAGGTAAGAGGTATACACTGCAGGTAAAATCAGTCCATGTATATAGTTGTTGGCAGCCATACCACTGTTCAAATTAAGACAATAGGGTAGTGTACTAATACCTGTAAGGTACAGCTCAGAGCACTGACTAGGAAAGTAATGCGAACTACCGAACTACAGGAATATACTAGCTGTTAATTGACATCTCCCCCCCCCACCATATCTGTAACAATAAACTAAATATGCAACTCAATTGGTATGTGCTGACTTAGCTATACTGTTGGGACATATGTCCTATTGTTTGATATTTATTTAAATTTGTTTCTATGCATGTGCTATGTTGAAATACTGCCACATTGGTGGCATGCTGCCATCAATGTACCTACATGCTGTTGTAATGACCACTGTGGTCCCATATATGCATGTGTTTTGTTTGCTATGTAACTGTTCCATTTCTGGTGTTTGGGTTAATGGGAATATCTATGCATGCTGTTATACCTAATCCTGAAATATGTTGACTATTACTAACCCACATATGTTGATAAAATTTAAACACCATAGCACATTTGGGAAGGCTGGTCCAGGCTGACCCACCTGTCCCACCTCAGCTGCTCATGGCACCGGGCACCAAACATGTCTGGGGCCCAACTCATGACCTCCTCGTCTGTTGATCATGCACCACCTTTGAGTGAAACCATCTCAGGGGATGGGGCTTGCACCCCCCGGGAACAGGCAGAGACAGGAACCTGTCACCCATCGCTAGGTCCAGGTTGTGGTGCATAGCGAGCTCCACAGGGAGGTTGGAGATCTGATACTCCAGCTTGAGGGCTGTGTGCTGCAACTAGAGGTTCAGCCTGGCCCTCATACTCAGCCCCCAGCACAGCTACCTTCAGGGCTCTGAAGATGCAGTGGTGACTGCCCCAAGCACAGCCCCTTTGGGACTGTGAAGGTGCAGTGGTAACTGCCCATGGGTTGGGACCTCAGTCACACTGTTTCCACTAGGGGGCTCATGGGCTTCCGATTTCCCAACACCCCTCCCCATCAAGGTGTTTACCCCCCACATGTGTCATACACTGCCCCTGTATGCATCTTGTTTGTCTTGTCTGTTAACCTACCCAACCTACCTCCCCAAATATACCTACTAACCCTCCCCAACATCCCACTCTCACCTGAAAAAAAAATGGCAATCTGTTCCAAAAAAACAATCTAGCCCCATACATAGCTGTCCATTTCACACACGTGTCCACTGGACACATGTAATCTAGTCTAATTGGCTTATCAACATATTACTGTTGTCCTCACCCCTCTCTCAGGGGTATGAGTGTCTAACTATATCTTCAAATTCAGTATATATATGCACAGCTGTTGCTGTAGAAGAAATGGGCAGCTATGGACCTTCCCTACACCCTTCCTGCACATACCTACCTATTTTCCCTATTGTCTTTCCCTCTTTGTGCCCCTTTTTCACCACTTTCTTATCAACCCTTTTTCATTTCTTTAAAGAAATTAGCGTGGAGGTAAGTGGGAGTAAGCACTTGTAAGCAGCAGTAAGCAGGTTTAAGTCTATTTGCATGGGGGTAAGCAATGCCTACACAGGGTAAGCTGAGTATAAGAAACTGTAACCTGACATTAGCAGTGCTTACCTCTGTGCAAACGGGTGCAAACCCGCTTACAACTGCTTAAAAGTGCCTTAATCAGTCTGTATCCAATGGCCCTTGTTCTGCCCAGCAACAAAATAAACAGCCTCTGCAAGGTTCGAACGCAGATCCCTGCACAACATAGCCAATGTGATTTACAATTAAGCCATGTCAGATATACATAATTATGATGTTTTCACAAACATATCATCCAGCACATCATTCAACTATACAGGAAATGTATTTAAACATGTAGATGTATACATTTATTTATGTATTTATTTATTTTACATGTGTTAAACATGTTAGTTTGACTGAGCTTTTGGCTTATTTTCAGCAGAGACCAGGAGACAAAAGCTCCTCAGTGAATAAAATGCAACAAAGTCCCATTACAGTCAGCAAAAATGTTACTATCAAGTTACAATAGCACAAGTGCATATATATATATATATATATATATATATATATATATATATATATATATGTATATATGTATATATAAACACACACACACACACACACACACACACACACATATATATATATATATATATATATATATATATATATATATATATATATATATATATATATATATATATATATATATATATATATATATTTATACACACACATAAACCTTTATGGCTTCAATCAAACCATCACCTCCCCTACCAGAACCCATAAACCAAGCAATAAGCAAGCCACCTTAGACTGGATATTAGTTAACAGTAATTCCCTCTCTTATAAAACAGATATACTTCCTGATGATATCAGCCACCTTAGACTGGATACTAGTTAACAGTAATTCCCTCTCTTATAAAACAGATACACTTCCTGATGATATCAGTGACCATTCTCTTACTTTTATAACTATTAAAAAACCCCTTATACCCAACCAAACAATCTTCAGAACTATCCGTAATAAATAAAATTCAACCCAGCTAGCTTCCAAATCGAACTCAAAGCCTGCAATTGGTCACCCCTTAAATACCTACCTCTTGCCAAAGCAGTCTCTTACTTTAATATTAAATTCCTCCAAATCCTAGAACACCATGCCCCCTCATGGACTATCAGAACTAAGAACAAACCTGTGCCTTGGCTCACAAAGAAGACTAGGCAAAAAATGCTTCAAAGAAATGGAATCTGGACTTATTGGAGAAATACTAAAAACCCGTCTGATCATGAAAGCTTTAAAAATTAATACTCCAAGATAAAAAAAAAACTTTTACCATAAACTCCAGCAAGCCCAGCATCAAAACCCACAAAAATTCTGGTCAGGTATAAATAGCCTACTCCACCCAGGGCACTCCAAAACTCCAACCCCATCTAATTTAACTCAGAATTCTCCCAGCCAAATTGGCGATTCCTTTAATAAATTTTTTGCTTAAACAATCCAGTCATTAGCAAATACCTTATCACCTGCCAGCATCTCTAACACACTCTCTCTAAACAATTTACCTCCTGCCCTTCAACTACAGTCTGTACCAACCTCTCTCATTCATACCCTGCTTTACAAATTAAAACCATGTACTCCTTCAGCTGACCTCCTTCCAGCTGAATTTCTGCATATCGCAGCTGGAGTACTTGCTTACCCTATCTCCATCTTAATAAACAAAACCATTACAGAAGACTCTATACCATCTCTTTGGAAGGTCTCACATATTATCCCACTACATAAGGGAGCTAACTCAACTGAACTCCCTAACTTCCATCCCATAGCTCTACTTTCCCCACTGGCAAAAATCACGGAGAGATGCATTCACCGGCAACTACTTGATCATCTCCTCCAAAATAATCTATTACTGACTGCTATCATGGCTTTAGGCCATTTTATAGTACCACGACTGCGCTCCTATCCTTTTCTGACTCAATTAATAAAAATCGTAACAACAACTTGCTCTCCTCTGCTCTCTTTCTGGCCCTCTCCAAAGCCTTTGACATGGTGAATCATCATTTAATGTTAGGTACACTTACTTCACTTTCAGTTGACACTTAGGTAGTCAAATGGTTTAAATCCTATTTAGGAAATAGACAACAAGCAGTCCTCTGGTACAATAACCTATCAACTCTGCTCCCTATCTCTCTGGGAGTCCCTCAAGGCTCTGTTTTGGGACCCCCCCATCTTTTCTATTTTCATCAATGATCTGAAAACCACCGGCATACAATATGCTGATGACTCAAATCTGTGCCGCAGCATGTTCTGCTGAACTGCAGTCTAGCACCCAAAAAATGTTTACCTTAGTTAAAAACTGATTCTACTAATGCTGTCTCTTCCTAAACCCTAAAAAAACTAAACTTCTACTGTTTACCCCTACCCAGAAGTCTCCCCCTATTAATTTCACAGTTGTATCAAATAATGGCACTGTAATATTACCTGATACAACCACTAAACTTTTAGGTGTAACAATTGATCATAGTCTTAACTTTCACTCACACATAAACTTAACCATCAAATCAGTTAACAGAAAACTTGCTTTCCTCTATAGGCTAAAACCCTTCCTTACATTGACTGCCAGGACTACTACCACCCAGACACACCTAATCTAAACCCTTCCTTATGCCTCCCCAATTTACACTAATCTATCCAAAAACAATC
>NC_056741.1:1615205712-1615228212 GCF_019279795.1 Protopterus annectens
TAGCCACTGACATCACATCTCTCACACTCTTATGTAGGTCCATCTGTTATACCACCAAGGCAGCAGCCTGTAGTTGGTGAGTATGGTTTATGTTCATGCTTGCCAATACACCGGGCATGTAATGGCTATGGTATATTCCATGCACACATCTAACACACCTACCCATAATTCATACCATACATGTTCATGTATTGTTGCTGTTAAATGCACTGCATCACAGTGGTGACCATGTTGGGGTATCTGAAAGGTATTTCAGACACCTGCAAGATAACTAACATCCTGTCATTGCAAAATGTGTCCACAGGGATGAACATAATGGTGGGAAATATGTGTGAAGCATCACCCTTATACAGTGCTACAACAATGTATATACCAGTATTACAATGGCAACTGTTACAGATCTACACTATGGCATACAATAATACTGTGGTCCAAATTATTAGCTGGGACTAGGCTGTTACATGTGGTATTCAGTGTTTGGGACACAGCAAACTGACACACATTTGTAGGCCATACTTGTCAAGCGTCTGCAAAAAGGCTGAAGGTGGAGAGGGTGCGTCATCATGACACACCAGTGCACTGCAGCAGGGATCCTAAGGATGATAAGAATGGCTGTATCTGTACCCAGTCAGGTTCAGGAACTATGGCAGACATAAACCTATCTCCACAGCAATAGTGATGGCAGTGTATGAACTCCAAGGGATGTGCACATGAGTAGACCTTGCAATCATGCAGAGTTGGGAAACGTGTAGGGCAGACTGACTGCATACTGGCAAATGCAGTAGGCCCATGCTAGTATACTCCTGGCAGGAATAGTGACTGCTGTAGTACACATAACAATAGGTGCAACAAACCGTCATGATAAGGGTGTGCACACATATGCACCCATGGAGTGTATGCATCGTGGTCAGCATCTGCAAATTTAAGACATTTCTTAGAATCTGCATGCGAATGTACAGGACATATGTCACATATCAGGCTCATTTACTGTTAATATATGTGGTGATGTGGTCCCATGGCAGATCAAGGAAGAGTGCGTCATATCAATAAGGGTGTATACACTCCCCATAGCCATGGTAAGGTCTGATGGTTGTCAGTGTAATAGTATCATATTGGTCATACATGCACTGCTGATGTTGAGATCTGTAAACCAGACATCAGGCATTCACAAATGGCATCTGTCCACATATCATCCCAGGAATGTGTCTCTCAAACACATAGGGGCTGTTAGTATTAGAGCAGACATAACTGACACAGTAATACACATTCAGCAATAGTTTGTACACCTGTGAGGTTTGGTGTGCAGTACATGGCAGGGTGCAGAACAGGTGCACAGCAATACTGTGTACATGGGTGCAGTGTTTTCCAGGGGAAGGGGCATCACCTACTAACACAGCCCATGCATCACACACATGTATACTGTTGCTAGCATGGATTGACTATAGCTGCACTGCATGCTGTTGAGTACCATATGTTATGCATGTTGACAGATGGGTAATGGGAGGACTGTGCATACTATCTTTGTGCAACCTCACCTGTAGGTATGTGCGTGTATGGGGGGGGGGTTATTTAGTCTGTAAGTGTAATCTAGTGGAGCGGAGGGGGTCGATGCATATAGAATGTGTGTGTGCATTTGTGTGTGTTTGTGTGGGTGTCCATGTATGCACATGTGTGATTGTGGGGTTGTTCATATGGCAGTACTTCCCTTTGGGATCGTGCAGTACATGGACATGGACTGACACATGAGACACCAGGAATACTTGCCTGATATGTAATCACAGGACAGCTGAAAGTATAATAAGGTCTGTCACATGGAACATGCATTAGGAGAGAAAATAGATACCAGGTATACCCTTAATATTGCAATCAGCAGAAAGGTGAACAACTACCCATGTATGCAGCACCACAGATGCACTGGGGAATTACTAGACAACACCAAGGAGTGTATCCATATATTACTGTTGTTCACATGATAAGTTGATTGAGCTGCAGATCTGGCAAGTGCTGAGCAATAGTTACATATGACACTCCAGTGTGTGACATTATGGAGTGAACATAGTAGCCCCTAACATATAGGGGCCATGCTCACGATGTCCAGACATACCCAGGGTAAATACTGGATGACAGCAGTGAGGCCATGTAAAACCTACTTCACTCAAGTCACTGAGGTAATGGAGTAACAGGTCTTGAGTTGTGATCACTTGTCTAGGCATTTAGAGGAATGATATGTTAATGAGTGGTATTAATGAGTGTATGTTACTAAGTGTGATGCAGGATGGGGAACTTATGTGAATAAATGTGGGACAATCTGTAAAATCAGGGACAGATAGGTATTAAGGTAGAATGTCGGTGTGTGTGTGTGTGTGTGTGTGTGTGTGTGTGTGTGTGTGTGTGTGTGTGTGTGTGTGTGTGTGCATGTGTGTGAGTGTGTAATGCTGTACAGGTCTTAAAGTGCATTTCTTGTTTTCCCCCCACTGGTGGCGAGGTGGGTCAGGGTCCCTCCTGCATGCAATCTGATGCTGGTGTCCATACAGACACCGAAGATGATGATAGTACTTTTAAGGCACAGGCTGGGTTTTCAGATGCCGAAACTGTGCCAACATTTGACATCCCTATCTTAGCCACCCCAACCCTGCACACAGTTACAGTGCCTATACATACCCCATCACAAGTTGCCATAGCAAAGGGACAGTTGGCGGTTGGTGGCAGCGCACATGAGAGTGTGGTATCTATGCCTATTGTGTCTGGTCACAGCACGCATAGCTGGATGTCTGTCAGGGAACCACATAGGCAGATGTACTGGGGTGCTCGTGGTAGGGCCATTGGTCATCATCCCCCTGGCAGAAGCGCCAGAGCTGGTACCACCAGGCGCATGTTTCTGGCTGTCATGGAGGTGCAGACACATATGAAACTGTACACCTGACAGGCCCTGAGGCTGCAGAGGCTGCTCTCTTATCTGCAAGCAACAACTTCCATGAACTTTCTGGTGCCATCTATGATTATGTCGAGGTCATGGATAGATGGTTGGGTAAGATGGTGGGCCTCATCGACCGTGATTTGTCTGTGCTTGAACATGTGGTGGGAGTGCGGCAATGGCCGCGTGGACGTAGGCCAGAAACACCAACAGCTGGTGGTTGACATGGACATGCTAGGATACCAAGGAACTCCCGTAGTGGCAGAACCAGCTCCAGCACTGCAGGGGGGCACTGTCCAAACAACACCACAGCAGGCCACGTGCACATGGCCCTGGCCAGTCCCAAGAGGGACCTGGTTTCAGAGGACATCTGTCATCATCAGGGGAGAGAAGCACAATGAGGCCTGTACCTGGATGTGCCCATAGAACCCCTGGCAGGCGCAGCTCACATGTCCATGGCTGGAGGTGGTGAACTGCAAATCCTGCCAGGTATGGCCTGCAGCTGTCCAAGAAACACCTGTATAGGGCAGCCACATGGCAGAACTGTGTGCATGCTTACCACACACTATACAAACCACCTAGGGCAACCCCATACCTACACACACTGCATCACCACACCCATTTCAACTAAGTACACCCCTCACCCACACATATGGTGCCAAACATATGGCCCACCCTCAGTCTCTGGCAAACCAACAACATACCCTGTGCATATGATGATACCTGTGCCACATCCCTGTCATCCATAACATCAATGCAGGGACAGGCTAATATGGTTCTGATGCACACGGTGACTGTACTACAGTGTACCAATGTACTGCTGTGTAACATGTTGTCAGGAGTAATGTTTAATGCATACATGTCAGGTAGTGTAGCTGTCCAGCCATTATGCATTATAGCTGTTAGTAACACTGAATGATTGTGGTCTCCATAATGTTATCCATTTGTGTTGTAGCTGTACATGTGTCAGCAGGAGGATGGTCTGCAGTCATATTCCACAAGGGGTATAGCACTGTGATGACACCATGGCTGTGACATATCCTGGGCAGAGTTGAACACATGTCACAGGTTTGTATAACAGTTATTGCCTGTGCCACATGGACAGGTCACTCACTGGGATATGTATAATCTGCAACCTGATGTAGATCCATCCAGATACATGCACACTCTTACTTGGCAACACTGGGACTAGACCCCTACCTAGGTATGTAGTGCTACTGAAGTGTGTGGCTTTCATTGCACATACCTCACACCGTTTAGGGTGAGGTATGTTCCAAGTTACATGTTACATGCAGGACATCCCCAGACATGTACACTATGGAAATGGGGGATGTAATGTTTGTATATGGCCAATACATAGTGTGACATACCATCATATATACATTAACAGACACATAGCAGGCAGACACACATCCAAAAGACCTGGGCCTATTGGTGCCAACTTGTCAGTGTGTCCAATGTGTTACAGGTAGGCTGCACACAGCACATGCATAACAGGACTGGATTGCAGTATCAGTTACCTTTATGGCTGATGGTGACAGTGGTCACCATACAGTGGTACATGGGGCATATACTGGGTGTGCCATGGTGTTATGACAGTGTACACAGCACCCACATCCCACAGTGCATATTGTACTCACTGGAACCCATGATGCCACTCTGACATACCCACCATCACACATTGCCCACAACTGCGATTCAACCCATTGTATATCCCAACAGTGGTACTACAACATTATGCATCTAATGCACATGCCACAGGCATAGTAGGGTGTTGCATTGTCATGCCTCACCTATGGGCAGCAACAACACTATACATACTACTGTGTGACAATGTGTATTGTAATAGGAGTATGTGGCCTTGGAATGCTGTACCCTACAAATATACAGACATGCACACATATACACACTTGCCATAACTCAATGGGTATCCCATGCCTATCGACCCATTTGTACAACACTGTTGTGCTGGTACTGCAAGGCTCATGTAGCTGTTAAGGAGAGGAGCATAACAGGGTACATATAATGTCCTATACAGAAGCAACCACATCTTACTATGGCAAAGGGTGTTGCGATGGTTGTGAAGGCATTCATGATATTCCCAGCTATAGGTGTACTAATACACAGACACTGTTATCCACAGTAATATATTTGTGTCAGTACTAGGGTGCATTGCTCCAAGTGGTCATAGGTGTGTACCTGGCTATTGTCCATGGAGAGATGGGTAGTGTAGAGGATGTGTGTACAGTGGTATCATGCCACCTGCCATGTGTCAGCAGACAGTCTATCAACATACACCACTGTGGTGACCCTCAGGGTGAGAGTGACATGCATCAGCCAATCCTCTGGAAGCCTCCTGCAAATGGCCACTGAGGTGATCCAGTTGACATGTATGCAACATGTATTACAACACATGCTTAGTGTCTGTGATGGAGACCTGTTCCCAAGCATGTTCTGTTGACTGTGATAGTGTAGTGGAGGTACGTGTGGCATGTGGTCATACAGGGTGTTGTCTCCTATATGTACTAGTTATAAGAGAGCTGGGCAGGCATCTCAGTCTCAGTCAAGCATAGGTTGCCTGTATGTATCCAAGCTGGATACCTGCCATCCGCACATCTGTACAAAGAATGACAGACATCATCTTGGCAAGTAGCTATGCAGTAGGATGAATGTGTCGACAAATAGATGTCTGACACCAATATGTATACCATTACTACATGTTGGAAGCCCTCACTGACATGTGCTGTAAAGACAGTAGTCTACAGTTACTTTCCACATGTCAGATCATTATTCAGTAGAGGATATATACTGTGACACAGCTCACACACCAGGAACACGACACTGAGGCCTCAAAGTTTAGCTATGCCTGCAGGTGTGCTTGTTGTCAGTACTACATTTAGCAATCTACTCTTGCCTGGGAAAGCACAGTCAACAGTAGTACCGCCATGATACACTACATGATAGTGTGACAGCACCTAACCTGGGTTACTACCCTTGTATGTAACACATTCACATGGATAACAGTGCTGTACAGGTCTTATATACTTCAGTGTCCCAGACATGACACTCACATCCCTTGCTACTGTAATGACAGCACATAGAAGCATGTATTGTACATGGTATTGCATACACTTATTACAGATGTCATTAACCTGCTGTGTTATCAGACTGGGATTTGAGCACTGGTTACCAGGGCTGAGCCATGCTTAGCAGGTGTCAGCATTGCTGCAATATAACAGCTAAGCAGATTTGCACACTGGTAAGCAAAGCCTACACGGTGTAAGCGCCTATATGTTTAACCATAGCTTAGTACCACTTAGTTCATAGAAACCCACGCAAATGCACTTAAAGCTGCTCAAAACTGCTGTAACCACTCTGTATCCAACAGCCCTTGTTCTGCCATGTAACAAAATACACAGCCATTGCAGATCTTGAACCTAGGACCTTATACACTATAGTCACAACAGTTAACTGCTATGCCATGATAGCTGCAAAGACAGTTGTTTTTCCAATATATCTGTCACTACACAAATTGAATAGTACTGAGCAATTGCTTTGACTTCCACAATTGTGTAGTACTTGTTATTGATATTACAGTTGCATCACATATGTTGTTATATTTAAATATACACATATCAGATACATACAGTGAGATACATCTGGGAAGGTATACACAACCGTGATGTTTACACATGACAGAAATATGGATATATAAATATACATATGTAGATACATGTCTACATGTACATACACATATATATTCATACATATGTATTTCTACACATCCATATATATTCATACATATGTATGTCTACACATCTGTATAGTGCATCATATATATGGTCATTTTTAGATCTCTCTCTCTCTGTATATATATATATATATATATATATATATATATATATATATATATGTATATATATATATATATATATATATATATATATATACATATGTGTGTGTGTGTGTGTGTATAGATATATATGTATGCACATCCTATGTGTACAGATATACCTATTTATGTTGATATATATGTAGATATCTATAACTATATTTACATACATATCTAATCAAATATACTTGTCGATATCTATGTAGATATCCATAAGTATATGTGCATATATATCTATATATCTGTATATGTGTAGACATATATTGCTGTACATATATATATATATATATATATATATATATTTGAGTTTGTATATATATATATATATATATATATATATATATATATATATATATATATCCATATATGCATGTAGATATGTATATGTGCATATATCTATATAGATATATACACATATCCATATATGTATGTAGATATGTATATGTGTATGTATCTAGCTATATATTATATATATATATATATATATATATATATATATATATATATATATATACATACATATATGTTTACAATATGTCCAGAACATGGAGTGGAGTCCTACCTCAGTACCAGTAGTCCCAACCTCTTAGTGCAAGGGGATGTTGTAAGTATTGCAGGTATATATGTAGACTGTTGCTACTGTAACAGGGATTGTCTTAACAGACATGTTGTGTGTGGGAGGTCACATCTGCTTTTGACATGTACTTCATTGGCTACAGACAGACATCCTAAGGCCATCATAGTACAGTACCACTGCTAGCACAGTAATGCTCCTGTGGACTACAGCACAGATATGACCAATATATGTGGATAGTCTGGCACTCTGTGGTCAGTCTAGAGGTGTACACAGATCCCCTTCATGCGAGACATGTGTACAATGCCTCACAATGTAGATTTTAGCAGCCATGTACATGGGCATATCACATAAATACTGGACTACATATGCCCACATAGTTTATGCATTCACACACGCCAGTCTGTCCTGACACATAATACCTGATGGTGCAGGGGTCACATGGCCACATACTACCCAGTAGTTAGTGACATACATCTGTACAGAATCCCACTATTTTGTCAGAAATACACAACAGTTATGGTGGCCTGGCAGCAGTATGTCTTGCAAATAACTGAACATAGCACACTGGGTAATTATGCTAAGCTACTAGGCATGTCACAAAGCACTGTGCAAACTACAGGCAGACTGCCACAACACTGGACTACATTTTGTATGGAAAAAAAAAAAAAAAAATAAAGAACTCTTTCCACTGAAAGGACTGTCAAAAAATCCAATTAGTAAATCCAAAAGTAAGGCAAGTACTACCACGCTGTATATGAAGCAACTTCACTTTATTAAAACAGTAAAAGCAGTATCATAAGCACTTTCAGGTAAATCCCTTCATCAGATGATAAAACACTAATTAAAACATAGTATCTAATATAGTACAACACAGCCAATGAAAATCAATAGTTTACCCTCTTTTTTGCTAGAGCTGGTTTTAAAGGGACAACATCATTTAATCCTGGGGCTTTATCAGCTCCCAGTCTAAAAATCCATTGCATCTCTTTGTATTCAGTTCCATTATACAAGTCACCCATTCTCTGACTTCTATTTACAACACATATAACCATGAAGGCAAATACATGATCACTGTGTAATTTTATATGCTTGTACAGTGTATTGTGTTCTTTTCTTAACCTTATATCTGATAGATGTTTAAAAATTATATCTTTAAATCTGCAGTTTGCTTTTCCTACCTAATATGCAGTACACTGTTGACAGTTTGCAATATAGACAACATTTTGCGTGTTACAGTCAGCATACATATTCAAAAAATAATTCTTGCTGGTCCTGGGGTGTATAAAACAGTTCCCTTGTAGAATGTGCTTAAATGCTTTACAATGTAGGCATGGATAAGTTCTCTTCTTCTTAATGCCTGAATTTTTAAAATGCATAGGTTTTTGACATAGAATATATTTCAGATTTTTATATCTTTTAAAAATAAATCTAGGTTGTGTCCCTACAACTCTAGTTATATTCTCATCTGTTAAAAGAATTCTCCAGTTGTCTGTAATTATATTACATACACCACCTATATCATTACTGTATGTTAAACTTATTTTCAAACCTTCATTAGCTTTTTGAACATGTGCATCTACCTTATTAGGTCATTTTTTACCTCTGTGTAACCATGGTTTTGCACTTTGTTTTCTATAGAGACTGCTGTTGTCCATTTCCTTTTTCAATAAGATTTTACTATAACTTCATGCTTGAAAATTATTCTTTAAAAAGACCAATTCCTGTATAAAGGAATTTTCATTCATGCAAAGTCTGGATACTCTACAGACTTGTCCCTTGACTATGTGTTGGAATACATGTCTAGGGTGCAAGTCTCTACAGAAAACAAAGTGCAAAACCATGGTTACACAGAGGTAAAAAATAGCCTAATAAGGTAGATACACAGGTTCAAAAAGCTAATGAAGGTTTGAAAATAAGTTTAACATACAGTAATGATATAGGTGGTATATGTAATATAATTAGAGACAACAGGAGAATTATTTTAACAGATGAGAATATAGCTAGAGTTGTAGGGATACAACCTAAATTTATTTTTAAAAGAAATAAAGATTTGAAAGATATTTTGTGTCAAGAACCTATGCATTTTAAAAGTTCAGGCATTAAGAAGAAGAGAACTTATCCATGCCTGCATTGTAAAGCCTGTAAGCACATTCTACACGGGAACTGTTTTATACACCCCAGTACCAACAAGAATTATTTTTTGAATATGTATGCTGACTGTAACACGCAAACTGTTGTCTATATTGCACAGTCAACAGTGTACTGCATATTATGTAGGAAAAGCAAATTGCAGACTTAAATATACAATTTTTAAGCATCTATCAGATATAAGGTTAAGAAAAGAACACAGTGCACTGTACAAGCATATAGAATTGCATAGTGATCATGTATTTGCCTTCATGGTTATATGTGTTGTAAATAGAAGTCAGAGAATGGGTGACTTGTATAATGGAACTGAATATAAAGAGATGCAATGGATTTTTAGTCTGGGAGCTGATAAAGCCCCAGGATTAAATGATGTTGTCCCTTTAAAACCAGCTCTAGCAAAAAAGAGAGTACACTATTGATTTTCATTGGCTGTGTTGTACTATGTTAGATATTATGTTTTTACTTGTGTTTTATCATCTGATGAAGGCATTTACCCGAAAGCGCTTATGATGCTGCTTTTATTGTTTTAATAAAGTGAAGTTGCTTCATATACAATGTGACAGTACTCGTCTTACTTTTGGATTTACGATTTACATTTTGTGTGGGGGAATACACATGTACCTGCAAATATAGCAGGCTCTACACTCATGTCATAGAACAGAGTAACAGACACCTGTGAGAAAGTGCATACCCACAGCCAATGTGAACACAGCCACATATGGTACGCAAGCTTAATATGACACTATATGGGCTGTCTGATAAACACCATCCTCATATGTGCCATTCACACACTAACCCTACATACACTGGGTCATGACACAGTTTGGTCTGATGCCTGTCTGTGGTTTGGGACACGTGTGTGTCTGGCCCTACAGACATATGAGCTGATAGGGTACCATACACTTGAGCAGCATGTAACATCTGATAGAACGGGACCAAGAACAATGGCATCTACCACAGTCTGTGCACAGCCCAAGGTACGTATGCGCAATACGCATACTGTCAACAATCACCATAAGTACACAGACCCCAGTACTGTACACACAACCACAGAATGCCCAGGTTATGTCCTCATAAATAACCCCTACTATACATAACATGTCTAGCAGTCTGATATCTGACTGGCTTGTTATCAGGTATGATGTCAATAAATAATGATGTACAGAACATATGCACCTCTTACTGCATGACATATGTACAAAGGTTGACAGACTTGTGGCTGGAGCCACAAACACTGGGCCAATATTGGCATGTTGCTGTGATAACCTCATACATTTACTGTCGTACCAGGGTTTGTTGTGACATATGTCCTATTAGGGATATGAAGTCAGTAACTCTCATGACTGTCACCATTTACTGACTGCAATCCTCAGACTATGCTTCTGCAGTTCTAAGATAGGTGTTCTGGGAGTAACACAAGACACATAAGGCTCCACACACTGCCTATTCTGCAGATAACTCTACAGTTGGGTGTTTCCTCAAAACATAACACTGTCATGACAGGTATTAAATCATGTAGACCAGCCATACCCACACACACCCTGTTAAACCGACATTACTCCAAATGCAGAAGAGCAACACTTACATTCTCTAGTCATGCCTGGTACATCCCCCTCCTGTCTGTTGGCCTGTTTCCACAGTGTATGTTATTAGAGGTAAATCCCAATACCATCTGTGATGCTGTTTTCCAAACATCAAATTGAGGTCCTGCTCACAGTGAATGAAAAGGCTCAACACCCACATGATGTTCCCAGATGTTGGAGTGTGTTTTCATGCAATTGGCTATGGGGATGTTACCACAGCTGTTCCACATGCAATCAGCTAGAGGGTGGCTGCAATTCATGCAGAGTCCATCAGCTGATCATGAGCATCACTTACAAAACACAAGTTGCTGCCTAAGCAAAGCAGGTGTAGTTCTCCACTTCCATCAGAGAGGGAGTGAGAGAGACAGACAGAGACAAAGTAAGTCAGGGAGGGGATGGGAGAGTAAAACCTAAACATGTTTGCGTCACACACCTACCAGTATGGGGTTTCAAACCCTTGACTGACTATGTATTGCTATTACATGTCTATGCAGTTATTGCATGCATCACATAACTTACATGTTGGGGAGCTATCCAAAGGTATATCTGATGGTGAGTGACATCTGCAACAGTGATATAGGAGCAATAAGGGAGGTGTAGTACACATGCCTGTCCATATGAACAGGTGTCAATGTCAACATAGCCACACTCTCTCTCGGGGACTCACACAGATTGACACAGTTGGCAGGGTCAGGAATAGACTTCCTAACTAGCTAGTTTGTCACAATACAGTAATACGCAGGTATCACATGCACCACAGGGTTATTCAGATGATATATGGGCAAAGGGTATGTGAAGGTGACTGACATCAGACGGCATGCTTCAGTAGGTCAATTGGAGTTGTAGTGAGTGTGAATGTGGTCGAAAGCATCATACTCCACACACACAGACACAAGGTGCCAGTACTGACATGCATGGCTGCATTGTTTCACAGAAGTATAGTGGTTGACTGTGCCAGAAAGCTGTACAAGGCTAGGTGAAGGGTATACCTTGGCATCAGGCCACATGACAATGGTCTGCAGTGTGGCTCAGGGGACTAGTGTCTGGATTGGCCTACACAGGTGGCTACTGTATTCACCATCCAGTCACCTGGGTTACTATTGTGTGTGGCCAGTGCTGTGCAATGCTTGTCATGTATGTGTTCTATAGTCCATGACATGGATGGTGTCTGGACTGTACCTGGGGTGTCTGGCCCATGTTGTGTGCACAGATTGTTATCATCAGATGTGCCAGTCCTGGCCTCATGTGGGGAGAACTGGTAATGGACACCAGGTTAACCCTGCACCTACATTGATAGAATGATACTGGTATTCCCTGGTGTTAGTGGTACCTGTCCATACAGGGCATATGCTTAAGGCATGGTATGTCCTTTGTGGGTCACATTTGATGGCACCACAGTTGTTGCAGGTGTCCAGTGAGGAAAATAGTGAAGGCGCACCATCTGCAATTATGTGCCTATTGTAGTGACGGGACAGGGTGTCATGCCCTCTGTAGTCCACTGCAATCACACCATGGTTACTATCTGTGGGCAGTATGCAGGGTACTACCAACAAAGCGGTTGTTGCCTAGGCAAGTGTATTTGTGTATGAGACATGGATTGAGAGTGTTCTCTGGATAATACAAGGGTTGATTAATTTTTTCACCAGACACACTGACATCCCACTCACCAGATTGAGTAAGGAGAAGGTCACAGTAAGCTGCCTGTCGGGTGCTAGAATCCACCACATAACACAAGCACTCAGGTCACTCAACAGCAAGTACAAGTATGACTCAGTCATTGTCCATGCTGGTGTGAATGACCTGAGACGTACCTCCCTGGACTACATGAAAAGAGACATAGAGGAGTTCTCTGATTATGTAACCCAGGCAGGTATAACCCTGACCCTGAGAAGTATCCTACCTTCACCAAGAATGATGCCACAGTACAAAGACAAAATGATCAGTTTTAACAATTGGCTTAACTACTGGTGTCATTCAAAGGGGATCCAATGTCTGTCTACCTGGGATGACATGCTGAACAAGCCACGCTGCTTCGCAAGGGACAGCTTGCACCTGTCACCCCTGGGCTTCCGGATATTGGCAAAGGCTCTTGCCACCCCCATAGTGCCTTTTTTAGGCAAGGCTCAAATTCTAAACCTACCACCCTAGAACACAAAAAGAAAATAAGCTAAGGGTAATGCTGCTCAATGCCAGAAGTCTAAACCTCAAGATGCACGCACTCGAAGCCCTTCTCAGTATGGAGAACATCAATGTCTGTGCTGTGACTGAAACCTGGTTCAAGGCTCCTGAGAGCACCCCGGCACTATAAGGTTTTACCTCATATCATGCGTTCCGGCCCCAAAACCCAGCCCACACAAAGAAAGGAGGGGGGGGGTATCCATATTCATCAAGGATACCCACACCTCCAGGTTG
Source organism: Protopterus annectens (assembly GCF_019279795.1). Lineage (NCBI taxonomy): Eukaryota > Metazoa > Chordata > Ceratodontiformes > Protopteridae > Protopterus > Protopterus annectens. Next base: position 1,615,219,239 of record NC_056741.1, read on the forward strand.
GTGGCAACGTACGAAGCATCGGAGACCATCCAGGTGCAATTAACCGTAGGAAAGACTGCTCTGCAATTTGTAGCATGTTACAGGCCACCCTCTCAAACTCAGGAACCTCACACAGCTTTCCTGAAAACACTCGAGGGGATAAATATATCTCCAAACACCATCATATTAGGTGATTTCAACTACCCGAATATAGACTGGGATCATTACTCAAGCCCCAACACTTTAGCCCAAAGGTTCCTAGAGTTCATAAACTCAAATGCCGTGGAACAACTAGTCACCATCCCCACAAGAGGAGAAAACATACTAGATCTCATCATCACGAACATGGGGACACAATGTTCAGCACCAGAGGTGTACCCCTCATTGGTGAGATCAGATCATAAACTAATCTCACTGGAAGTCCACATCCCGCCCCCACCCCAGATAAAAAAGACCACAGTGAAAAACTTCTCAAAAGCCAACTTCACACTTCTTAAGACTGGTGTGGTTTCCTTCAAGGCCCCCAAGCCAGCGGAAACCATTACCCAAACAGCTGAATCACTTACACATGCCTTCTATCAGCACCTCCAGGACTGCATGGATCAGGCAATCCCAAAGAAAACAAAGACTCTTTGCACCAAAGGCAAGCACCCAGTCTGGTGGACCCCAGCCATTAACAAGCTCTACAATAAAAGGAGAAAGCTACTACAAGATAGAGCAAAATCCTTAAAAGGGAAGACACCCTTGATCACTATAAGTAAAAAACTACGATCGCTCATAAAATCATCCAAAGCAAATTTTGAAAGAAAAGTCGCTAAGGACTCAAAAGACAATCATAAGGCCTTTTTTAGCTATGTTAGAAACCTGGGAGGAAACTCCCAGATATGCTCAGAATTAATTCAAAATGATTTAAAAATCACTGAACCAACAGACATTGCCAACATACTGGCTGACAGGTTCAGTGCTAATTCCTCCCCCTCCCCCCAAAAGGAGAGATATCTATCCCAGCGGATTGTAGCCTCCCACACATCTCAAACACTCAGGTGAAAACTGCTCTCTCCAAGGCAAAAAACACAGCATCCATGGGACCAGATGGTGTCCCCGGTTGTGTGCTCCACGAACTCAATGAGGAATTAAACCCGCTGTTAGGGCAGCTGTTTAATCTTAGCCTCACCTCAGGATACGTACCCAAGGAGTGGAGTACGGCAACTGTGGTCCCACTTCACAAAGGCGGTGCCTCCACTGACCCTGGAAATTACCGCCCCATCAGCTTGACAAGCCTAGTCTGCAAAGCTATGGAGAGGATCATAATGGAACTCATAAATAAAGACATAGGGGACTTACAGACATTGGATCCAACCCAGTTTGGCTTTGTCAAGGGCAGATCATGCCTTTTAAACTTGGTTGATTTTTTTGAAACAGTCACCAAGGCCATTGATGAGGACAAGGCAGTCCACACAGCTTACCTTGACCTTGCAAAAGCTTTCGATGCAATACCCCACTCGGGTATCATAGAAAAACTCACCAACTTAAATGTAAACCCATACGTCACAAGATGGGTTGCAAACTGGCTAAGTGACAGAACCCACAGGGTCAGAGTGGCTGGCGCCACGTCAGACTCCAAGCCGGTCACAAGTGGTGTCCCACAAGGCTCAGTCCTGGGCCGTCTCTTGTTCGGCATCTACTTTTCAGAAGTACAGGCAAACACAGGAGGATTATGTCTGACAAAGTTTGCAGATGACTGCAAATTGGGCGCCATAGTTGAAAACACATCAGACACAGATATCCTCCAGAAGGGTCTCATAGAAATGGATAACTGGTGCCAAAGCCATGGCCTAAAGTTAAACACCAAAAAATGCATAGTCATACCCTTCGGAAAAAACAAGGTTACCCCTAGCTACCATATAGGTGGCAATCCACTAAGCACAGAAGAGGTTATCAGGGATCTGGGGACCCAGGTTGACAGTAACCTTTCATTTGACACCCACGTTGCCAAGGTAGTTAGGAAAACCTTCTACATTGCCCACCTGATCATGAAGGGATTCACATCTAGATCAAGGGAGGTCATTGTTCCCCTGTACTCATCACTCATCAGACCAATGATTGAGTACAATGCCCCATTCGGAATGTATCTTACCCGACACCTGCAGCAATTGGAAAGGCCCCAAAAGTTCCTCACCAAAAGGATAAAGGGTCTCAAAAATATGTCTTATGCTGCCCGACTGAAGGAACTCCAGCTCTATTCTGTCGCATACCGTCTGCTCAGAGGTGACCTGTGCCTATCGTACAAGGCCATGTCTAACCCGGAATTGATGGACATGCTCCACCTCAAAAAATCTAAATCCATAAGAAATACAAGAGGAAGAGACTTAAACCTTAACACAGTTATAAATAGGATGTGCTGGAGGGACAGATTCATCACCCAGTGACTCCCTATGGTGTGGAACAAAATCCCAGTACATGTGAGGCAGAGCACCTCGCTGGCCCTGTTCAAGAGAAATCTTGACAAATGGATGGGAGATCGCAGGTTTACCCCGGGGATCACCTCAGTGTCACTGCTGGACAGAGGCACGGTAACCTAATGGGCATAGTACCTTTCAAACTTAAGGGGTGGTTAAAGCCACATAACTTTGGGCTAGGCTTATAAATGCCCTAGGGCAGATAGCCTAGTATAAACCTATGAACCTATGAACATGTAGTGGCATGGATTGACACCCCAGCCTCTGGGCTATTTGACATCTGTTATCCTTGTAAGGTGGACATTGTGACATATAATAGGCCCACCATATAAGAAATTTGCAAAACCCAGTTCACAATGAGTCCAGTTTTTACACACTCACAGCCACCTCCACCCAGGATACAAATGTCAAACACAGACACACACACACTTACCATGTCTGGGATTAGAACTCCTACCTTACTAGTTTATCAAACTACAGCACTACACAGTTATAGGACAAACCACGGAGATTACTGAACTTTGCCTTCCCCAAATGTGTATTTCAATAGGAATGAAGTCAGCAGGCTTTCCACAGAAGGCCAATTGGGCTGAAGTGACTGTGAATGGCCTCAAAAGCATTGCTCCCTACACAGACAAATAAACGCCCACACTTGCCATGTCTGGGAATAGAACGCCTACCGAGCTACTATATCACACTATAGCATTACACTGTTCTAGGATGCACCACGGAGATCAGTGGACTGCTTCTTCCCCAAATGTGTATTTCAAGGTGAATTACATCAGCAGGCATGACAAAGATGGGCAACAGAGGTTGTATTGACAGTAAATGGCCTCAAAAGCATTGCTCCCTACACAGGAAAACAAACATCCACACTTGCCATTTCTGGGAATAGAACTCCTATCTAACTAGTTTATCACACTACAGCATTATGCAGTTATAGGACATGCCACAAAAATTACTGGGCTACATCTTCCCCAAAGGTATATTTCACTGGGAATGACATCACCAGGCTTGTCAAAGAAGGGCAATGGGGTTGTAGTGACTGTGAATGGCCTCAAAAGCATTGCACCCTACAGAGGCAAACAAACATCCAAACTTGCCATGTCTGGGAATAGAACTCCTACATCACATTTTAGCATTACACTGCTATAGGACGCACCACGGAGATCAGTGGGCTACTCCTTCCCCAAAAGTTTATTTCAAAATGAATGACATCAGCAGGCTTGCCAAAGAAGGGCAATGGAGGTTGTATTGACTGTGAATGGCCTCAAAAGCATTGCTCCCAACACAGACAAACACACACATCCACACTTGCCATGTCTGGGAATAGAACCCCTACCAAACTACTATATCACACCACAGCATTACACTGCTCTAGGACACACCACGGAGATTACTGGGCTATTCCTTCCCGAAAAGTGTATTTCAAAGTGACTGACATCAGCAGTCTTGCCATAGTAGGGCAATGGGGTGGCCAGTGTGTGTGCATGGGCCATAACCCATTCATCTAGAGGTAGAAACACCACATTCAGGCACAAACAGGTTTATATTCCACAGGTACGTGTATACAACTGCTATATGACTATTGCCTTGTACAGTCATGTTGCGCAGTTAGCACTAGCACCACAGGGTCAATAATGCTGAGGGATTCCAGAGGCAAATGTCTATGGTGAGTGACATTTACACAGCATGTGGTTGTAGCCATTTGGCTGTGTGCTGGGTGGGACAGGCCTCATGATGGAAGGCTCTTTGTCACAGTCATTCTCTTCCACACATCAATGTATGTGTATTTTTGGCATATTATAGTGTGTTGACCTTGGATATATGTGTGCATTCCTATCCAATGTGTGGCAAAGCATGACTGGTGCATATGGAGGAGTGTATGCACTAACATCTACAACTGTCATATATGTATGATCCACTGTTGTTTCCAGACATTGCCTTCATTTGTCTACGTGCGGGAGCATGCCCAATATGCCCTTTTGTATTGAATGTGTGGATCCACTACAGGTAGATTGTACTCCAGTGCAGACTTTTGTGCTCTACACCTACAGCTAGCAAACTGTTTCTGCAGGATATCTCTAGATCAGTTGACAATATGGTGTCAAACTGGGCAAGGGATAGTGGGTACTGTAGGTAATTGTGTCTCTGCTGCTTCTGCTACATGGTCCTGGTGTTAGCAGAGATATTCAGATGTGTACTGTTATACACTGCGATGTTTTATGTCATCAAGTACTGTCAGGTAGACATTTTTGCTCACAGTGATGTCCTGGGGAGGACAGGGTGAATGCAGCTGTGTCCAGTATTGTGGTCAAACGCCTACATTTTCCTGCAAACTAATGCCATTCTGGAGAAGGAGCTACAGATACTTGCTGCTGGGTCTGTGTAACTGGTTCAGCACCTTGGTACAGTGGTGGAAGAGGATCCCATACCCGTACATCCATTGATGTGACAGTATGGCCTTATCTTGCTGTGGCAATACCTCAAAGCTGTACAGATTCACACAGGTTACCCAGAGGCAAAGGTCACAAGTCAGGACATTACCCCTGTTGTGGTTTATGAGCAGGTTTGTAGCCACCCATTCTTGTGTTTGCAGCCAAGGATAATACGTGCACACGGCTGTGTTTCAGACTTCACATTCCATGCTGCCCATGCTCCCACCTCCCCCCTATTATTCTATCCTCTTCCATACATTATGCAAACATTCTCTGATACTTTCCCTATAGTTATCACCTCATTACAGCAGTGTATTGGTGTTGGTCCACAGTTCATGCAGTGGGACATGGTGGACATGTTACTATGATTTGTCCACATGGCCTTGCATATGGGTTCTGTGGACTGTGTTATGTTGTTATTTGGGAGTCCATGACATAACATACATTATCAGTATGGGTGAGACACAGGCCTTTGGCAGAGGATTGTAGGCGATTTGATAGTGATGCAGGCCAGCTGTAGCAGGCCATTGCATTCTGTCAGTCCTATAGTCCCAGACTGCAATACAGTATATTCCCCTGGGGTGACAGGGTAGTTGTGCTAGGTGTTCATGCCAATACTTTCTGTCAGTATTGATTAAGTGGTGTGGATGCTGGCAGGGTGCTGCTTACAGCTAGGGGCACACCTGCATGGGACACCTGCACTGCATGCTGCATTCTTTTGCTACTGCCATACACAGGTGGGGGCCTTATTGTACCCATTCCCAACAGCAGGGATAAAACCAGAGAGGTACCTGTGGGTGGTGGTTGGGTGAGCTGGGTGCATATGTGCTATGGACACTACTTGCATCTGACTCACATATATGCATGGGGCATTCCACTTATGCTGTCTTGTGCAGGGACATCAGCTGTTTCTCAATACATCATTCCTATGACCTTTGTGGTCTGCAAGTGTTTGCCAGATGACATTGGTATTCCCTACAGCAAGCCCAGATAATGTGCTGCAAACCTGTATGTACAATTCCAAGGCTGCGTCCATTTAATGGTTACACATTATACACTGTCTTTCTGGGGTATGTTCCCTTGTGTACTGCTTGTATGTCTGACCCAACAGTCATGCCATGTCCATCTTTTAGATGGTGACACATATTACTTCCATACATTTACAATGGCTTACTCCTAGAATGTGTTATACTGGTGAGCATTATGTTTGGCACTGCAGTTGTGAGGACTTGGCCCTGTCATCGGCAGAACTGGGCAATGGCCACCAGGATAAACCTCACCATGCATATATATTGACCACTCTCACACAATATGAAATACACACCAACCTAATACACGCATACTTGCATATTGTACAAATGCTACAATCTATCCTGCTACCTTGGCCACCTCAGATAATCTGTGCTCCACTGGTTTTATACCTACACATACATCTTACTACATTTCTACATAGGATTGAGGGGGCACACCTGACTGTTGCTACGTGTCTACATCATATTGGGGGGGGGCACACCAGACTGTTACTACATGTCTACATCGGATTTTGGGGGGCACGCCAGACTGTTACTACATTTCTACATAGGATTGGAGGGCACACCTGAATGTTACTATGTGTCTACATTGGATTGGGGGGCACACCTGACTGCTACATTTCTACATAGGATTGGGGGGGGCACATCCGACTGTTACTATGTGTCTACATAGCCATGTTGGAGGCACATCTGACTATTACTACATTTCTATGTAGGATTGGGGGACACACCTAACTGTTACTAAGTGTCTACATCAGATTGGGGGGGGGGCACACCAGAATGTTACTACATTTCTACATAGGATTGGGGGAAGGGCACACCTGACACTTGTACACATTTTCTAGGACTGTACTGGTATGTCAGGTACTCCATTTCATTCTGTATTCTAACCTATCATGCTGACTAGAGGCATATCAGTGTACTACATGTCTTAGGTTTGATTGCCCTACATATTAGTTTCTGACTTCTTACCCTTCAGAACTAACATCCCACTGCCTGACCTGATGTAGTCTGTCTGTGTAGGCCTGGGGGGGAGGTTACCTATAGCCATCATTCACAGGTCTTAGCACAGCCTTTGTTTGTGTTTGCCTAAACCTGTCCTGCTGGCTGAGACTGTTGTTGGGTATGGGAGCCTCCCTGATTGGCATTTGTGTGTCATATGGACACACCTGTGGCCCAGCACATTTCCTGCAGTGGGTTTTGTTACCATGTGTAGTACTGGCTACTCTGTTGACACCAGTATTTGTTACAGATCTCATGCTGCCACTGTAGGTGTCTACTATCTGCTGGCATCCCATTCAGCCACCCGATTCCCTTGCATGCTCACATCCATTCCATAGATACAAGTAGATACAAGTAACAACACATACTACCCCATTCGGCATTTGGTAAGAAGAGTGACTTACCTTGTGGCTGTGCCAGTACTGAGGATGGTACTGGAGGGCTGCCTATGTTGGATGCACATAGTACACTCCCTATACATAGTTGAGCACAGGTAGTGTCATGTTTGGCATCCCTTTTACTGTATGTGCGAGTCAGAGAGAGGTGTCATTCCCTGGGTCCCTACTGTGTCAATGTATGTGCTATGCATTGCCTCTTTGCCAAGGCCAGGGCATACTGGGCTTGCCTCCTTCTGCCTACTGGGGCAGGCTAAGGTTATTCCTCCTCCAAATCACAATGTGCCTATGCAGGCCTTGGCAATGGTGGGGGGCTGTGTGGCCCTGCCCCATGCTGTTCCTGCTGCAGCAGTTTCCACAGGATCATATTGTGTAGCATGGCACATATGATGACAATTTGAGTACATGTAGCTGGTGAGTACTGCAAGGCTCCACCAGATATGTCCAGGCACTAGAACCGTGACTTGAGAATCCCAAACACATGCTCTATTATAATTCTGGTCTGTGCGTGTGCCTCATTATGGAGTTCTTGTTTGGGTGTGTGTGCATTTCTGATGGGTGTCATCAGCCACATCTCCAGTGCGTAACCAGCATCCCCCTCTAGGTGACCATAAGGAATGTCCCCATTGGCAAATCTCTGGTATAGCTGTGTCAGATGCCAGATGTGGGAATCGTGATACCTTCTAAGGCGGCCAGTACACACATTCATTATAATGCCCTGGGCATCGCACAGTTGATGGAGGGGAAGCCCTTGCAGTTGATGTAGACCCTACCCCACTCACCATGTGGTGCTTTTATGCACATGTGCGTGTAGTCTATAGCACCCACTACCTCAGGGCATTTTGCTATTTGGTGGAAGAGATGCATATTTCTGGCCAATGCCTCAAGGGTGTTGGGGAAATATATGTGCTCACCGGCATGTGCTGACATGGCATTCAGGAACTGGTGGAGTACGCTGGATGCTGATGCCTGTGAGATCCCCATGATATCTCCAGTTGGCCTTTGGAAGGTACCTGCGGCTAGTATTCTTAGGCCTACACATACTTTGATATCCACTGGGATGTGTTCCCCTCTGTTAGTTCTGTGGTCAGGCATGGCCAGCACACCTCAACAATTTGCTGTAGGAGGTCCCTGTCTACCCTATAGAATTCCACTATCTTCAGCTCATGTAGCCCCTGGCAGGTTACCCTGGGTCTGTACACTCTTCTCCTTCTCTTTACTGTGGGTTGGTCAACAGCATTCTCATCCTCACCACCCTCAGCCTCTTCCATATGTTGATGTTTGATAGCTGCTGCAGCCACTATCATTTTTTGTTTTTATTTGTTAAAACTTCCTCGCTTGTATACACTGGTGGTGTAGAGTATGTGGGAAAAACCAGAGGGAAAGGTGTTTGCATAGTTTATAGTTGTGTTCTTGGCTGGGCGGGGCTGCTGCCTGTATAATTGGCTGATTCTGATACATTTCACCTGCCAGCTATGCTGGTTCTCCTTGATTACCTTCCTACTGCTGTTTTACACTAGTCCTGCACGTCTGGCTGTCAGCTTCCTGGATCACAAATTCACCTCATTTGCATGGTTTTAATCTGCAAATGGGGTAATTTGAATACAGGAGATGCACCCATGCAGGAATAGTGCAGGAGCGCTCATGCACGTCCCTGCAGCTTTTTCCTG
>NC_056741.1:1615535712-1615608212 GCF_019279795.1 Protopterus annectens
CCTTGAGATATTTGAAAAGTATAAAAAAGAAACATACATGGGAAAGAAAGAGAGATCGGATATGGTGTAATATCTATCCATACAAAAAGCAACTCCAAAGATACTTGAAGAGAAACAAAGGCAAATGCACAATACAAAAAATAAGATCACAAAGGAACAACACAGAACAGAAGATTAGTAAAGTAAAAGTTAAGCAAATAGAAACTGCAGTTATGAAATAACTGCAAAGTGAAGGATTTAGTGTACAATGTGTAACACTGGTTATATCAGAGTATGATGGAATAATGAGTCCTCAAATTAAGGAGAAACAGGTGTAGTGGGAGATATCTGAAGAAGAAATATGGACATTTAAAAAAAAAAAGATTTAATATGATGCGATATGTATGCAAAGGAGAAAGCAGAACTAATCAATGAAAAATGCAACACCAAATATATCTGAAGAGAAATACAGGTAAAGACATCCAATTATGGAAAATTTCACAATACAAAAAATAAGTAAACAAAAGAGGAAAGCAGAAAAGAGAATAAGTAATGAGGAAGTTAAAGAAATAGAAGCCGAAGTGAGGGGTTATTTACAAAGTGAAGGATTTAGTATAAAAATACAACTCAGATAACATCCCAGCATGATGCAACAATGAGTTCCCAAATAAAGGAGACACAGGTGGAACGGGAAGCATCACTTGCCACATGAGGATACTCTGGAGCCTTCAGCAGGAAACCAGTACCAAAGTTCAGCTGGAGTTGCACAAGGGAAAGAACGGGTTCAGGCCCCTATACAGTGTGGCAATTCTCTGTGATACATTTGGTTGGGGACACATGGCTGAAATGACATTCAGCTGCAGATAAATATGGCTATTGTGAATTCCCTGTGGGAAAGAGAAGACTGCAGTGCCATGCCCACAACTTCAATTACCAAATGTATATGGAGAAAATAATGTCCATGGCCCTCAGGGCAATATGAGACAGCAGGCAGTATGGCAGGCATCAACAGTAGACTGATCAGTGGGCATGTCAGTGGCAGTGAAAATGCAGTGCTCAATGGGCAGTGCCTTTATAATTGATGAGTGTGGACTACTACCCCTTTCACAGTGTCTAGGGAACATTACCTAAAATTCATACTAGAGCATACATGTGACTACAGTAGCGTGCAGGATTTCCTCCATGCTGTAGCATGTCTACATGTTGTAGTTACATAAGCATGTCCTGTACACTGAGCGCAAAACTCATTAATTCTTCTGCCTCCATGCACTTGGTTATTAAAGCTGTGGGTAAGGCACTTTGTGCTTCTCTTTGCCCACAAGGAATTCACAAAAAGCCCACTACCTCTACATTTAAAGCTGTCCACACTACACCCCTTCATCTACCAGCTCCACCCCATCATCCCCTTCCTCTATCAGCTCCACCCTCCTTACCCATACACTCCATCTCTCGGGATATTCTTATTATTACACTAGCACCCTATCTGCATACTACTCCCCTTCCTTCATTTCGACAAACTTTATTACTCACCTCAATTCATCCACTTTAGTTTGTCTAATTCACTTTCTAATAATCCCTAATCTAAAATGACTCTCCTTACTCTCCTGTCACTAATGGTTTTCCGCTTCTTTTCACTGTCATCATAGCTGGTCCCTATTCAACCTGTTCTAAGCTCCCCTACAGATACTACCTCTTACACCAATAACACAAATCACTCCTCCCTACCCATCACTGCTCATCTATTTCACACAGACAATATATTGTTCTTTAAACCTAAATTGTTTCAGATGCAGTTGTACCTATTTAACATGTACTGACAGTTTAACAAAAATGAAATCCTGTATTTACTATATAATCTTGAAATTCCTCCTGCTCTGTGGTGATATCCACCCTAACCTTGGTCCCAACACCTCACAATCCACATCTTCAATTCATATTCCAGGTATACAAAATATGCTTAAATTTATCTCAGTAAATGCACATAGAATGTGCAACAACATTTTTGAGTTGCATACTTGGATGACTGCACAATCTCCTGATATTCTAGTAATCACTGACATTTGGCTTAAACCACACATAAAGGATACCAAAGTACTTCCCCCAGACTTTAATATGTTCAGAGCAGACCAACTTAAAAGAAAAGGAGGCAGTGTTGCAGTAAAATATCCCGCTTCTATTTACCTAACCCCTCACAACCAATCCATACCCTCCTTTGACAAAGCCAAACTATTGATCACCTACCTTAAATTAAACAATAACAAAAGTCTTTGCATTATAGCTTTGTACATACCCCCTGGCAATAACTTATCAACTCTGGAAAGTATCCTATCTTGGGTATCACAAAATCTCTCTCTAGAAACAGTATTATTAGGTGCTGTTAACATTGACTGGCAGAAACTTCACTTACAGTTTCCCACAGATAGCATAAACCTATTTGGATTGTCTCAACTAATTACTCACCCAGCCTTTCCCAGTGCCACTAACCAAAATGGATGAATAATTTATTGGATTTTGGTCTCCCATCTTAACAAGTTCTCTCAGTCCGAAACACTTCCAGCCTCTATTAGTGATCACCACCCCATCTGTACAACTAGACTTGTTTCACATTCATGTAGACAACACACCTGCAAGACAGTACAAAACCTGTCCAACGTTGACCAGCAGGCATTTACAAATATACTAAACTCCATCAATTGGTCCTTCCTTAAATACTTACCACTAGATGATGCAGTTGAACAATTTAATTCTACATTCCTAAACATTTTAGACAGTTTAGCTCCCACCAGAAAGAAAAGAGTCAAGCCAGCTATACTCCTTGGTTTTCTGTCTATACCAGATCACTCATGCAAAAATGAGACAAGGCTTGGACAACTTACCTAAAACATAAGACTCACAGTAATTTACAGCATTTCAAAGCACTGCATGACCTTGTAAAAAGACAGGTTAATTTAGACAAAAAACAGTTCTATGCAAAGCCACAAGATCAGCACAAATCCAGTCCAAAAACCTTCTAGCACACTATCAAAAAAATCTTAAACCCAGGAAGTCAGTCCTCCCCTCAACCATCCTGTGTTAGTACCTCCCCTGACATAGCAACTCAGTTTAACTCTTACTTCATTGATAGCATAGGTTTCATCGCTAACAAATTCCCTCCATTTTCCTCTACCCTCTCTCAGCCTCCTATTACCTGTCACTCCCGTTTTCCCTTCAACTGGTTTCTACTTCCTTTATCAAATACCTCATGTGCAAGCTCAGGCCACGTTCCCCCTCTGTAGACAGTTTTCCAAATGAATTTCTAAAAATGTCTGCTGCCTCAATCACCTACCCTGTCTCAATAATCATTACTAGATCCATCAAGGAGTCTTATTCCCCCTCATTATGGAAAAAAGTTTTCATCTTTCCTCTCCACAAAGGTGCACCTCCACAGAAATCTCTAACTATAGGCCAATTGCTATTCTTTCACCACTATCAAAAATTTTAGAAAAATGCATCCATAACCAATGTATTCAATACATACTTACCTACTTGACAATAATCTTTTCTTTACCAGCCAACATGGATTAAGACCAACACACAGCACTATCACTGCTCTACTGTCCTTTACTGACACTGTCAACAAAGCTCGTGACTCGGGAAACTTTGCCGCATCTCTGTTCTTAGATCTAACCAAAGCCTTTGATACTGTCTCCCACCCCCAACTGTTATCCCAGCTATCTCTTCTGGGCTTGACCAAAACATCCTTATAATGGTTCACTAGCCATCTGTGTAACATATATCAATCAAATGGAACTTCTCTCCTTACTTACGTGTCAGCACTGGTGTATCCTAAGGCTCAATACTAGGTCCATTTCTGTTCAACATTTTTATTAAATATCTTAATACTGCCAGCAAACAAGCCACCCCAATTCAATATGCTGATGACTCTGCATTAATCTGCTCTGCCAGGACTCTCTCTCATCTACAGAGTTTAACTCAAGAAGCATTCAATTCCATTGAGTCTTGGCTCACCAACAACCTTTTATTACTTAACCTCAAAAAACTTCACTTCTACTATTTTTACCAAAACACTTTTCTCCAAATGCCTCTAACTTTGCTATTACCTCTCAGGATAATACTTTAATTAATGTGGTGTCACATACAAAACTGTTAGGTATAACTATTGACAAGAATCAAGTTTGACCTACATATCAGCAACATCATAAAAAAAATAATAATCAAAACTTGGGCATGATGTAAAGGACTAAGAAATTCATCCCCAACTCCACAAGACTAACCCTTGCCATCACCTATCTCTTACCCTCCCCTCTATAAGCTTCACCTATTCTAACCAATCTTCACTCTTCCCTCAAAGAAAAACTTAGTCAATGTTATAATAAAGTACCTAAATTTGCCACAGGGCAGGCCCACTACTCTCACCATTGCTATGTTCTCAGGTCCGTAAATTGACTCAAACTACCCCAACTTCTCTCCTTTAATCGACTAACATTAACTCACAAATTAGTGTACAACTCCTTATTTTCACAAACTACATCATCACTAGTACAACACTGTATCCCATCTTGTGACCTATGCTTCTGTCACAGGTATCTAGTATTTATTTACGAACCTCAAAGATCAAATGGAGTTTGTCTGTACTCTCACTGTGTTGCAAATCATGGAATAGCATTCCAAAATAATTAGACTTATACCCCACTACTATTCCTTCAAGTCCAGGCTGGAAGAACATCGAACCAATAATTGGATCTCCCCGTGCTCCTTGCCATCTTAGTGCTCCTCTCTTCCCTTCTTCCCCCACTCTTATTAGACTTTCTCCTGCTGTATCCTACTTCCCTTCCTGCTTTACCTACTTCCTAGCCTCACCTCACTTTAATTGCTTAACATTCTAATGTCCTTTCTTTATATTCTTAAACTAACCTTTCTCTGTCCCAGAATTTGACTGAAATGTATTATCTAGTTCCCCTGCCAGAAAAAGTATATGGCTTTTACAACATGCACATTAAGAACTCTCTTCCCACTTTGTATATAATGTATGGTCAACTTTATTGCTTGCCTTAATATTTTGCTTATTTTGTATTTCACATATTCTACTACTTTATTGTTTCAATATTTGTAACCATTGTTCAATTTAATTCCCTTTATGTGTACTGTGGAGCTTTTCTCCCCAGGCCTCCGCTGAAAATGGGCTCATACCCAGTCAGACTTTCCCGATAAACCAATGTCAAGTAAATAAATAAAATAAATAAATATTTATCTGCACCTAAATATTTCAGCCATGCGTCCCCAGCCAAATGTACTACAGTGAAATGTCTCGCTGCCTAGGCTCTTGAAACTGGAAGGAACAGGAAACAGTTGCAACTCTGACATAGTGCTGTAGAGTCATAAGCCAATGAGTTCTCATATAAAAGAGCAACAGATGATGCAGGATGCAGCTGAAGATAATATGTCACAGGAACATTTCTGGAACTTTCTGTAGAATGCTTGCAGGAAACAGAGAACAAAGAATGTTCTGTCAGTTTAGAAAAAAATTATATAAGGGAGGAGTTGTTTGATTTAATAGAGATGGATAGACATATTAAGATAAACGAAAGAAACAGATTGCAGAAATTCAATTAGACCTTAAATGTTAGAAGTTTGATAAAACAAATGGACATAGTAATCAGGACTATTAACAGAAATTCATGTGATATAACAGAAGTAAATAAGATATATTACTGTGCAGTGAAAATTAATAACAGATAAAGTCTTACCACAAAAACACAGAGCAGTTAATGAAAAGTACGGAAGAAATCAAATGCCATCATGGAATGAAATAGACAAAATTATAAACAATGAAATCAAGAAATGTCACTGTTAGAAAAGTATAGAAGAGGTAACAAATCAACAAAAATATTAAAAAGAAAGATTTAATAAAAGCAATGTGCAGTATCAGAACAGAGCAGTGTGTCTCTCATTCACTATTGCAAATAATAAGCAAATGATATCAGCACAGGCAGAAAAACTTACAAGATATGTACAAAAAAATCAATGATGAACCAGAAAAGTATTACAGAGAATTGGGAAACAAAGCAAAAGTAATACAAACAGCGCCAAAAAAAGAAGAAATAGACACATGTTGAAGAAATAACTATGAAGACCCTGTGGAACGTAACAAAGATAATGAATGGGTAGATGAAGTAAAAGAAACAGCAAAAAGTTCAAATGTACACGATATGAAATGGGGTGAAGTAACGGCCAGAGAAATTAATTAAAACTAAATTAAGAAATCATCCTAATTGGAAAAGCCCAGACCCAGGTGCAGTACCAATTTTTGGCTAAAAGTATTAACTTCTTTACATAAAGATTTAGCCCAGAGTAAGTACTACCTATATGGACATCCTGAACCGATACCAACCTGGTTAACAACAAGAAAAATGATACTTCTCCTTAAGCTACCCAAAAAACTATAGACCAATAATTTGCCTTCTGATATGTATAAATGGTTTACTATCAAAATCAAAAATCACAGTTCTGTATTCAATTAGTCAAAAATAAATGTCGGAAATAAAAAAAAGTTATTTCATCAAAAATGAAAGTGGTAATGTCGATAATTTGCAATTCCAATATTATCAGCATGACTCAGGTTACCTTGACTTCTGGTGATGTTTTGTTTATGTTTTGCAGGAGCCACCCCCTGCATATTATATATACAAATGCAAAGATCACACCACAGTGAGGAAAAGGGAAAATTTCCTGATCCCCACTGTGGTCTCCAATAAGAACGTCAACCTCATATGAGTGAATGTGCACTAGCATTCACTAAGATGGATTTGAACATTTTCTGATCTGGGCTACAGAAACTGGGAACCATGTATTCGACCATCCCTGTTTCGCAAAACTGCCATTCAGCATCTTGATAGTAAACCTGTATAAAATATATAGTGGAACTGATGTCAACAGAGACTATAGTCATTTAGAAGAAAACTCCATCATGGAACAAATGATCATTAATGATCATCATTAAGGTTGGGTGGCATGATGCCAGGGTAATCCTATGGGCTAGGCTTGTAAAGGCCCCAGGGCCATTAGCCTAGTACACACCTATGAACCTATTTGTTGCTAAATAAAGTCCTACTGGAGAATTGTAAAAAACAATCTAAGTATGGAAAAAATAGATTACAAAAAACATCTGACAGCATCCTACATTCATGTATAAAGGAGTGCTTAAAAATATAACTCTATATTGATTATTTACATTACAGTGACCTTGAAACAGTGGCAAATCATTTTTCAATTAACCTGTGATAAAAGACAAATTATTATCCCAGTGATAAAAATTCAAAGAGGGGTATTCCAGGGTGACTCTTTGTCACCACTGCTATTCTGTCTTACCCTTAACTCATTAAGCTGTTTACTTAACAGATTGAGTCATGGTTACAGTTTGGCTTCCTGAAAACAATGGACTTTTTCTTTTTGTAGATGATTTAAAACTGAATAGTTCATCAGAAGAGGAGCTGAAAGCACAACTGGAAGTAGTCAAAACTTTCTCAGAAGATATAAGAATGCCATTTGGTCTTGGTAAATGTGCAAATGTAGCATTTAAAGCAGGAAAGCTGCAGCACAAGAAAATATCAGTCTGGGACAGAAATGTGGTATACAGGAATCTGTGTAGGAGGGAGTGTATGAATATTTGGGAAGGTTCAAAAATAAAACAAAAACAAATGTGAACAAAACTCAGTAAGGCATATTTTAGAAGACTAAAATTACTAGTGAGAACAGCCCTGACATCTAGGAACAAAGTTCAAGCTATAAAACATGCTTTTCTTCCTGTTCTAATTTACCATTTTGGGGTGAATGACTGGCCCCAAAAGGTATTGGATCAGCTGGACAGAAAAAACAAGAAAAATGCTTCGTGCTTATCAAATGATATATAAAAATCAGTATGTGTCAAGATCATATATTCCTTGTTCTGTAGGAGGTATGGGCCTTCTCAAAATTGATTACATGTATAGATCTGCAGTCATAGGACTCCATACATAACTGCTGACCTCACAAGATCCAAACATAATGAAAATTTTAAAACATGGAGAGAATAAGTCTAAGATGACTTCCCTGCTTAGTTTAGCAGAAACATATCTGTGTCAAGTGGAAATGAAAATCAAACCAGAAGTAGACAAAAATGAGGCAGCAGCTGAATGTGCCAAAAAAACAAAAGAAAGATTATAAGGTATAGGATCAGATGAGAAGGCAAGAAATGTGGAAAAGACATTCAGTAGCAAGTACAGAAAACTCCAGGAACAACCTCATGTTGATCAGGATCTGAAGCAGGAATGGTTAAGGAAAGGTAAATTTAAAACAAAAGATGAAAGGTTAATATTGGTGGCTCTGGATAGTGGACTACAAAGTCCATTGAATGTGTGGGAGAAACAGACAAATGCAGGTTTTGTAGAGCAGAACTGGAGACAGTTGCACATCTTATTGCTATGTGTGATATGGTAATGGCAGAGGGTCTGTATACTGAAAGGCATAATAATATGGCAAGACTGCTGTATTGGGGATTATGCAAACATTACGATATTGAAGTAGTGGAGAAGCATTGGAAAGATAAGCCACAAAGCATTATAGAGAATGGTGAAGTTTATACAGTTCATAAAATAGATGCGAGAAAACCAGATATAGTAGTCTATGAAGAGAAGACAAAAATAGCATTGATCATTGAAATTGCTACACCCAGTGATTGCAGAGCCTTATGTACAGGGAGAAGTCATAAAATACCAGGATTTGCAGGCAGAAATAAGGGCAATGTGGAAGAAGGTTATTCAGACAGTTCCAACAGTAGTAGGAGCAATGCATCTCATAAAATAGAATTTGCAGTCATATTTAAATATGCTACCAATACATGTAACTCCATAAGAATTACAGAAGGAGTCACTGTTGGGTACATTGCAGGTGTTGCAAAGAGCACTTTTGGCTAACCTCAAAGATTGAAACAATCCTAATTTCATGAACTTTAATCTCACTTTGCCTTAGGAATGGGGTCCGTTTGAGTCATGGTACTAGAAACCCAAAAGTCATGGAGAAATTCAACTCCCAGGAAGGACTATGTACTATACAGACCATCAGTCTCCTGCATTCTTTGTTAAGAAGCAAGCCAAATGAGTATATATACATGTATATCTATATCTGTCTTTTCATCTATCTGCCTGTCTGTCTGTATTATTCTATTTCACTACATTGCCAATACACTAGATCAGTATTCATTAAAATGAATATAGATAGTCAAATTCACAGAATTGAAAAAATATATATATATTATGCATCACTCCCATACCTCCCACGTTAATGCCCACTACTAGTTATATCTGTCAACTTTCAGATTGAACAACAGTGGGAAAAGGGCAAAACCCCACTCCCAAGTATCATCCTGCTTTCGCCCTCTTTTGTTGGCAAAGATCAGTTTCAATGTAGAAATGTATGTCAACAAAACAAATGCAAGATTAAGCCATCAGAACCAATATCTATCTATGAATATTTTAATAAATACCAAGCTGCAGGAACCATTGATTTGTGCATGTTAAAACCAAGACCGAAAAAAAGCAACATGGCTGAAACAATACCAATCAAAAAAGTAAAACAAACATACATCATCATAAACCCTCTTTTCACATTTTCCCATGGGGTTGGGGTGTTATGTCAACTGTCCCCATCTCTGTCTCTTTTCAGTGTCACTCTCCTACCTTCTTTGACACTCATACCTGACAGTTACATTCCATCCACCTCTTTCCTAGATGCCCTCATTTCCTCTTGCCTTCTTCCTCTTTGTCCCAAATCATCTTCAATAGATTGTCTTCTGTTTTTCTACAGATGTGCCCAAACCAATGTAATCTGTTTTCTTTGACCTTTTCCACATTTGGAGCTACTTTGGCTTCTGTTCTTATGTATTTATTTCTTCATCTGTTCCATACCGTGTATCCTGCCAACCATCTCAGGCACTTCATCTCCATCACCTCTAGCTTCCTCAACTGCTGGCCTTTACTGCCCAGATTTCTGTACGATACAGTAGTACTGGGTGTACCACTGTTTTGTACACCTTACCTTCCAGATTCCTTGGCATTTTTCTGTCATATACTACACCTGACACTCTGTGCCAGTTGGCTGCAGCTTTTCTGATTCTAGCTTTGACCTCCTCATTCAGACTTCTCTTCACCTCAACCACCCCTCACAGTTACTTGAAACTGTTTACTTGTTCCACTATTTTCCGTTCTCAGTTCTCAGATCTTCTGATTTTCCTCATTTGCTGCCATTAAAACTGTCTTATATATACACAGTTTCATCCCACATGCCTTCACTTTTGCATTCTATTCCCCTATCCTTTGCTGAATTTCTTGCTCAGAGTCTGCCTGAAATGCTCATTGTCTGCATACAGCAACTTTGTTGATCTGTCCCCTCTGACCTGTTTGCAAATGCAGTCCATTACCAGCATGAATAGAAGTGGGCTCAGAGATTAGCCCTTATAAACACCCAGTCCCACTGGGAAGCCATCTGTGAGATCAAACATTGTTCGCACTTGAGTCACTGGGTTCCCGTATATAGCTTGTACTAATTCTATGAATGTTCCTGGGACTTTAACTCATCACAGGACTGCCCAAGTCAGTTATCTTGGATCTTGTCATATGCTTTCTCCAAGTCTAGGAATGCCCAGTTGGACTCTTTCCTCATCAGGTCAGTTGTGCTGCATTCTGATCTGAATCCATACTGCTCATTTCCCATCTCACTTCCAGCTACTGTGCATATTAGTTTATTAGTCATCATCTCCAGGACATTCATGCAATGTGCAGGAGTCTGACACCTCTGTATTGCCCACAGTTGTGACTGTCCCATTTGTTCTTTAACACTGACACTAACATGCTTATTCTCTAGTCATAGAGAATATGACTTTCACTCTACACTGCTATGAGTACCCTCAGGAGCTATTTCTCCTCTGTCTCAACCAAAATCTTGATCATATTTGCTGTGGACTCATCTGGCCTGCTGCTTTCCCTGACTTAATTTTCCTTAGTACTGTTTTTACGTCTTCTATGGTGGGTTCCTTCTGACTGCATCTGAGGTAGTACATCTTCTGTGCGGTTTTCTTTGTTTAGAAGCTGCTGGAAATACTCAGTACATCTGCTTTTGATGTCCTGTGGGCTAGTGAGAAGGTTGTTAATGGCATCCCTTATGAATGGTGTCTGATTATCTTCTTTATTTTTCTGTCCTTTCCTTGCAAACTGGTATTTCTTTCTGCCACCTACTGACTCACTTTTCAGAAGCTGGTAGAGTGCCTCTGATACCTTGTTCTTGCTATTACAGCTCCTTTTTAGCCTGTTTGTTAGCCAACTGAAATTTCTTCCTAACCTGGTCCATCTTTTCTATCTCAAATTTTCCGGCACTCCTTCTTTCTTTTGATGACTTCCTGGACTTCTTCATTCCACCACCAGCTTTCCTTATGTACCTTATTTCCATACCTGGCTTGGCTGCATATCTGTTCTGTAGAAATCACACATGTTGTTTTGAGGTGCTGTCATTTTTCTTTGACTCCACCTATTTCTCCTCATCATGAGATGCTGGAGCCCTAAGTAATTCCTTAAACTGTTGTGCTTTTACTTCTGTCAACTTCCAGGTCTTCAGCCTGGTCTCCATTGACCTTACAGCCTTCTCTGACTACTGCTTTCAGTTGATTGTGGAGATCATGGTTTATTCTGTTAGATGACTGTATCACTGAGGATTGGTTTGCATTCATAATTGCCCTTTCCTTATTAGGAGGATGTCAACCTGAGTTGCACGTTGGCTATTCTTGTATGTGATCTTGTGATTGTTTCTCTTTCTGAACAATGTATTGGCTACTATCAAGCTATTTGCCAGACATAAGTCTAGAATGGCCTCTCCTTCTTTATTCCTGTTGCCCCACCCATGCTGACCCAGGCAGTCGTCACATCCTGTTCTGCCTGTCCCGATATGTACATTCAGCTCACCCATTATCAACATCAATTCATGTTGCCCTGCTTTATTTAGTAGGTCCTGCAACGTCTGTATGACTATATGAATGCAATCTTTTTCTCACTATTAGAACCCAGCTGTGGGTCATAGTCTGAGATTATGAATGCTGCTCCATCAGTAGGTTGGAGTCTAATTGTCATGAGTTTCACTAATTCTGATGATGTCTCTCACATCCCTCAAAGTGAAAACAAACATATGACTAAGAAAAAAAACTAATAATACATTTAGACATACTTTGCAAATAGTTAAAGAGTTACAAAGATGGATTTTGTTGAGATGATGTGTAGGGTTAGAGGCAGGGGCATGGAGAGAGTTAGGTTTAACAGACATGAATAAGGATAGATGGGGGGTCGATATCCTCCCATACCAGTTTATTCGTGTCCAAATCCTCAGCCTGCCCGGGCCCCAATCCTACATATTACCTTACCAAATACTTTACCAAAAAACATTTTAATAGCAAGAATACTACACAAGATAGTCTCTCTCTCACTCTCTCTCTCTCTCTCACACAAACACACATACTCAAGTGCACGCACACATATCATTACATATGCACAACATTAAATCTATGACCTTAACTAGCTTTTACTTTAACTGTCACAAGGAACACATGCATACACCCTCTCACATCCTTGAACAGACATGAAAACCACAAAACAATTGGCATATTCATCACCCTACTGCCTTACAGTAACCTGAGCCAACAAACACTCACAAACACACATTCCCATCTCAATGCCAAAGTTTTTGGTATATCCTAATGTTTCAGCATTGCAAACACTCCCTCTTGCATTAACCACAAACATATCCCACATAGCAAAGAAAGAATCAGAGCTGCTATTGCTGAAATATCCTGCAATCATAATCAATAAAAAAGGAACACATGCTCTCCTTTTCCAATCCATGAACTGAAAAAAAAAGAAAAACTAACAGTAACAACAGGCATACTTTATCTGAATAGTTGCACTGTTAGGAGAACTTATTATTATAAGGTAATGTGCAGAGCTGGGTTAGGGGAAGGGGCAGAGTTAAGTTTAGCACACGTGTAAGGATGATCAGGGACCCTTGCTTACTGAACAGAAAAGATTGTTGGATGCAGACATAAATGTGGTATTCTCTGAACATCACTGATTTACATTAGTCCAGTGCATATTCTGATATACTCCTTTGAAAGAAAAACTGACCCTGTCTGGTGATTCCTTGGTGTACATGGTATACAAAATCAGTGTAGTGCCCAGCACAAAATGTTTATAGACACACATAGGTTCTATGCTCACCTATGCATTACAATGGGGAATCTACAAAGAGTGATATGGAGTAGCTTTGCCCTGCTTAAGTTATTAATACTGGTTAACAGAGAGAGAGAGAGAGAGTTTGTGTATGTGTGTGTGTGTGTGTGTGTGTGTGTGTGTGTGTGTGTGTGTGTGTGTGTGTGTGTGTGTGTGTGTAGGACAAGAACAGTGTGTGAGTGGGTAATGTGACTATATGTGCACGGATGCTTACTATGAGTGCATGTATTTGTGTGTGTGTGTGTGTGTGTGTGTGCTGGATGACCACCATCTGACTCTGGTGGGATTAGGGAGATCACAGATGCCGGCTGGGCTGACACTGGGTGGATGCATATCTATATTTGTGTATGTAAATGCAAATATGTGTGTGTAACTGTGTATGTGCTTCCGTCACAGAATGTATGTGCATGTGTGTAAGTGCACACTCGTGCTTGCATATGAGTGTGTCTGTGTCTTACAGCGAAAGGAAGATTAAAGCAGAGCCCTGAACTGTACTGGTCCTTCTCTACTCACTATCTTGGTAATTATGCAGGATGTGTCTCGGTGTGCAGGAATATGTCTGCATTTGTTAGTGTGTGTATGTATTTATGTGCGTGTGCTTGTGTGTGCATATGTACGCATGTGTGTTCGTGTGTGTGTGTGTGTGTATATGTGTGTGTGTGTGTGTATATTTATATGCATGTGTGTGTGTGCATATTTATATGTGTGTGTGTGTGTGTGTGTGTGTGTGTGTGTGTGTGTGTGTAGGGACAGGATCTGCTTTTGTGTACTTTTCTAAGAATCTGCACTATTTCCTCGTGCAGGATGGTCGGATGCTCATCCAAGCAATTAGTTGCTTAAACTGCTCAGCTGAAAAATGCATAGTCATGCAAAATTAGCATTTAAGGAGATCCACTACAAAACCCATCATGTGTGACTATGATCCTGTTATAGTGGATCAGTTCAACTTGAGTCACTATGCAGCACAAGTTACTCTTTTGCACTTGTGCTATAGATACCTTGCAATATCCTCTGGACAATAATATCTTTCTAACTGGGGTTTTAATTCTGCTTTGCTCATCAGTATGGTAAAATCCACCCCATGACATAAATGTATGTATTCCACACAAGTGGAAGACAATTTATTTATTTTTTCTTTTATTGAAGGACTTGGCTTCTTAGGGCGAGAAAATGACGTCTAAATACAACCTAGGACATATAACCAAAAAAAAAAAAAAAAAATCAGCCATTGGTTACTACTCCTGTGAAAAGAATAAACACTCAGCGATAGATGATTCAAGCATTCTTAAGTCTTTATTTTATTCTCCAGTGATTTGGAAATGTCTTTGAAGGTACATGTGGTTTGTGTGGGCAGAAGCCGGGGAAAGATTGTTGTTGTTTACAGCACTGAAAATACCAGCTGTTTACATTTGATGATTCCAATTGCACATTAATTTGAGAGTTCATTAAAACAACAGCCTGCATTTATTTATTGTGCATCATACATATTTTATATACTGCTGTCAACCCATCATATTTAATGTCTTTTGAGCTTATTTTATACCTGAAGTTTTATTTAAGCAGCAAAATAAAAAAGAAAAATAAATAAAAAATAAAACCAGTCATATTGTACAAATGTTACCTGACTCTGTCAGTCTATTGTAAATATGTTTTTCAGATTTCTGGTCTTATTTTCATAAACAGATATCGAAAACCATTGACACCTTTAGACTGTCAAGCCTATCCAAGGGCTAAGGTTACCAATATGCCTCTGCTCCTACCATATCCTCAACAAACTGTTTTTCTTTCATCTGTCCCTCATATCCCTCATCTTTAAGTCCTACTGTTGACCTGCATCATAGAGCTATATCTGTCACTGCATTCTGTGGGGTGAGGAGTGTAGGTACAAGTCCTGAGTGTGCTGTCCTTTGGATGAGATGCCTAGTAACAAGTGACCTTTTATCAGTTTCATGTCCATTTCTTATTACAATATTACCAACTTACCAGATTTTTTTTATTCTTTATTTACTTTTTTAATGTAACATAGGCAGCAGGAATTTAATTTGTAGACGAAACACTGAAAAATAAAGTTGTTTGCAAGCAACAACCTCTTTATTATTTACAGATCTCCTTAATGTAGGATTATTCAGATTTTATTTATTATTTTATTTTATTTTTGCTTGACATTTGTTTACCAGGGATGTCTGACTGGACTAAAAGTCCATTTTCAGTGGAGGTCCATGGAGAAAAGCTTTAAGTAAGATTAAACATGTGATCATGTAGTTTCAAAGTAATGATATACAACAGATAGACAACAAGAATTTAGTATAGTTAATAAACAGCAATTTTCAATACAATATTTTCAATACAGTGTGGAAAGATTCCAGGTGCAATTCAACAAGAGACAGATGTCAAGGTAACATTAATGACAGACTATGCAGGGAAACATTGATACAGTTAATTCCGAGCAATGTTCTTCAATACACTACAGTAAGAGAGGGCTGTTTGTATGGGGCCCCACTGGCCTACTGTAGTGTGCTGTCCTGTGCGACTTTTACTTCTACAGAGATTGGCATATTGACTGATATTGGTGGATTTTAATGACAGAATTTTGAGTGGCCTTTTATGGTAGAAATGTTCTGAAATGGGCAGTTTTCTCATTGGTTCATATGCTTTTTTTTATTGCTTACTGGAAAAATGTTCAAAACTATTAATTTAAAATGCACTCTAAGAGGTAGTGCTGTATTATGCAAGGAATATAATTTAATACAATCAGGAAGGTGAATCAAAACCACATGCATGTGTGCATGGTCCTAAAAATGTGTACAAGAGCACTATGATTTGAAAACAGCCCAAAGGTAAACTTTATCCAGCACTGGACAGATGCATTTTCCTTGAATGTGAGTTTCAATAGCATTTCACTGAATGTAAATTTCAAGGGCAGAGATGTTTACTGTT
Source organism: Protopterus annectens (assembly GCF_019279795.1). Classification (NCBI taxonomy): domain Eukaryota; kingdom Metazoa; phylum Chordata; order Ceratodontiformes; family Protopteridae; genus Protopterus; species Protopterus annectens. Next base: position 1,615,551,930 of record NC_056741.1, read on the forward strand.
AATACTAAGTCTGTTTTCACTGTGAGACTATATTGTTTTGTTTAGTAGATGTCTATCAGAGTCTGTGCTATACAATTTGAAATAAAAGTTTTATATTAAATCCAAATATCTGTAATTATTGTAGAAGTTGTTGTTGTTGGTCTTTCAGCTTTTCCCGGTTAGGGGTCGCCACAGCGGAACTCCGGTCCGCTAATGATTGGCAGTTGTTTTTTAAGGTGTCGAGTTGCAGCCTGATGCCCAACCTTCAATGAAGGCACACCCATTCAATGCATGTCTTTCGAACACCCACTCGACCGCGGGGAGGACATGCAGACTCCACAGAGAAGGCACTCCCAACCCAAGCCGAGAATCGAACAGGAGAACCTCTTGCTGTGAGGCAACAATGCTACCGCTGCACCACCGTGGAAGTAAAGAAGAAAATAGTATAATCAATGACAGATCTGAACAGTGTTTATGGTAAGGAGAAATAACAAAGTAATGGGACACTGGATTGGCTTTTTGGGTGCAGGGGAAGCTGGGAGGGGGCTGCTCTGGGAGGGCCCGATCCATTATTCTGCCTAGGGCCACATTTGACCATGATCCAGCTCTGCTTGAGATTGATATCCTATTATATGAGTTAAATCCAGCAGTGAACACTAGTATATACTGGTCAGGCTAGACTGTGCCATCCGCTTCCCTGAAGTGGTCCTACTCAGAAATTCTAACCCCAGAGCAATTGCCAGGAAATTTTGTTTCTGTTTTCTGTGGTACAGATACAGTGGATATAAAAATTTTATACATCCCTGTTAAAATGCCAGGTTTTTGTGATATAAAAAAATGAGATCACAATAAATAATTTCCAAACTTTTCCCACCGTTAATGTGACCTATAATCTGTACAATTCAATTGAAAAACAAACAAATCTGTTAGGGAAAAAAATATAAAAAAATTAAAAAGTACAATACGCTGGTTGCATAAGTATGCACACCATTAAAATAATACTTTGTTGTGTGTGCCTAGCCTTAAACTATTACTTTGTTGAATCACCTTTTGATTTAATTACAGCATTCAGTCTGTTGCAATTGAGAAAGAGGGAAAATATTGGGCCAGTTATTATCTTACTTAATATTCTCAGTTTGAGAGGTATCCCAAGCTTTCATGGGATTTAGTAATAGAGAGTTACCATATTGCTGGAGATTCTGAGTACTTTTACATATAGTGAAGAAAATATGAGAGGAGGAAAGGACACCTTTTAAATGATTCACTGAGCACCATATGGATCTTCAGTAGAGGCTAACTGCCATGATGCTAAACGTGTGAGACTACTTAGGGCTCAAGTGAGCCAATGGACATGTCCAGAGCAGAAAGGTTAACTTAGGGGATTAAGTTCTTGCTCTAGATCCTTCCCCCTGAAAACATGTTCCCTGTTACATGGTAGGAACCTTATGAAGTCATTTGATGGATTAATGAAGTTAATTACAGATACAGCAATGAAGATGTGTTGAGCTTATATATCACATGAATGTTCTAAAGCTTTGGAGGAAAGTAAAAACAAATGAGTGAACACAATACGTGAAGGCAAATTCTATGAAAAAAGAAGGGGGTGAAATCTTATTTTTTCCAGTCCTAGTAAATGACTCTGTCTAAGCCCAAGAATGAATAGAGAGATATTTTCAGAATTACAAGGAGAACAGCTGTTATTAAACTGTCTTTCGGCTTTTCCTGGTTAGGGGTCGCCATAGCAGAAATCCGGTCCGGTAATGATTGGCAGTGAATTTTATGGTGGCGAGTTGCCAGGCCGGCGCCCAACCTTCAAAGAAGGCACACACACACACACACACACACACACACACACACACACACACACACACACACACACACACACACACACACACACCTACCTGCATGTCTTTTTCTATATCGATACCTTGGAGTTTGGCTTGGGGTCCACAGTAGCACTGAAAAGTGGTAACAAGGAACATTTGGAATGTTACTTTAGTAAGAAACTCAATAAAGTGGAAGCTAAATACCTCACAACGTAAAGACAGTGGTTGGCTATTATGTGGGCCTTGAGCTCCTTACAGTTTTGCTTGTTGGGCAGGGAGCTTACTGTGGTCACAGATCATTGTCCTCTTTGGTGGCTTCATCTGCAAAATGAAGGAAATATAAAGCTCTGTAGGTGAGTCCTAAAACTACAGCAGTTCTGTTTTCAGGTGCAGTATTACTCTGGTATGTTCCACCACAATGCAGATAGTTTGCTGAGGCCTCACAGATCTTCCAGCTTGCTTGAAGCATGTGGATTCAAAATGGGAGGGTCATCTGTATCATAGTAGAGTAGCTTTGCAGAGTATCTGTCCAGTAGGTAAGACTAGTGAGCACTGGCACCATGATAAGGAATTCGAAGTCAAGTGGGCAATATTTTTATTTATTTAACACTTGTTACTCAAGTAGGAGAGCTAGTCCAAGCATCCCTTTTCAGTTACAACCATGATTTAAAGAATATGGCAACATTTGGGAAGGCGAGCAAGAGTATGTCAATAATATTGTACCAGAATCAGACGCATTTAGTTTGGAGGAAAATGTTATGAAGCACTTGGAAAAATTCTAATGGAAGATTACCGGGTTCATCAAGTGGCTGGAGTGAATGGAATATAAAGAGTATCTGGAACTGCTTAGCTTGTATTTGTTAGTCATTAGAAGGGGAGTTATCAGATGGATGTGTAAAATTCTACGTTGAAAAATCTGAAGGGCTGACAGTGACATAAAGTAATAATGAGATGGAGGAGGGTAGAGGGCCCATTGCATGCAGTTCACTTTAAACTGTAGCAGAGGATATAATTTTTGTGAGCGAATTATGTGCCTTAGAGCAAACTGGCCATACGGGGACAATACATAAACTGTTACAAAGTAGAACACTTTCATTTCTGTTGCTATCATAACACATCTACAGGCATTACATTGCACATAGGTTCATAGGTTCATAGATTAGTACTAAGCTAACTGCCCTTGCGAGCCATTTTAAGCCTAACCAATTATCCCTTGTGAGATTCAAACCCTGCACCTTACCTTCCCAACCCATTGTTCTTGTTTTGTTACACAAGACAAATAAAAGCTGCCAAAAACTCACCTGTAATGCAACACTCTCCTGAGGTCCACCAGTCCATAAAAGAAGTTGCAGAGCTAATTGCTATCACTTAACAGACGTCTGATAAGCTGAGTGATGTCTGATGTCATGGTGAAGCAATCAAACGGCTTGCAAGACACCTGCTCTTCTTTGATTGGGATGCTCCTAACTGTCCTCCAGTTGTATAGTTCCTGCATCATCTGTAATAAAAAATGGTTGGCGTATTAGCCCTTTTTTCTGTTGACTACAGATTTATGGAATGACAGAGGTGTAGCAGCAGTAACCAAAATAGCAGCAATGCTTGGTAAATCATTGTCTGGTACCTTCAGAACAGGAAACAGGTGCAGTAATGGTATTGAATAAATCCAGATCTCTTAAGTGTCATTAATTCTACAGCATATTCTTACTAGTTATACTTAGGAAGCATTACTTTGTGATATATTTTTGTTTGTTTTTTTTTTAATTTCTTTACAGGATCACTGGCATGTCATTTCAAATGATAGTTATTTTTTCATCAGTGCTGCCCTCACCTTGACAGAGATGCATGGATTTTAAGAGGAATAGCAAAAAATGTATTTTGAAGTGCTCTGCTTTTGGTCATTTATGGCTTCATTGCAAGGAATTATATTATGCATTGTAGAAGGTTAGTGATTTTCATTTCCCCATTTTTTATCTTCTGTTCCTTGCAAAAATTATGGCCTTCTGGCAACAGGAAGAGGATCATGGGCATGAATAATGAAACATCAGAGTCACACTTTACAGACCCTGTAATTTTTTTAGCTTGGATATATACTGGGCTTATTATTATTGCTATTTTGGGGATCTAAAATGTGTTCCTGTCTAAATGGAGCTGGCTGTTTTTATTTTCCTTTGTTCATGCATTTGATTTTCAAATTGGTGTCCTTGTTTACTTCTGTTTTCTTTGGTTGGTTTCATATCTTTGTTTGCCTGTGTTTTTGTGTACTTGCTAAATTATTTAGTCCCTATACTTCTCAAAGCATTTTATTTAATTTAATTGCATTTATTTAAACTGTATTTGATTTAATATTGCTACACACTCAAGTGTGCTAACATGCACTGCATTTGAATTGTTTTTACTGCTGTTTTAAATGCTTTTCTGTAAAAAAAAAAAAAAAAGAAGTTCTAATCTTGTTTCCTACCTTTTCTGTAACTAGTCTATTACAGATACAGATTTACTGTGTCCAGGACTGTTTGTAAGCTTCTGAGGGCCCCCCCCCCCCCAGCCTTTCTGTGTTGGAGTGAAGCCTTCTAGCTTATCAGTGGGAGTGGCAAGCACTAGTTAGCCTATCTACCACAAGAGGAGTGGTTTCTGGCCCAGAAATTGTAGTTTATTGGTTATTTGGGCAGTTTTTTTTTATCTCTTTCTGGTTTAAAAGCCTGCTTTGCTCTTGTTTCCTTCCTTTCCTGTAACTAGTCTAGTCCAGATACAGATTTGATGTATCCAGGACTGTTTGTAAGCCTCTGAGCCCCCCAAGCCTTTCTGTGTTTTAGGGAAGCCTTCTGGCTTATCATTGTGAGTGGTAAGCACTAGGTAGCCTATCTACCAAAAGAGGAGTGGTTTCTGGCCCAGAAATTGTAGTTTATTGGCTGTTTTAGGCAGTTTTTTCATCCCTTTCAACTTTCTGGTTTAAAAGCCCACATTTACGTGGGTTTGCGCTTGTTTAAGCTCCGCACTGCGGTGCCGAGCTGAGGCAAACTATTACTGGCGCCAGAAAGTCTGCTTTTCAGTTTTACCCTTAGATCCTGCTAGTTCTTTGTCTCTTGCACTTCAAATAGCCTAATCATTTTGCACTTCAACAGGTTTTTGTAGCAATTGTTGTAGCCCACCTAAATGCCATCAGCACTAGTCATTCTTCACAGAAATAGCTCCAGTACTTAGTAGTTATGATCACCCCTCCTGGCATGATTAAAGGGCAGTTCCCTGTGCTTTCTCCTACTAACCTGGTGCACTTGGGCATTCTGAGGCAGTGCAACAACTGTCTCATGTACACAGACAACCCTATCCTGTTAACTCCCAACACTCAGACTTGTGAGAGATGCACGTATATCACCAGATTGGAAGCTATGCAGTCTCCAGCCAAGACCGGACTTGCTGGTCAAGAGGAGAAAGTCAACACCTGCACCACACCACATGGACCACATAGCCCTCCAGAATACCAACTATCACAGCTCTCACATAAAAACAGAAACCACACACCTACCTTCGTGGATGCTCTCAATAGAAATTTACCCAAACACCAGAGACCTCCAAGACAGAAACTCACTCAACCACCACAACACAGCACAAACCACAGGACACATAACTCACCTCCACAGTGTGCCCCTCAAACTAAGCCTCTAAGACTAAACACCTTGCCCAATACACTAATCATAAGTGACTCAACAGATGCACACAGATGTCCCACTCACTAGGTTGAATAAGGAGAAAGTAACAGTCAGCTGTCTATCTGGTGTAAGGTGCCAGTATCTGACACATAACACATGCATTCAGGTCACTCCACAAGTATGACTCTGTCATTGTCCATGTGGATATGAATGACCTGAGATGCACCTCCCTGGATGACATGAAAAGAGACATGGTGGAGCTCTCAGATTATGTGGCCCAGGCAGGTCTGACACTAGCCCTGAGCAGTATCCTATCGTGACCCAGAATTATATCACAGTACAAACAAAAAATGATTGACTTCAACAATTGACTAAGTTTCTGGTGTCATTATAAGGGGATCCAGTATTTGTCTGCTTGGGATGACAAGATTGACAGACCTTGATGCTTTGCCAGAGATGGACTGCATCTGTGACCGCTGGGTTTCTGGGTACAGGCTAAGGCTCTTGCCACTCCTGTAGTACCTTTTTTGGGTGGTGTTCCAAAAACCAAATTACCACTGTAACAGCTATAAATATGTGCAATCTGAGGGTCATGCTGTTCAACCCTAGAAGTCTAAATCTCAAGATGCACTCACTCGAAGCACTCCTCAAAATGGAGAACATCGACATTTATGCTGTGACAGACACCTGGTTTAAAGCAGCAGAAAGCACCCATACGCTACCAGGCTGTAACTCATTCAACACCTTTTGCCCCCAAAACATGGACTGAAGCTCCAAAGCTGGTTGTGTCTCCATATTCATAAAAGATATCCACATCTCCAGATGAGTAGCCCAGAATAACGCATCTGAGTTACTTCAGGTACAACTAATATTCGGTAAGAAAGTGATCCAAGTCATAGCCTGCTATAGGTCCCCAACCATGTCCCTAGACTCTCAGTCCACATTCCTAAGCACCCTGGAATCTATTAAGGTCCAACCCAACACTCTCTTACTAGGAGACCTCAGTTACTCCTCCATCAGCTGGGAAAACTACTCAAATGCCAATACACTGGCTCAATGCTTCCTGGAATTCATCAGTTCCAATGCCATGGACCAGCTCATTCTAACCCCCACTAGAGGAAGCAATATCCTTGACCTAGTTATTACTAAGATGGGTGACCATTGATCTACACCAATAGTCAATCCCTCCCTAGTAAGATCTGACCATAAACTGAGCACCATGGAAATCCACATCTCACCAAAACTCCCGCAAAGGTAACTACCTTCAAAAACTTCTCAAAAGCTGACTTTGGACTCCTAAAAACAGAGGTGGATAACTTCATGGCACCCGTGCCAGTGGAAAATAGTTGCATGACTGCCGAATCATACACCAATGCACTGTACGAACATGTACACAAATGCATGGAACTAGCCACACCCAACAGAACCAAGACGCTCTCCTTTAGAAAAGGAAGCCAATCTGGTGGTCCTCTGCCATTAATAAACTCTACAACTGAAGGAAGAAACTGTTGCAGAAAAAGGTGAAGTCCCAAGAATGGAAAAACTCCCTTATTAGCCCATTCAAAAAGTTGAGATCCCTCATCAAATCGTCTAAAGCCAGCTATGAAGGCAGAATTGTGGCAGACAGTAAAAACAATCACGAAGCCTTGTATAGCTATATAAAGAACCTCCACAGTAATACCTAGATTTGCTCTGAGATACTGCACAATAGTACCTCCTATACTCAGTCAACAAATATTGCCAACATACTGGCTGACTGACTCAGTGCCAACTTTATCTCCCCCCCCCAAAGGACCAATCACAATACTGGAAGAATGCCAGGCACCCAGCATTACTGCAGCACAGGTTAAAGCTGCATTGTTCAAGGCCAAGAATATAGCATCCATGGGACCCAATAATATCCCTGGCTGTGTTCTACATGAACTATAAAGTGAACTGGCACCACAGCTGTGTGTTCTGTTCAGTCACAGCCTCACCTCCGGCTTTGTCCCTACTGAATGGCACACTGCTACAGTCATCCCTCTCCATAAAGGGGGAGCGACTACAGACCCAAGGAATTATCGACCCAGTAGCCTGACAAGTCTGATATGTAAAGCTATCGAGCCCATCATCATGGACCTGATTAACAAAGATATAGGAAATCTCCAAACTCTAGACCCCACGCAATTTGGCTTTGTGAAAGGAAGATCATGCCTGCTCAACCTGGGTGACTTCTTTGAGTCAGTCACCAGGGCTGTGAATGAAGGTAAGGCAGTGCATATAGCCTTCCTCGATCTGGCCAAGGCCATTGATACCATTCTTCACTCAGGAATTATTGGTAAACTCACCAAACTAGGCATCAACCCCTATATCACTAGGTGGTTGCAAACTGGCTCACTTATAGAACACACAGTGTGAAAGTAGCGGACTCCAAGTCAGACTGCCAACCATTCACAAGTGGAGTCCCACAGGGATTGGTCCTGGGTCCTCTCCTGTTCGGCATCTACTTTTCAGAAATCCAGACCAACACAAAGGGACTCTGGCTGACCAAGTTCACAGATGACTGCAAGCTGGGAGCCATTATTAACTCCCAAGTGATGCAGACAGCCTACAAAAGGCCTCAGTCAGACCAGTGACTGGTGTCAAAACCATGGCCTTAAGCTTAACGCCAAAAAATGCGTCATCATCCCCTTTGGTAAAAATTCAGTTCCCACTAATTACCACATCAATGGGAGCACAGTGAACACTGAAGGCATTATAAGAGATCTGGGGATGCAGGTTCACAGCAACCTCTCCTTTGACTACCACATTGCCACTGTGGTCAGAAAATATTTCTATGTGGCACATCTCATTCCCAAGGGTTTTGAATCCAGGAAGAAAGAGGTCATCATCTCTCTCTACTCTTCCCTCATTAGACCAGTCATCAAGTATAATGCCCCATCTACTGAGCAGGAGTGAGAGTGAGAAAATAACAGAAGATAACAATCCAAGATGTAAAATCCACGTAGTTTATTGCAGACTGAGCAGGAGTGAGAGTGAGAAAATAACAAAAGATAACAATCCTGTTATTTTCTCATTCTCACTCCTGCTCAGTACTTGGTTGTTTTACAAAATTGTTTATATTTCTCTGAGCAGGGGCGTTTACCTGTGAAGCAGCAATTTGTCAGACTTTTTTAATGCCCCATTTGGCATGTACCTCACTAGACACCTGCAACAGCTGGAGAGGCCACAGAAGTACCTCATGAAGAGGATCCTAGGCATTAAACACATCCCCAATGGACAGACTCAAAAGACTCCAGCTATTCTCTGTCTCATATTGCCTACTTAGAGGTGATCTTTGCTTGACTTACAAAGCCATGTCTGACCAAGATCTGTTAGAAATGCTACATCTATAGAAATCCCAATCCCTCCACCCCACATGCTCCAAAGACCTCAACCTCATTGCCACAATCAAAAGAACATGTGGGAAGGACAGATTCCACACCCAGAGACTGCCCATTCTCCGGAATAGACTTCCCATACATGTCAAGCAGAGCACCTCACTGACCCTCTTCAAGAGAAATCTTGATGAGTGGATGGGTAATAGAAAGTTCACCCCAGGGATCACTCCAGTGGATATACTTGATAGAGGCACTGGGAACTAATGTCAGCTGGCACAATGCCAGAGTACTTCTAAGGGCTAGGCTTGCATAGGCTCCAGGGCCATTAGCCTAGTACACACCTATGAACCTATGAACCTATGAGAAGTATCGTGGTTGCTTGCCTTCTTTTAGATATGCTGTTTTTTACATATGATTTTTATGTCACTCTGCGTTATATGGGTTTTAAGAAATGTGCAGTGATACACTTGTAGTACATACCTTTTTTCTCCATTCTTATCCTGCTAGAACATACATTACTCCAGCTAACAACTATTTTACACCTCTGGGACAATGATTGCAGACCACTGAAAATGAAGAGTCATCCACTGAGTTCTGGCAGCTGTACACTGACATGAAATGTCTTTTTTCTCACACAGAGGTGCATATGGTGAGGCCAGACCTCACATACAGACTGCATTTTTTTGTTTATGTATTTATTCATTCATTTTATAACAATTATATATATTATTTGTATGCTGGCAGTAATTTTGCTGTAATTGGTGGGCATGTCTGTGTGTTCATAGGTTCATAGGTTGGTACTAGGCTATCAGCCCTAGGGCCTATACAAGCCTAGCCATAACAATTCCCTGGCTATTTCTTCCCACACTATTTACTTCCCTGGATCCCTGTCTAGCAGGGCTACTAACGTGATCCCCGGGGTGAATTTCCTTTCTCCTATCCAATCTTCAAGGTTCCTTTTGAAGAGGACCAAAGAGGCACTCTGCTTGACACATATGGGAAATCTATTCCAGAGTCTGGGGAGTCTCTGGGTCAGGAACCTATCCCTCCAGCATGTTTTGTTTATTGTGATGACAAGGTTTAGATCCATGGAGCATGTGGCTCTGAGGGATTGGGATTTGTTTAAGTGTAGCATGTCCAACAGCTCTGGGTTTGACATGGCCTTGTATGTTAAGCAAAGATCGCCTCTGAGTAGACGATATGCGACTGAGTATAGCTGGAGTTTTTTAAGGCGGGCAGCATAGGGCATCTGCTTTAGGCCTGTGATTCTTTTAGTGAGGTATTTCTGCGGCCTTTCCAGTTGTTGCAGATGTCTTGAGAGGTACATACCAAACGGGGCATTGTGTTCTATAATGGGTCTAATGAGGGATGAGTACAGTGGGACAATGACCTCCTTTTTTCTGGATGAAAAGCCCTTAGTGATGAGGTGTGCCACATAGAAGGATTTCCTGACTGTTGTGGCAATGTGTTTATCGAAGGTGAGACCACTGTCCACCTGTGTCCCTAAGTCTCTTATCACACTTTCGGTGTTTAGTGTACTGCCACCTATATGGTAATTCACGGATACATGTTTTTTCCCACAGGGGATAACTATATATTTCTTGGCATTGAGCTTGAGCCCATGGCCCTGGCACCAAGCATCTGTTTCTGTAAGGCCCTTTTGTAGAGTATCCACATCATTTGGGGATTCAGTAATGGTGCCCAGTTTGCAGTCATCTGCAAACTTTGCTATCCAGAGTCCCTTAGTGTTGGCCTGTACTTCAGAGAAGTAGATGCCAAACAAGAGCGGTCCCAGGACTGAACCCTGAGGTACTCCACCTGTCACTTGTCTGGAGCTGGATTTGGAGTCGGCTACTTTTACAATGTGGGTTCTATCAGTAAGCCAGTTAGCAACCCATTGGGTGACGTAGGGATTAATGCCCAACTTAGTAAGTTTATCTATAATTCCAAAGTGGGGGATGGTGTCAAAGGCCTTGGCAAGGTCTAGCTAGGCTGTGTGGACCACCTTACCCTTGTCCATGGCTCTGGAGACTGATTCAAAGAAGTCAATCAGGTTCAGGAGACAAGATCGGCCCTTCACGAACCCAAACTGGGTGGGGTCCAGTGTTTGAAGGTTGCCAGTGTCTTTGTTTATAAGTTCCATGATAATACGCTCCATGGCCTTGCAGATAAGGCTTGTCAGACTGATGGGACGGTAGTTTCCAGGATCCAAGGTGGATCCCCCCTTGTGGAGTGGGATAACTGTAGCTCTGCGCCACTCACTGGGCACAAAACCTGAGGTGAGGCTATGATTAAATATGACACTTAGGTGAGGTGCCAGTTCATACTGTAGTTTATGTAGTATACAGCCCGGGATGTCATCTGGTACCATGGATGCTGTATTCTTAGCTTTGGAGAGTGCATTTTTTACCTGTGTGGCCGTTATTACCAGAATTTGGCAATCTTCCAGTACTGAGATGGGCCATTTAGGGGGTGAGAGGGGGGTGAAGTTGGCACTGAATCAATCTGCCAGGATATTAGCAATATCCTTGGGATCAGTATATTTCATGCCATTCTGTTTTAGCTCAGAGCAGATCTGAGCATTGCCATTTAGATCCTTGACATAGTTATAGAATGCCTTGTGGTTGTCTTTGGAATCTTTGGCAATTTTATTTTCGTAACTAGTTTTGGAGGATTTTAAGAAGGGATCTCAGTTTCTTACTGAGGCTGGTAAGGAGATTTTTTGCATTCTGCGATTTTCCTCTTTTCTGCAACAGTTTCTTCCTTTTGTTGTAAAGTTTGTTTATGGCAGGGGACCACCAGATTGGCTTCTTTTATTTGGATGAGAGCATCTTGGTTCTATTTGGGATGGCATGATTTATGCATGAGTGGATGTGCTCGTACAGTGCCTTAGTGTAGGATTCAGCAGTTGAACTTTCAGCTCCCGTCTGCATGGGTGTCATGAAGTTTGTCACTTCTGACTTGAGTAGCATGAAGTTGGCTTTGGAGAAGTTTTTTATGGAGGTTTTCTTACTGGGGGGTGGGGGTGGGATGTGGATGTTAAGGGTGATTAGCTTATGGTCAGACCTGACTAACGAGGGGGTGACCATAGGTGTGGAGCATCGATTTCCCATGGTGGTAATGACCCGGTCTAGGATATTGGAGCCCCTGGTGGGACTATGGATTAATTGATCCAGGGCATTGGAATTTATGAATTCCAAGAACCGTTGGGCAAAGGTGTTGGTACAAGAGTAGTTTTCCCAGTTAATGGCAGGGTAGTTAAAATCACCCAGTATTAGGGTGTTTGGTTCTATCTTAATATTTTCCAGTATGTTTAGAAAGGTGTAGTGAGAATCTTGGGGTATGATGGGGGATCTGTAGCAAGCTACAATTTGGATTGTAGTCTTACCTAGTGTTAGTTGCACCTGGAGAATTTCAGACGCATTGTGTTGGGCAACTAGACTGGTGGTGTGAATATCCTCGGTGAATATTGACACTCCTCCACCTTTAGTGTTTTGGTCCTGCTTTGGTGGCCAAAAAGTGTGGTAAGAGTTGTAGCCTGGTATTGCAGGGGTGCTCTCTGGAGCCTTGAACCAGGTCTCAGTTACTGCACAGATATCAATGTTCTCCATTTTTAGGAGTGCCTCGAGAGAGTGCATGTTGAGGTTTAGACTTCTAGCATTGAGTAGCATTATCTTCAGATTTTGCATGCTTGTACCTGTTACGGTGGTGGTTTTGTCCTTTGAACTTTGCCTAAGAAAGGCACTATAGGGATGACAAGAGCCTTAGCCAGTAACCTGAATCCCAGGGGCGACAGGTGCAGACCATCTCTGGCAAAGCATCGTGGTCTGTCAATCATGTCGTCCCAGGCAGACAGATACTGGATCCCCTTTGAATGACACCAGAAGCTTAGCCAATTGTTGAAGTCAATCATTTTGTCCTTATATTGTTGTATCATTCTGGGTGAAGGCAGGATGCTACTCAGGGCTAGGGTCATACCTGCTTGGGCCACATGATCTGAGAGCTCTTCCATGTCTCTTTTCATGTAGTCCAGGGAGGTACGTCTCAAGTCATTCACTCCAACATGGACAATGACAGAGTCATATTTGTACTTGTTGTGGAGTGACTTGAGTGCATGCGTTATGTGGCGGATCCTGGCACCCGACAGGCAGTTGACTGTAATTTTCTCCTTATTCATCCTGGTGAGAGGGACGTCCGTGTGCCGGACTATAGAGTCACCTATGACTAAAGTGTTAGGTACATTGTCTTGCCTTAGGGGCTGTTGCTGGGTGGCACACTGGTGTTGTGAACTATGTGACACTTTGGTTGGATTGGTGTTTGTTTGCGTTTCAGCTTCAGAGGTCCTTGTTGCTTGGGCAGGTTACAGTTAAGGGCCTCTGCATATGTGGATTTAGTGTTGCTATATGTGGGTGTTGGTGGTGTGGGTTTAGAAGGGCTATGTGTTGCTTGAGGTGTAGTGTGGGTGCTAACCTTCTCCTCTTGACTGTCTAGCACAATCTTGGGTGGAGAGATCTTTGCTTCCATTTTGGCTATGTAAGTGCATCTCTCACAGGTTGTAGTGTTGGGTGGTAGGAGGAGAGGGTTGTCTGTGTACATGAGGCAATTGCTGCATTTCCCCAGTATGCCCAGATTCACCAGGTGGACAGGAGAAATCATCGGAAGCTGACCCTTGGACATGCCTGGTTTGGTGCTTTTTTTTTTTTTTTTTTTTGTAAAGTACAGGAGCTGTTTTCCCTTACCTTAGCAAGGTACTTTGGGGGGAGGTGGGTATAATAGACTGGACTGTGTGAGTTTTATGACAATCAGATACATTATATTACTATGGTAGTTTTTTAAACACATATTCATTCATTTGGCTAAGCTAGGGGGTGTGTCTGAATCTGCATAGCACTCTTTACATTGCCTAAGCGGGTGTGTGTGCCGTGCACTGGGTTTTACAGGAAGAAAAAAAAAGTTAAACCAGGAAATAACAGCACTGTGCACATTTGAGCACTCTGTTTGTGCGGCTTGCACCCGGGCTTAAACAGAAAGGCAATGGGAAGGGAAAACAGCAGTAGGAAGGTAATCAATGAGAATTAGCATAGCTGGCAGGTGAAATGTATCAGAATAAGCCAATTAGACAGACAGCAGACTAGAGCAGCCCAAAACACTACTACTAACTATGCAAACACCTTCCCCTCTGGTTCTTTCCATACTCTACACCACCGATGTATACAAGCGGGGAACTTTTAACAAACAAACCTACAAAATGAGAGGGACTGCAGTAGGCAACATAGAACATGTGCAAGAGGCTGAGGGTGGTGAGGATGTGAATGCTGCCGAGCAACCCACAGTGAGGAAACAGAGAAGAGTGTACAGACCCAGGGTAACCTACCAGGGGCTACATCAGCTGGAGATAGTGGAGTGTTATAGGGTGGACAGGGACCTCTAACAGCAAATAAGTGAGCTGTGCCAGCCACGCCTGACACACCAAACTGACTGAAGGGAACTCATCCCAGTGGATACCAAGGTATGTGCAGGCCTAGGAATACTAGCCACAGGTAACTCCCGAAGCTCAACTGGGTATATCATGGGGATCTCACATGTATCAGTATCAAGAGTATTCCACCAATTCCTGGATGCCATGTCAGCACATGCCAGTGAGCACGTATATTTCCTCAACACCTGTGAGGTGTTGGCCAGCAATATGCATCTCTTCCACCAAATAGCACAATACACTGAGGAAGTAGGTGTTATAGACTGCATGCACATATGCATCAAAGCACCACCCAGTGATCAGGGTAGGGCCTACATCAACCGCAGGGACATCCCCTCCACCAACTGCCAGGTTTTGTGTGATGCCCAGGGCATTATAATGAATGTGTGTGCTGGCTGCCCTGGAAGCTATCACGATTCCCACATTTGGCATCTGATGCAGCTGTACCAGAGATTTGCCAATAGGGACATGCCCTATGGTCACCTAGTGGGGGGTGCTGGCTGCACACTGGAGCCGTGGCTGATGACACCCATCAGAAATGCACACACACCTGAACAAGAATGCCGTAATGAGTCATACGCACAGACCAGACTTATAATAGAGCATGTGTTTGGGATGCTCAGGTCATGATTCTGGTGTCTGGACACATTTGGTGGAGCCTTGCAGTACTCACCAGCTACATGTACCCAAATTGTTACGGTATGTGCCATGCTACAGGATATGATGTGGCAGAAACAGCTGCAGCAGGAACAGCATGGGGCAGGTCCACACAGCCCCCTACCAATGCCAATGCCTGTGAAGGCACAAAGTGACTTGGAAGAGGAACAACCTGAGCCTGCCCCAGTAGGCAGATGGAGGCATGCCCAGTATGCTGAGGCCGCAGCAAAGAGACAACACATAGCACATACACTCACACAGTAGGGACCCAGAGAATGACACCTTTCTCTGACTTGCACATAAAGTAAAAGGGATGCCAAACGCGACACTACCTGTGCTTAACCATATATAGGGAGTGTACTATGTGCAGCCAACATAGGCAGCCCTCCAGCACCATCCACAATCCTGGCACACCCACAAGTTAAGTTAATCAACCTACACATTGCCAAATGGAGTAGAATGTGTTGCTACCTGTATCTATGGTTGGATGTGAGCATGTAAGGGAATAGGGTGGCTGAATGTTATGGTAGCAGAAAGTATACACCCATAGTGGCACCATGACATCTGTAACACATACTGGAGTCACCATAGCAGCCAGTACTACACAGGGTGACAAAACCCACTGCAGAAAATGTGCTGGGAGACAGGTTTGTCCATATGGCTCACACATGCCAGTCAGGGAGGTTCACATACTCAACAACAGTCCAGGCCAGCAGGACAGTTGTAGGCAAACCCAAACAGAGCCTGTGCCATGGCCTCTGAATGATCCCATGGGTAACCTCCCCCTAGGGCTACACAGACAGACTACAGCTGGTTAGGCAGTGGGATGTTACTTCTGAAGGGTAGGAAGTCAGACACTAATATGTAGGTCAAACAAAGCTATGATCTGTAGTACACTGGTATGCCTCTAGTCAGCATGATAGGTAAGAATACAGAATGAAATGGAGTACCTGACGTACCAGTACAGTCCTAGCACATGTGTACAATTGCCAGGTGTGCCCCCCATACTACGTAGTAATATAATAACAGTTAGGTGTGCTCCCCAATCCTGTGTAGAAATGTAAAAGTAGTCGGGTGTGCCACCCCATCTGAAATAGTAATGGAATAACAGTCAGGTGTACACCCCCACAATCCTGTGTAAAAATGTAGAAATAGTCAGGTGTGCACCCCCCCACCCTATGTAGAAATGTAGTAACAGTCAGGTATGCTCCCCCAATCCTGTGTAGAAATGTAAAAATTGTCAGGTGTGCCCCACCCATCCTAAGTAGTAATATTATAACAGTCAGGTATGCCCCCCCAATCCTATGCAGAAATGTAGAAATAGTCAGGTGTGCCCCCCCACCCTAAATAGAAATGAGTAACAGTCAGGTATGCACCCGCAGTCCTGTGTAGAAATGCAGAAATAGTCAGGTGTGCCCCCCATCCTATGTAGAAATGTAGTAACAGTCAATGGCAAATGATCGATGGTTACCCTGCAGAAGCAGCATGCTACCTGTAGGTGTACAACACAAAAGTCAGCACTTCAGTACAAACTACCTGGACTTGATCCACACATTCAATACAGAAGGGCATACTGGTCATGCTCACACACACAGAGAGAAATGAAGGCACTGTCAGTCAACAACATACTGAAAGGTCATACTGGGCATGCTCACACACTTAAACACATGAAGGCCATGTCTGCAAACACCAGTGGGCCAGACATATCTGGCAGTCGCAGATGTTAGTGCAGACACTCCTCAGTATGCACCACTCATGCTTTGCACACACAGGATAGGAATACAGACATATATGTAAGGACAACACACTATAATAAGTCAAAGGTAGACATACATAGATGTGTGGAAGATGGTGACTGTGACAAGAAGCCATCCAGGCATTTTACACCAGCACACAGCCAAAGGGCCACAACCACATGGGGTTTAGATGTCACTCACCGCAGATACTAGCCACCGGTATCTGTCAGCAGTACAGACTATGCAGAGCACGTGCTAGCTATGTCACATGACTGTACAAGGAAGTAGTCATCTAGCAGCTGTATACACGTACCTGTGTAATATGACCCTGTTTGTGCCCGCATGTGGTGTGTCAACCTTTAGATGAATGGGTTATGGCCCATGCACACACACTGCCCTCCCCATTGCCCTACTATAACAAGCCTGCTGAGGTCATCCACTGTGAAATACACCTTTGGGAGAGTTGTAGCCCAGTAATCTCTGTGGCACGTCCCATAACTGCATACTGCTGTAGTGTGATAAACTAGTTAGGTAGGAATTACAATCCCCAACATTGGAACTGTGTGTGTGTGTGTGTGTGTGTGTGTGTGTCTCTCTCTGTCTGTCTGACTCTATCTGTGTAGAGAGCAATGCATTTTAGGGTAGTCACACTCCCTACAATTCAAATGCTCTACTTTGTCAAGGCTGCTTATGTCATCCACCTATCAATACACCTCTGGGAAGGCTGTATCCCAGTGATCTCCGTAGCATGTCCTATAACTGAGTACTGCTGTAGTGTGATAAAATAGGTAGGAGCTCTAATCCTAGACTTGTCAAGAGTGTGTGTCTGCTTTTAGGGTAGTCACAATACCTACAATTCAAATGCTTCACTTTGGAAATGCTGCTGATGCCATCCACCTAGAAATACATGTCTGGGAAGGATGTAGCCCAGTAATCTCCATAATGTATCCTATAATTGCTGTAGTGTGATAAATTAGTTAGGTAGGAGTTCTAATCCCAGACTTGGCAAGTGTGTGTGTGCCTGTGTCTTTGTGTGTGCATCTGTCTGACTCTGTCTGTGTAGAGAGTAGAGAGCAATGCTTTTTAGGGTAGCCACACTCCATATGATTCAAATGCTCTACTGTGGTAAGGCTACTGATGTCATCCACCTAGAGATACACCTCTGGGAAGGATGTAGCCCAGTAATCTCTATAGCGTGTGCCATAACTGTGTATTGCTGTAGTGTGATATAGAACTCTGGTAGGGTTCTATTCCCATCCACCGCAGTTCTGGATGTTTTGTGTGTGTTTCAATGTCTGTGTAGGGAGCTAGTCACACTCAGTACATTTCAAATGCCCTACTTTGGCAATCCTGCTGATGTCATCCAATGTGAAATACACCTTTGGGGAAGGAGCTCTACAGTAATCTCCTTGATATGCCCTATAACAGCTTCATGCTGTAGTGTGATATACACCTCTATTAGGGATTCTATACCCACACATGTTGGTTGTGGATGTTTTGTGTGTGTTTCAATGTGTGTAGGGAGCAATGCATTTTAGCCTAGCCACACTCACTACAATTTGAATGCCCTACTTTGGCAATCCTGCTGATGTCATCCAATGTGAAATACAACTTTGGGGAATGAGTACTCCAGTCATCTCCGTGGCAAGTACTATAACTGCATAATGCTGTAGTATAATAAACTAGTTAGGTAGGAGTTCTAATCCCTGAAAGGAAAGGTGTGTGTGTGTCTGCGTTTGTAACTTGTAATCTGTATGTAGGTGGTTATGGGTGTGTAACATCTGGGCCCAATGTGGAGTGGGTTTTCTTATATGGTGACCCTAGTATATATCACAATGTCCACCGTACAGGGATAAAAGATGTGAAATAGCCGAGAGGCTGGGGTGCAAATCCATACCCATACATGTGACATCAAGGCCAGGCAAAAAAAGTTAGCAACCATAGTATTACCCATGTCTCATACACACAAACACTAGTCTAGGGAACAGCCACTATGTTAGTCGTACACTGCATATTGCCCACCAATAGTAACTATGGGGTGATTGCAGTGGGCTACAGAGGGCATAGCACCCTGTTTATCTGTCCAAAAGGCATGTACATGCAGACAGTGCACCTTCCCCATGTTCCCCATTGGACACCTACAACACCTGTGGTGCCATCAAATGTGACCCGCAAAGGACATACCATGCCTGAAAACATGCCCTGTATGGACAGATGCCACTGAAAAAAGGGAATGCTGTTAGCATGCTATCAATGTAGGTGCAGGGTAAACCTGCTGTCCATTACAAGTTCTTACCACATGAGGCCAGGATTGGCACATCTGATGATAATATGTGTACACAACATGCGCCAGACACCCCAGTTACAGTTCCACATGTCACTGTACATGCATGTGGGAGGTGTGCACATCACAGACACCATCTACGTCATGGACTTAGGAACACATACATGGCAAGCAAAGCACAGCATTTGCCACATGCAATAGTCACCCAGGTGACTGGATGGTGAATACGATACCCACCTGTGTGGGCAAATCGAGAAATTACACCTCTGAGCCAAATTGCAGACCATTGTCATGTGGTCTGATGCCAAGGTATACCCATCACCTAGCATTGTATAGCCATCTGGCACAGTTGACCAATACACACCTGTGAATCAATGCGCCCATGCATGTCAGTACTGGCACTGTGTGTGTGTGTGTGTGTGTGTGTGTGTGTGTGTGTGTGTGTGTGTGTGTGTGTGTGTGTGTGTGTGTGTGTGTGTGTGTGTGTGTGTGTGTGTGTGTGTGTGTGTGTGTGTGTGTGTGTGTGCACTTGTGTTCCTGTGTGTGTGTTGTCACTCACTACAACCCCCATTGGCATACTGGAACATGCTGTCTGATATCAGACACCTCCCCATACCCTTTGCCCATATAACCTCTGTATGACCTCTGTGGTGCATGTGATATCTGCACAGTAATGTGTTGTGGCAGTCTCACTAGTGATGAGTTATATTCCTGGCCTTGCCAAGTGTGTCAGTGTGTGTGAGTCCCTGTAAGAGTGTGGCTGTGTTATCGCTGGCACTTGTACATGCAGACAGGCATGTGTACTACACCTACTGTACGGCTACCATATCCCTGTTTCAGATGTCACTCACCATCACATATACGTTCTGAGGGCTCCTCCCCATGTAACCTATGTGGCACATCCAATAACTGCATGGAAAAATGACAGAAGTACATAGTCATCAGGGGTTTGATACCCTGTGCTGGTAGGTGTGTGACACAAATATTCTTAGGTTTTGCTCTTCCACCCCTCTCTGACTTGTCTTTGACTCTGTCTGCCTCTCTAACTCCCTCTCTGGTTGATGTGGAAACCTACACCTGCTTTGCTTAGGCAGCAGCATGTGTATTTTAATTGATGCTCATGATCAGCTGATGGCCTCTGCACAAATTGCAGCCTGACTCTAGCTGATTGCATGTGGAACAGCTGTGGTAACATTCCCATAGCCAATCAAATGGAAACACACTCCAATATCTAGGAACATCATGTTGGTGTTGGGCCTTTCCATTCCCTGTGAGCAGGAACTTTATCTGTTGTTTGGCAAACAGCATCTCAGATGGATTGGGGATTTACCTCTAACAACATACACTGTGGAAACAGGGCAACACACAGGAAGGGGATGTGCCTGACCTAACTACAGACTGTAAGTGCTGCTATACTGCATTTGGAGTAATGTTGATGTAACAGGGTGTGTGTGGATATGGCTGTCCTACATGTTGCAATACCTGCCAAGTCAGTGCTCTGTGTATGAGGAATCCCCATCTGTAGGGTCATCTGCAGACTGGGCAGTGTGTGGTGCCTTTGGTTTCATGTGTTACCCAAAGAGCACTTATCTGTGAACTGCAGAAGGTAGTGTGAGGATTTCAGTCTGTAGATGGTGGAACCGTGACAGTTACTGACTTCATATCTCTCATAGGACATATGTTGCAACAAACCCTGTTACAATAGTAAATGTATGAGGTTATCACAGTAACATGTCAATATTGTCCCTGTGCATGTGTTTCCAGCCACACCTCTGTCAACCTTTGTACATATGTCAAACTTTAAGAGGTGCATATGTGCTGTACACCATAATTAATGACATCATATCTGATAACAAGCCAGTGAGATATCAGACTGCTACATATGTTATGTACAGTAGGGGTTATATTTGATGACATAACCTGAACATTCTGTGGTTGTGTGTACAGTACTGAGGTCTGTGTACTTATGGTGAATGTCGACAGTATATGTATTGTTAATATGTACTTTGGCCTGTGTACAGACTGTGGTAGATGCCATTGTTCTTGGTCCCATCCTATCTGATGTTACATGCTGCTCTACTGTATGTTACCATATCAGCTTACATGTTTGTAGGGCCAAACACACAAGTCCCATACCACAGACAGGCATCGGACCACACTGTGTAGAGGCCCAGTATTTGTAGGGTTTGTGTGTGAGTGGCACATATGAGGATGGTGTTGAACAGATAGTCCATATACTGTAATAATATGCTAGCGTACCATATGTGGCTGTGGCTGTGTTCACATTGGATGTAGCTATGCACTGTCACACATGTGTATCTTACCCTGTGCTGTGACATGCCTGTACAGCCTGCTATATATGCAGGTACATGTGCATTCCCCCATAGGAAATATAGGCCAGTGTTGAGGCAGTTTGCCTGTAGCCTGCACAGTGCTTTGTTACATGCCTAGCAGTTTAGTGTACTTACCCAGTGAGATGTCATGTCCAGATACTTGCCAGATGCACTGCTGCCAGGCCTCCCTTAACAGTCATGTATGCCAGACAGAGCAGTGGGATGCTGTACAGATGTATGTCAATATCTAGTAGGTAGTATGTGGCCATGGCACCTCTGTACCAGCGGTTAGTATGTGTCAGGACAGACAGGGGTGATGAATGCATAACCTATGGGGGCATATGTACACCAGTCATTACATGTTATACCCATCCACATGGCTGTTAACATCCACATTGTCAGGTTTGTTCTACATGTTTTGCACTAAAGGGTTCTGTGTATACCTCTGGACTGTCCAGAGTGTGTCAGAATGTCCACATATATTAGCCAATATCTCTGCTGTAGTCCACAGTAGCATTACGTGCTAGCAGCGGTACTGTACCTTGATGTCCTTAGGATGTCTGTCAGTAGCCAATGGTGCACATGTGAAAAGCAGATGTGACCACACACACCATGTCTGTGAAGACAATCACTATTACAGTTGCAATAGTCTACCGATATACCTGCTAGACATACCTGACATCCCCTTGCACTATGTAATTGGGACTAAAGGGGTGAGGTAGGCCTACACTCCATGTTCAGGGCATATGGTGAAAATATATGTATATATAATTATCCAGATATCTATATAGCTATATACACATATACATATCAACATATATAGATGGGTGTGTATATGTACATAGATATACATATACACACCCAGACATATACATATACAGAGCAATATATGTATACACATATACAGATAGTGATACATATGCACATATACGTATATCTAGCTGCCATTCCTGCCAGCGGTCTACTGCTGTTGTATCCCCCACACATACTGTGCAGCTGGGGCAATATATGTGTGGGCTTCACCTACACCATATATGTGTGCCCATATGCACTCCAGAAGCCAGTGTATGTAACAGTGGTATATGGGCTTGTATTATTGAGTCTAGGGGAAGGATGCACCATAAATAACCAAGGCTGTTACAATATGTGGGGGTATCAGGTGTGAGCTGCCTTTAGGTATTTGGATGTACATTACCATACAATCCACCCTGGGTAAATGCAGGCCTACTGCCACCTACCATACAGACTGTTCTGTTTGTCAGTGTGCTTGTGATTGTGTCAGTTATGCCTTGTTATGTGACAGTTATATCCCATTTGGTCAACTGAAGTCTTTACCACCTAGTGACTATGTACAGAGTGTAGATAGAGGCTGCTGAACTATACACCTGCATTACTTACTGTTAATTGTTTGGTATCCTGTGGCCCAGTCTGTCTTTACTATTGTACTATTTGAAGGGCTTGGCCTGGACAGCAACAGTTGTGAAACTTTTCAGACTACTGTATTAGTATAACTGTTTCACAGTTGCATTACTCTGTTTATATGGATGCCAGTGTCTGAACAGTTATATATCATGGCATATAAATCTGTAATAGTATACAAATAATGTTTTTCCATTTCTGCAGACCTGTGTGTGGTGTTTTATCCTATGACCTCTCTGTGGGTATATGTTGCAGGCAACGACTGTCATTTGTATGGGTGGCTCATCCAGTGTCCAGTCTTTAAGGTGTTAACTGTAGGCATAGTGGCTGTTCCATATTGTTTGTACCTACTACATAAGTATCTTACTGTACATATCTCTGCGTGAGTATGTGCAGTCACATGTATATCTATATCCATATATATATATATATATATATATATATATATATATATATATATATATATATAGATATATATCTGTGTGTATATCTGTATCTTCATATATGTGTCTGTGTATATCTATCCTGGGGATGTTGATAACTTCCAATATTTACATTTCCTATGGGAGCCCGAATGAACTGCATGATATGTTACCAATATCAGCCTGACATCATACAGGTGGGATGTAGTACTGTTAACATCTTGCACCCATGTCATGCCAGGTCCTGTTTATGGGATCTACAACACTTGGTAGTGTATTGCAGGGCAGACGTGTTTGGCTGTGGGGGTGGGGTGCGTATACCTATTCGTACAAGAAGTATATTGTTTGGGGCCTCTCAAGCCCATTAACGGTGCATGTGGACATATACGTTTTAGTTAATCCCCCATTGATTTCTACACATGTATGTCCATTTATACCTATATATATATATATATATATATATGATTACATATATATAGCTATGTCTGTATATATGTACATAAATATATATCTGCTTGCATATATGTAGCTTACTGTGTATATGTTGACATATAGGTGTAGACATATATATGTGTTGATGTAGCCATTTACATGTATACATGTTCAGATATATTTCTATATATTTCTATATGTCTGTATATATATATATATATATATATATATATATATATATATATATATATATATATATATATATATATATGTTGTATCTGTTTAGATATTAATATATGTACACACACACATACATCTAAATGGTGGATTACATTCTCTGTACTGTTTAACGTCTGGGCCGGATGATATGTTTGTGAAAACATCAGAGTTATGTATATCTGGCATGCCTTAATGGTGAATCACTTTGTCTGTGGTGTGTAGGGTCCTGGGTTTGAGCCTGCACAGACTGTTTATTTTGTTGCTGGGCAGAACATGGGCCCCCTGCACTCATTTCTTTAAAAGAAAAGAAAAAAGGGTCAATAGGAAAGTGGTGAAAAAGGGGCACAAAGAGAGGAAGACAGTAGGGGAAAATAGCTAGGGATGTGCAGGTCCATAGCTGCCCATTTCTTCTACAGCAACAGCTGTGCATATACACTGAATTTGGAGGTAGGTTTGGACACTCAAATCCCTGGGAGAGGGGTGGGGACAACAACAATAATAATAAGTTGTGATGCCAATTAGACTGGATTACATGTGTCTAGTGCACACGTGCAAAATGGACAGCTATGTATGGGGCGAAATTTTTTTGTGGGAACAGATTGTCTTTTTTTTCAGGTGAGAGTGGTATGTTGGGAAGGGGTAGTAGGTATATTTGGGGAGGTAGGTTGGGTAGGTTAACAGACAAGACAAACAAGACACATACAGGGGCAGTATATGACACATGTGTGGGGTAAACACCTTGATGGGGTGGGGTGTTGGGATATCGGAAGCCCACAAGCCCCTAGTGGTAATAGTGGGACTGAGGTCCCCACCCATGGGCAGTCACCACTGCACCTTCACAGCCCCGAAGGTGGCTGTGTTGGGGGCCTGAGTTGCAGAGCCAGGCTGATTTTCTAATCACAACACGCGGCCCTCGAGCTGGCATAGAAGATCACCAAACTGCTCGTTGATCACTCTACACTCTACACATTGACCTACATCTGACCCCGACATGTTGACACGTGACAGGTGCACCCACTCCCGAGGAGGTGAGCCCCATCCCCTGATTTGGTTTCCCCCAAAGGTGGTGCTGGACCAGTGGACAGGGAGGTCCCGGGTTGGGCCCCACACATGCTGGTGCCCGGTGCCATAGCCAGCTGAGGTGGGACACGTGGGACTGCTGGGACTGGCCTTCCCAAGCATGCTATAGTGTTTACATTTCATCAGCATTTGTGGCTTAGTAATAGTCAACACATTCCATGCATAGATATTCCCATTAACCCAGACACCAGATAAGGAACAGTTGCATAGCAAACAGAACACATGCATATATTGGACCACAGTGGTAATAATAACAACATGCAAGTACATTGATGGCACCATACCACCAATGCTGGAATAATTCAATATAGCACATGCATGGGAACCATTAACATTTTATCAAACAAGTGGACATTTTCAGAACATCGGTGTCATTGCATACCGGTTGGGGTGGGTATGTTCATTATTGTTGGAGATATGGTGGGGTGGAGAGAAGGATGTCAATTAGCAACTAGTATATTCCTGTAGTCCACATTACTTTCCTAGTCAGTGCTGTTATCTGTACATTACAAGTCTTACTACACTACCCTATAGCCTTAGTTTGGACAGTGATATGGCTGTTGACATCATTACACATGAACCGGTTTTACCTGCAGTATACACCTCTTACCTGGTATACCTGTGGAGGGAATGTTTGTTAACACTAACTAACTGTTTGTACACATACTCCTGGATTAATGTTTTGCACTATGCTATCCATCTCTTTCTGCACAGACTCTGGCCATGTGCTGACCACATGCTGGTGTGCCTGGACATATCTAGAATATTGCCCTCTTCCACCTTTAGTGACCTGACACACACACATACAAGCGTTCCTACACCATTATATTATGTAGCACAGTGTGGGTGACAGTGGTCAGTCATACTTTATTATTCAGAGAAACTGCAACGCTCACAATTCCCTACAATACCAGAGTGAACAGTACCAGTACAGATTATAATGGTCTGTATTTCACAGCACAGTGTTCTTATCCAATGTACCTGTGGGAGCAATGTTTGTTAGCACTACCTGACTGTTGCCACATAAAGTTCCAGATTACACATTAGTATCATGCACATATATCTCACTCTGTTACTGTACGAACTCTGACCACAGCTTGACAACATGGGAGTGCAAATAGGACATACTTGACATATTACTCTCCTAACAGTTTCAGGGGTTGCTACAGTGACAGGTGTGTTCTCATAGATGTTTGCCAATCACTTGTATTCCCTGCTTGCTGGCTAAACATCTGGGATCATCCCACAGACTTACCAGGGGGACAGGAAGCAGATCTGGGCACATATACTGGACATTCTGGCCTCATCTGTACAGTTGTGGGGTATGAATCTGTATGCAGCCTAATTCCACTCCCAGGATTCAGACTATGGCTGTCTGCTACAACTTAAACACTGTCCATCACAGTTATGTCTGCTATATAGATATTGATGTAAATCTCCTATCTGCTTTCTGTCTTATTATTCCCCTGTGCTTTTGCATTCTGACCTTGTATTACAACACTCTTATACAGATTTCCTAGACAGTTATATGTTGTTGGACAGTGTGGGTAACAGTGATGTGTAATACCTCATTATTCAGAGCAACTGCATAACATTCTTGTATTTCTGGGCACAGTGTTGGTATCTGACAGACCTGTGGGAGGAATGTTTATTAGCACAACCTGAATGTTCCCACACACAGTACCAGATTTCACATTACTATTATGCACATACATCTCACTCTGTTACTGTACACACTCTGACCACAGCTTGACAAGTTGGGGTGTAAATGGGTAATACGTGGCTTCTTAGTCACATAAGGTATTGGGGAGTTGCTAGTGTGCCAGCTTTGTTCTCATAGCTGTGTGTCAATCAGTTGTATTTCCTGTTTGCTGCCTATATATCTGGGATCATCCCACTGATTTCCTAGGGGGACAGGTTGATAAGCAACATGTATGGGCAACTTTAATAGACATTCTGTACAGTTGTGGGGAATGATTCTGTATGCAGACTACTACCACTGGCCGGATTCGAACCGTGGCTGTGTGTGCTAAAAAGGCAACAGTTCACAACCCAGTTGCATGTGCTATTCGGTTTTTATTGTCTGCATTTTCCCTGTTTACTGTGTATGTGTCTCTCAGTTGTACAAAATTGCCTCTGGGGATTACACCTGTCATATACAGGCATTCCTACACATTCAATTTATGGTGCACAGTGTGGGTAATAGTGCTTAATATTACTTTACTATTACATGATTGCATATCTACATTACCGTATGATACCAGGATATACACATGCAGTCCAGCAGTTAGACCTGTTTTGTCAGGCTATTACACTTTTTATTGGCATACAAACAATATGAGACACATACTGCCATATTCTGTAGTGTATGCAGTACTTGCCTTGAACAATACAGGTTTTATACTAGCAATTAATTTACTACTACTTTTATTGTTATTTCCTATGACAGTAAATGCATGAGTATTACTGGCCTGCCTCGCATCGCAACCTCGCCAGACGACTGATGTGGGCCTCCTGGTTTGTGGCCCGCTCCATTGCAGCTGTGGGTGACATAAGAGGAATATGTAGGCATACCTATCCATAATATACCTGAGCTGGCAATTATTACACACATACTGGGATGATACTTACACATGTCTGGAACATCCCCTGACACTCTTGCCTCTTGAAGTCACTCCTGCAAGAGGTCCCCTTTACACTGCTTCAGGTCGGCATAGTGGTGCCTGACCTGCTCACCAGTTTGGAGTATGCCAGTGGCACTGGTGAGTTCACGGGCGAGATGGTCCCAGGCCTCTGCCTTATATTGGGAGCCCTGGTACTGGCCCTGCAGCAGTCGCCAAACATGGTCTTTAACTAGGAGTCCTGCCATGACCTTGGACTCCTGGATGCACCAGTGCTGCACCCAGTAGTGTACAACTTCTCCCCTTACTGCCATAGTGCCTGCAAGGGTAAGCTACAACCAGTTATGAGATGTTTTCCCACCTCTTGGGATTAAGTAGGGCTGTTATCACACACTTTTCCGTGATTGGCCGGTTTTGAAAAGGGTAAGCTATGGACAAACCTGCTTACCTAGGGTTGGCATTGTTTAAAGGGGTATACCACTGGGCACATTGACGTAGCTGGTCTACACATTGCATACATCTCCTAAGCTGGACTGTGCAATGCTTAGCGGTGCTTACATTAGGCTTTGCATTATATTTCCTTTAGGGCATTGATTTCTTATTCATTGCATCTTATATATCTGCCAGGTATCCACGATTAATGTGTACGTACACTGTATGGGGTTCTTGTGTTTTACTGGGGATTTCAACACTCTATTACAATTATACCTCACTTCTGGGCTTACTGCTGTACTCCAGTTCACATATTTATGTTATGCAGTGGGTTATGGAACATATAACCGTATACTGATTCCTTTCACAGGTTCAGTTTGGTTTTACTATGGTGAGGACTTGTTTGCTGATACCTCATCCTTCGGTGTTTCTGTGATGGCTTGGTGGTTAATGACTATGGTGTGTGGGGTACTGGGTTCGAGATGGCTTGGTGGTTAACAACTATGGTGTGTGGGGTACTGGGATCGAGACATGCCTGGCTGTTTATTTTGTTGATGGCCAGAACAAGGGCCGTTGGATTTAGATTGATTAAGGCACTTTTGAGCAGTTGTAATGGGTTTGCACAAGGATAAGCACTGCTAACCTGCCGTTACATCTGCTTACTGAGAATAAGCTTTAGAATTGCTTAGCCAGTGTAGGCATTGCTTACCGCCGTGCAAACGGGCTTACCCCTGCTAACTAGTACTTAATTATGCTTACTACTACTTATTTGTGCTTAAACCTGCTTACTAATGCCTTTTTCATTATGACACTGACACCTCACATGTGCATTTACTGCAGTACTCCAGTTCATAAAAATATGTTATTTAGTGGGTTATGCAACATAAATATTACTCATAATGTACTTTGCCATAGAAAATGGAATCTGCTGCAGTAGGACTCGAACTGGGAATGCCTCCAGGCATAAGGCAAATGCTCTGCCCACTATGCTATTGCTATGCTGCTTCATTTGCATACATCTTCCTTGTTATCCCCTTCAGTCATTTAAGCTACATTAACCGTAGCTAAGGGATGGGCACACCCGCGCACCTACGGTTAGCTTTAATCAGATTTTTAAAAAACAATAAAAGGGTTTCTTCATTTTATTTATATGTACCGTTGCTGTTGTACACATGGGGGACTGTTGGTGGGGATATGCGGACACCTATGAGCGATCTCACTCATTTCTTACCCCTTTCTGCTCTTCTGCATTGCGGGGGCATGTATATGCTGAGGGCTCTGCTCTCAGACACACCCCCTGCACTCTTACATGCTCCATGTAAGATTAGGAGCTCAGGCAGCACACCTCATTATTATGCATGGCGTGCTACTGTCCTGCTCCTAAACGGTTGCTTCCATACAGCACCAAGCTAGTCATGCACAGAAGATTAGTAAATCCAGGGGATAGTGTGAAAAATTTGATTATTTTTTGTGGAAGAAAGAGTGGGGTTAATTATGGAAGACCGACAATAAGGATGTTATAAGAAAAATGATAAGTAGTAAAACAATAGAAATGTGTATCTCTATGGTTGTAAATATGTCCATTTATAAATATGTAAAATGTAATTGTTTATGCTGGGTTAAATAAAGGACTTCTACACTTTCAATAGGTTCTAGGAGCTTTTTTACATCCCCCTGAGCTACCACTAATTCAAGTAATCAGGACTTCTGTTTAACATCACGTCTTAAGGATGACACACAAATACACACACACACACACACACACACACACACACACACACACACACACACACACACACACACACACACACACACACACACACACACACAGAGTGCAACCCCCCCCATGTTATAGTGCAGTGTCTGCATCTACCTGGTGTGGGAAGGGAACTCACAATGTTCTCTGCCAAAGGTGTGGGGGATAGCTGTTTCATTACTGACAGCAAGTTACTTAAATGCAGTGTATGTGTATAAGGCAAAATTACTGGCAAATAAGATGCAAACTACTCTTATTCACTTCAAATGTTAACAGGACAGGTTTGGCAGCAGCATGTATTTTTCCAAACTTTTGATCAATAAAAACTATGAAACTTCTAATAATTGGCATTACTGACTGCAACCTTAATGATTTTTAACCCTCGAAAATGAAGCCAAAAGTTAAGGTCTGGCAGTTATTGCAGAGGATTAAGGCTTTAAACATTTAATAAACAATTTTCTGTAGTCAAAGGTCCACAGTTTGATTCTTGCTACCTCCTTTTCCTGTGTGACCTTGATTAAGTTACTTAACCAGGTAGGTGTCCTGGGTTGTCTCTTTACTTGGTTTAATATATATAAAAAAGCTAATAGGTAGGGCAAATATATGAATCTAAGTACTTTCACAGTTTCGGAGCAATAAAAGAAGAGTGTGGTCTAGTCAAATGGAACCAGCCAGAGTATTGGACCAGAAGCCTCCATATCCATACCGATATCCAGTCACTTGATCGGCTCTCCCCAATTACCATAGAACATAGTTGAAACCTCTCAGTGTAAATACTATTTTCTTATTTACTTTTACAATGATCCAAGAGATGTGGATTTAATTTAAAACTTGCATTAACATTTTTTCAGCAAAGGCAGTAACAGCCTTTAAATTAACAAAGCAAAAAACCCTCATGTTACAAAAACAGACAGCAAGAGCAACAGTAAACTTTTCTTCTAAAGACATTTTCCATGGGGACCTGAGGAGAAAAGCTCCAATAACTTCTACAGCAATAAAAAGTAAAAGGAAATATTATACATAAGGGAGAACAAACTAAAATGCCGGTACACAGAACAAACTATAATTGTCACATAAGAAAGTGTGAGTGCTAAAATATAAACATACAAACGGTTTAGTCATAGTGGTGAAAAGTTAGCATGTTCTAATATTTGCAAGCATTAGAAGTAATGCCAAGACACTTCGTAAGCAGAGGTTGTAGAATGTGAATGGACAGAGGTATACGGGAGGTTACATGGGGTGATTGCAGTGACAGATCTTGGGGTTAAGCAGATGATCTTTTAGTATCTTTTTAAAGTTGTTGGCATGAGTTATATTTCTGATATGTAATGGGAGTTTGTTCCAGCTATGAAAGACAGAGTATTTATAAAGGTTTTTGCCTATATTTTTACAGGGTTTATAGGTCAGTAGTAAGAGTTGGTTGGAACTACAAAGAGGATGATTGGGGGTGTAATAGGACAGAAGTTTGGAAAGTGATGGGCAGGTAGTGGGGTTATTGAGAAGGGAGTAAACACTTTGGAGTTGAGTGAGAGTAAGTTGATGTGGGAGTTCAAGCCAGTGACATTTCTGTAGGGCCAGGCAGTGGTGGGAGGAGTAGGGATGATTTACAGCAAATCTAGCAACTTTATTGTATGCTGATTTGAGTTTGTGAATAAGGGGATATTGTAGGTTAGTCAGGATAGGGGAGGCATAAAGTAGGGTGGGTACTAAGAAAGTATGAGCAAGGGCACATTTGGATTCTGCACTAAGGTATTTTTTTATTTCTGTAAAGTAGGCCTAATATTTGGTGGGTTTTTTCGATGCTTTGTTGGACATGTAGGTCAAATTTTAGTTGGTCATCAATAATGGTGCCAAGGAGATTAGATTGTGTTTTAAGTTTTATAATAGTGTTGTTGAGAGAAGAGATTGAAAAGGTAGATTTACAGTGGGAGAGGGAGTTAGGCAGAAGAAGGAGGACCTTTGTTTTATTGGGACTGAGGATGAGCTGATTGTCATTGAGCCTTCTTTCTACAGAAAAAAAATGAGTTTTGTGTAGTAGTTAACAGGTCTGACAAGTTTTCAGAGACAGATATCAATGTACAGTCATCTGCATATTGGATGTTAGAGGAGTGACCACAAGAAGCATGAAGGTTATTGGTAAAAATGTTGAATAGTAGAGGGCCAAAGTTGGATCCTTGGGGTACCCCAGTTTGGATAGAGAGGAAAGTAGAACAAAAGTTAAGCCATCTAACTGATTGTTGTCTGTTAGACAGGTAGCTGGAGAACCAGCTGTGGGCAGTATGAGAGAGGCTGAGATGGGATAGTTTGGAGAGGAGTAGAGAGTGAAAAACAGTGTTGAAGGCTTTAGACAGATTGAGGAATAGGCAAGATACAAGTTTGTTGTTGTCTCTGGCCATAGCAACAGTTTCAGAGAAGGAAATAAGGGCAGTGGAGCTGCTGTGTTTAGGGCTAAACCTGTGTTGTGTCGGAGAGAGGATGGATAAGATGTGTAATTAGTTGAGAGTGGATACATTTTTCAAGGATTTTAGACAAAGGAGAGAGGGCAGCAGTGGGTCTGAAGTTGCTAGGTTCAGTTGAATTACCACCCTTGTGTAGAGGTGTAGTGTAGAAAGATTTCCAGAGGTCAGGAATTATGGATTCTTGAATGGATCTATTAATTAAAATAGAGACAGGAAAAACAATAGAGTCAGCAGCTATTTTAAGGAATGGAGGAGGAAGGTTGTCACATTTATTTAAAATGCATATAACAATCCATTAAACTACAACAGATGTGCAGAAATCATAGCCATATAGCATTTAGTGAAGTAGTAATTAGGGCGATCTTAAAGATGCAAGAAATCAAAAGACAAATGTGCCACTGAATTTGTTAACAGGTTCAGACAGCTTACTTGACAAAGATGTTTTTACAGAGGCGGCCCAGGAGCTCTGTCTGGTGAAATAACTTGTTCACACTCACATAGAGTCTTATAGTCATATAGTCATAGAGTCATATAGTCTTAACTCATCTGTACTAAGTACAACACTGCTGTAGCCCAAAACAGTGTATTTCATACTCTTATGCCTGCAAGAAAACAGGTTAAATTAAAATTGTTCATAGTTGATTCTTCTTTTGGCTTTTTCCCAGTTAGGGGTCGCCACAGTG
The DNA here is from genome assembly GCF_019279795.1 of Protopterus annectens. NCBI lineage: Eukaryota > Metazoa > Chordata > Ceratodontiformes > Protopteridae > Protopterus > Protopterus annectens. Next base: position 1,615,584,747 of record NC_056741.1, read on the forward strand.
GATCGTCTGTCTGCTCATGATTGGCAGTGGAGTTTTGCAATGTCGAGTTGCCAGCCCAGCACCCAACCTTCCACAGAAGGCACACACACACTCACACCTAGGGCCAATTTAGTGTGTCCAATCCACCTACTACATGTCTTTGGGGTTAAACCAGAGCACCCAGAGAAAACCCACGCAACCACAGGGAGGACATGCAGACACCACACACAAGGCACCCCAGCTGAGAATTGAACTGGAGAACCTCTTGCTGTGAGGTGGCAATGCTAACTGCTGCACCACCATGGCTACCCAAAACTGTTCATAGTTGATATTTTTGCATTATACTCAGACATCATGCTGTGTAATTTATTCACACTCAAATAAGCACTCTGTCAAAAGTAATAAAATAAGGAAACCAAGAATCATAGCCAAAAAAGCATGGCTCATACAATGAAGCCCCTGTCTACTAAAATCCTTTATACTATAATTATACTAGGATGCAGGATACATGCACAGACACAAACACATGCACACAGATGTGACTATCAATTACAGATCCTTGTATGACTGCATACATTCAAATGTTTGATTTTGATAAAATGAATGAACAAATACATAATGACCCAGTGTCCCAGAACTGTATTTCAACTTCCTACTGCAACAACCATACAGAGCAATCAGTTGCACACCCCTATGCACTCCCAACCACTTATGTCAAAAATCAGAGACGAATGCCAACAATCGGGAACAGATTTCAAATCTTTCTGTTTTATACTTACATAGCTCAGAACTTAAGAGCCAGATGCGTATGAAACTACCAGATAGTAATGAGTTAAATAAAGGAGGTCTGGCAATTTGTGTGGAAGATTAAGGTTACACCTCAAGGGTACAGGGTTTGATTCCCTCACCATCTTAATCAGCAAACCCATAGCTAACTGGGACATTACACACACACACACACACACACACACACACACACACACACACACCTGGAAGAACATTAATTACTTACACTATGATTCATGTTTCAGACTTCACTGGAAGAAAACAAATAACATGATGCCCATTCACTGATCCAAAATGTGCTCTACTCCAGGAAGGAAAGCCAGAACTTCTCAGTTGTCAGCAGGCAATGTCAGAAATGTACTGAATGAAACATGATATTTAAGAAACAAGTAGGGGTTGAGAGAGTTGTTTATTGATCAATTGGGACCACACACTTTCACATAGGAGCACGTGCCCCAAGGGCCCCCCACCATACCTTCACTCCCATTGGCAACAATAACAAGTAGATGACACAGCAAAATAAAAGGTACATGGAGACCAATCAGTGGGAAGAATGGTATACTGTAAATACCAAGAGAACATGCAAAATTACAAAACTTTAAAGCTGGCACTCAACTTTACTTTAAAACAGACAGTAATGAAACATAGCTAGGAGGACAATGCTGCTTAATTGGATTACTACTGCAGTTGCTCTGGAGCTATCAAATTACAAACAAGTCTTTAAAGTCTGAAAATCATTGCTACTTTAAGTCACAGCGCAGCATGATAGACAAGCTGCTATTTAATTCCACAGTAAAGTGAATCCATCCTCCAAGGAGATTCAGAAAATGGTGACTTCTGCTAGTGTCCACTGCAAAACACCTGCATAGTGCATGAAGCAGAGCAAGTTTATGATTTATCTCCTCCATGGTTATTCAGGGAGGGCTTACAGGGCCTGTGTTATGTCACATTCCAAAAGGCGGGTGCCTGGAATGACCTGACCTGGTTGAGCTGTCCTCATCCTTGGGCATCACTTGAGTGGAAGCACAGAACTGGCATCAGTATGATTATTGGTAGCACAAGACATTGATGACTTCAATGTATTGAATGTGGAGGTTGGCCAATAATACCCACATGATATAGCAGGTCGATAGCATTTTTTTTCTTTTTATTCTGTATTAGGTTTGAGACTCTTATTGCTACTGGCAAGTACTTGCCGAGGTCAGATTAGGAAAGAGGTGGAGCTGATTGTTGCATAACTGATGGTAATAGATCTACTATACCCTTCATGTGGATATCTGCAATGCCCCTTCTGGGGTAGCCTTAAGTTCTACCATCTTGGGGTAAATACATAGTGCCAGGTGTGTCCCCAGGTATAACTCTGCTATGTTCTATTTAAGTGACTCAGGGTGTATGCGGAGTACACATGTTTACCTGCTACCATCCCACTGCTAAGGGGAAGTATGTATGAGACTGAGACTGCTTTTCTAACATCTGATCTTACAGTTATCATGCCCGTCTGATCTGTCCTTTCACTTTCTGCACAAGCTGAGCAGAAAGAAAATCATACTGCCTTCCACAAGAAGCAGGAAAGGCTTCTAGCTATCATAGTTGGTACTCCCAAAAGTCTAGCTAGGGTGGAATAAAAGAGCCAGCTACTCAAGGTGCAAAGTAATAGGAGGTAGTGCAGTGCATTACTAGCATTCATATGATGGTATTGCATTTGTGGTCAGAACTGAAGCACTTTGCACTCTCTGCATGTTGTAAACTGCTTTACACATTGTAGCACTCAGATGACTTCAGTTTAAAGTGAAAGAAGTTTTTTTTTTCTCCTGAGTAGAAGCACTATTGTGCTCTAAGTGTGGTATAAACTGTACTAGCTGATTGCTGCAGTTTAAAAGGAAAACTTTTTTTTTTCATTTTTAGAACTAAAGAGCTTTAGTGCTCCATGTGTGGCAAGCAGTTGCTACAATTTAAAAAGTATACTTGCTTGTATTATTCTTTAAATTCACTAATGCATTTCTATACATTTTCCCAGCCATCTCTTTCTTTACCTTTGTTACATCATCCTGCTAGAAAAAATATACCTCTTTTGAAATCCAACTCATCCAATCCATCATCCACAGTATTTTGTTGAAAAAGTCCTTTGTTGAAGAAGTCCTTCATGGTTATATGATCCTTCCATGACTGTGATACTTGCCGCTCTCCAATAATTTCTAATTTATTCTTTTTATTTCCTTTCTGTTTAGTACACTCCCTTTTTTCCATTACCTCCATCCATATTGCTAAATGGCCTGAAAAACTTTTCGCAACTGTATAACCATCTGCTACCCCTGAACCTTCTGATGATATCAACTAATACGTTTCAGCTCTAACTGCCCCCTTCTGTAGGTCCATTTACTTTTGACCCACATAGCTAATTTACCACATTGTATCATTTCCTGATTTTTTGCATCTTTTCATTTCTTCTTGCATTTCCCCTTAAACCAAAATTAACCTGCAATTATAATTTTCATATTAATGACTGTAGTCTAATATTTGATGAAAAAATATATCTCTTTCCTTGCTATTTATACAGGTATACAATGTTATCATTCTATAAACATGTTCTCTCCACCTTACATCCACCACAGTTAACCTTCTCATCGTCACCAACATTAAATCTAGTATTTTTTAATCAACAAATCCCCTCGAGAACAATGCTCACATCTTAAGTTCCAAATGATATTTCCTCCCCACAATTTTTTTGTTTTCAGTCTTTCTTCAGTTCTCAAGAATCACATCCATATCACATTTGGTATACCATTCCAGGATCGGTATTCTTCTTACAGTGCTAATAATACTCTTCACATTTGCTGAAATTAGTCTAAATGTTATGCTTTTCCTTCTTTTTAAGTTTAGAGGAAATATTTTTTACATTTTCATTTTCTCATTTTTACTCTTTCTCCGATAAAATATTTTTCCTGGGCTTTTGTACAAGCAATCCTTTATCCTCAGAATCAGGTTTTTCACTGGCTAGAACTTAAAAAAAATATTAATAGTATCAATCCATAGGGGTTGGGATGGTGGTCTAATGGTTAAGGTGTTTGCCTTACAAACACAAAGTGCAGGGTTTGAGTCTCACAAGGGATAACTGACGATGCTTACAATGGCCCTCAAGGGTAGTTAGCCTAGTACTTAACCTATGAGTCTCACTCTCTCCTCTATATCTTTTCTTCTTCACCTTCTCCCCAGCCACTTTTGCCCTTCCTCATTTATGTTTTCTTCCTTTCCTCGTCTTTTTCATTATTTACTATTTGCTCTTGGCAATCCATCCATAAGTGTCCCTTATGTTTACACAATCTGCATTCAAGTACAGACCTTCTTGGAGTATGTCCTTTCTCTACCATAACTAACAATCAGTAATTAAAAAAGAAAAGTCCCCATAAAAGATGCATGATTTAGACTGGCCACTATATGTTAATGTCCCTCTATTACAAACCACAAAAATAACACTTGACAAGTGATTCACTGTATTTTTTCACATTTCAAAACAGTCAGCAAACCCTACTCTCCATTCCATAACTTTTTCCTCATCTCCAACTTTCACAATATTATCAACAGTTTCACACAGACCCCGCATGCATTTTTTAAACATTGCCTTCTTCCAGATCTTCAGTTCTAAACTGAAAAAAAAACACATTTTTTTAGCATTTAAGCAACTACCAGAAAACAAAATAATTGCTCCATGGATAAATGTCCTTCTTTTTGTTCTATTTACACTTTGCTGTTGTTCTCCTTATTTGCCTGCTGTCACTGTTGCATGTGTTTTATTTACTGTATTATCTGCTGCCACAAAACAAGCCACTTTCTTAGCTCATGGCTGCTTTCCTCTTTTACTTTCTGTCAGTACTGCATACGTTTTAACTGCTGAATTCTCTCCTGACATATCACTCGGTTCCTTTTCCACATTATCATTCTCAGCACTTCTGAAGAAGCTATCTCACTCGCTGAAACAGCAGAACTGCCATCTGGATCACCCAGTTTGGTTATTTTTAACAGAGCATCATCTACAAGCCCTTGGAATGTGGGACAAAACCAGAACATCTGGAGGAAACACACATGAATACAGGGAAGACATGCAGACTCTGCACAGAATGCACCCCAGCCAAGAATCAAATCAGAGAGTTTCTTGCTGTGAGGTGACAATGCTAATTTCTGTACCACTGCACTGCCCAACTGTATGCCAAAACAAATTCAAAGTGACATTTTAACTATGCTGTGAGTTCTCATCCAGGTTGTTAGTAAATATTCCACAGTGTCCTCAATTGCTCCACTTTATCGGAGTTAGTATAGTGCTCCAGTTTTGAAGGTGGAACATTGTCTATGGCTGCAGCTCCTTTATTTCTTCTGCTTGTTAGTACTATGGATGTCATGGTAATGTCAAAACATACTAAATTGAAAATGAAGAAGCCTCAGCTTAAGAATTTAAGGATATGTAGTTTTTAATCATCTCAGTCATTAAAACCACAAATTCTTAAATTAGTCTGCTGGTACTTGTTCATAAACAGTTGTAATAACATTCAGAATATTTAACTGCATCTTTTAAAATCTAACACAGTCAAAAAAGTATTCAAATCCTGGAATGGGTTATTGTGAAGAAATGTTCCCTTTTGAGTACTACCACATACCTCTCAACTGTCCCTATTCTTGCAGAATATCCCTTATTTTGCTTCACATATTTGTCCTGTCCTTATCATTTATTTATTTATTTTATTTTATTTTACATTTGTTGACCGGGCTAGTCTAACTGGACATAAATATCCGTTTTCAGTAGAAGCCCGGGGAGAAAAGCTCCAGTACAGGCAATAAACAATGATTTATTACATAAAGCATAATATGAGTAAACAATACAAGGTAGAATGAAAAATATGTTTCAACACAAAACACATAGTAAAAAATAGGAGATGAATTTATACTACATACTACTATAATATACTTATAAAAACAGTAACAGTAACAAATACACAAAATGAAATTAACACAAGCAGATAAAAAGATTTCTGGTAAAGCCTAATTCATTAGATATAACTCTAAAACTCTTGAAAGTTATGAAATTGTTTTTCATTTTTCTGAAAATCAGTTATGATTACAGTCAGTTGGTAATACCAGACAAAGTTTTATTCTTCTCATTGTTCAGAAATGCAGAATAATAGAAAACGTGTCATTCTATTAATGTTTTATTTGAATTAGAGTAATATTTAACAATTGTTCCTGATTTTATTCCCTTCCGCCTTATTTTTGGCTTTGTTCAGAATTCTTAACCAAATAAGGTGAGAGGTAGGGCGCTATCCCAAAATATTCAGATATTAATTATTTCTACTGGTGTTGTTATATCAAACCAGACAATGAGTACTATGCTGCTCATTCTGCTGCAGTTGCTTGGTATGGTTTGTCTTTATCCATTCTGTTTTTTTCTTGGAGGGGGGTGGAAAATTAGTGCCTTTGTCTGTAGTCTGTATAGTTCAACAGGTAACATATTCACCTTTGATGCAGAAGGCTGTGGGTTCTATTTACATAAAAAGGACTTGTATTAATTGTTCTAATACTGACACCGCAGTAAAGCATGGGGGGGGGAGGCTGCACTCCTGAGTGTTCCATCCATCAGATGAGATATTAAACTGAGGCCCCATCTCTCAGAGATGGTGGTAGCTTAGGTGGATATAAAAAATTCCACAGCACTAATAAAAAAAAAGAGCAGGGATCCTTTATTTATATGGAAAAATAGCTCTTATTTACAAAATGTTTAAATATTTACAAATATTTACAAATATTTAAGCATCAGTGGTGCAGTGGTGCTGAGGTTAACATTGTTGCCTCACAGCAAGAGGTTCTCTGGTTTGACTCTTGGTTGGGGTGCCTTTTGTGTGGAGTCTGGATGTCCTCCCTGTGTTCACGTGAGTTTCATCTGGGTGCTCTGGTTTCCTCCCACATTCCAAAGACATGCATCTGGAGTGTTTCTCCCCAGGCCTCCACTAAATATAGACTCTGTCCTCATCAGACTTTCCTGGTCAACAAATGAAAAATAGATATACAAATCTGCTTATACAGTCATACTAAATTGTCATCCATATTAGACCCCCCCATTCCATTTTCTTTAACCATCATCTGAGTTTACTTAATATTTTTGCTAAAACTCATTTATCATTAAACATAATGTAATTTATTCTTTCATTCCATATAACCTATATAACTTAAAAATAACTTTCTTTTTTACATTTCAAAAACATATGCTCCATCGTTTCTTTTTATTTATTATTAACTTATTTAGCATTTGTTTACCAGGGTGGTCTGACTGGGTCTACAGACCCATTTTCAGTGGCGGCCTGGGAAGAAAAGCTCCATATACAGTACAATACAAATACAGTATAGTCCACAAACAATACAAGCAACATAAGGAATACTATACAATAGTAAGTTGATTGAACGTATACTAGGTTACAAAGTATACTACACATCTGGACAATTCTACAGAGTTATATCATTATAGACAATTTTATTAATTCTAACAACATATTCATAGCCTACGAGTAGATAAAGTGTATAAAAATAGTATGTACGTAGTACAATGTATGACATCAGCTGTTATAGTAGATGAGAAATAAAATGTTGGCTTAAGTTAGGAAAACAATAGCTGAAGAGTTAGTGATGCAGAAAGATAGTGAGAGACTTATAAAGAATAGAGGCATTACAGACTGAGCAGTAGCTTAAGAATATGGTATAAAAATTGAGAAGGAGTTAGGAGAGACTTATTGCAGACTGTGAAGGGGTGAGATGTGACAGAAGAAGAAAAGGATGAAACTAGTATGGAAGAAGAGGAATAACTGAGCATTAGGCTGGATTTATAAAGGAGGAGAGCCATTTATTTTTGAGATGATTTTTTTAAAGACGCTTTAAAGTGGGTTAGGCCAAGCATAGATCTGGTAGCTAGAGATAGTGAAATATATAGTTTAGAGACAGAATGTGAATACAGAGAGTGATTTTTTTGGTGGGTTTTGAGATAGCTAAGAGATTTTTGTCTTCTGATCATATGAATTATGTGGTGTGTAAGGTGTGACTAGATTGGCTAGCACAGAGCATGCTGTAGGCTTGAAAATAAGGTTGTGCAAAGTGGCTAGCTGAATGAAAACAAGTTGGTTGGGGAGTTCCAGACAGTTTAGTTCTAGTAGCAGACTACAGTGGTGTGTGTGATATTTAGAGTTTGTGGCAAACTTTGCAACATTGTTGCAGCACTGTTCCATCTTGCTTAGGGTAGAAGTTTGTAAGTTAGGATAGGCGCACTGTAAAGAAGGGAGAGAAGTAAAAAAGTTTTTTTCTAGGGTAGCTTTGGTTGGTGTAGTTAAGAAATATGTTTCTATATAAGAGTTTTGTTTTTTTATGAGTTTTCTTTATATTTTGCTGTATATGGGGGTCAAAGGAAAGTTTATTGTCAATGATTACTCCTAGAAGTTTGGTTTCCTGCACTATTTCTATGACAGTGTTTTCAGTTGCAAAGATATTGAAATGATCAGTCACAGGGGAGGTGTTTTGGGGTGAAAGAGTACTACTTTAGTCTTTGGATTAAGAAAGAGTCGGGCATTTTTTAGCCAGGATTTAACTGCAGTAAAGGACTGCTGAGTTTGTGAAAGCAGTTCAGTGTAAGTATATTCCATCACATTTCTTCTTATATGTCATATTTCCTTTTTCTGGCAATTTATCTATTTCCATTCTCTACAAAAATCTTGATATACTACTTTTCAATTACACTATTTGCTGCTTATTTTTATAGCTTTATTGTTTTTTCATCTGTCACATTTTCCCATGCTTTTACATAGTAATGTTTTATCATAACATTCGTATACCATACTTTTCTATCTTCTTCTGTATCATTAGTTTTTGTTTTCAATAAAAATAAGTTTCCTCAGTAACATTTTATTTGTCATTTATAAACTAATTTTCTCATTTGCTTTTTTACCATACCCCAAAATGTATCATACTTATATTTATACAGTTCTACTACTAATCTCTTATTTCATTTATTCACTTTAACACTTTCTACAAATTTAATGAAGCAACCCATACCACTGGTTAATTAACCCTAAACCTCCTTTTCTGTTATTTACATACAAAACTCCTCTTTTTACTCATTTTAATCTAGAACCCCACATAAATGAAACAATATCTGCAATAATTCCTTTTCAAATACTATTGGCAACATAAATACACTTGTTAAGTATGCTATTTTCACATCAGAATTGAATTTATCACATAAGACTATATTTTCTGAATGCTAATTTATATGTTCTCTAGATAGACATTGGTTTTATTTAATCTATTATTTTTTCCCATTCAGTTCTACTTACATCTTTATTCCCAAATGTTATAACTAACATAGAAATTTCATTAATTGTAAAATATATACACCCAATCTTTACTACATCACCTAAACCTTTAAATTTCTTTTTATTTAAAGCCATCCCTATCATCTGAATATACTCACTTTTTTTTTCAAATTGTTACATCTTTTATCCAAATGTTGGGTTTTTTTGCAATTATGTCTTCTGCATATTTTAACAGAACTAGCATTCTTAACCCTAAAGGTATTACATAACCCAACTCCTTCATTTTGTAATTTATTTCAAGTACTATTATGTTCATAACATATGCAAAGAGTAAATAACTCACTAGACGTCTGTGTCTTACATCATTCTTCATATGTACCTCTTAGCTTAACCAGCCATTTAGAAGTGTTATTACATTATTTCTATTGTATGTTGACATAAATAATTTCCTAAACTTCTTACTTATATTATATTCTTTCATTACTACTCACAAGATTTTATGTCCAGTTGTTTCAAATGACTGAAGATTTCTTATCATGATTTTTGCTTCTTCTTTTCTATGCATATCATCCACAGTTTCTCTATCATTAATCATTTTTGACAACCCTTCTCCTTTACACTATCCATAATATTTTCCATTTTAGTCTCAAATCTGTTTTGTATTATTTTCATAAAGATCTTCTAATCATTATTATTCAATACTATGGTTCTCAATTTTTTGTCTCCTATCTTCTTTTTTCCATATGGATTTAAGTATTCAACCACATATTTTTTATACATGAAACCTTAATTTAACAATTTGTCCAAATCTTTAAAAATATTATTTTGCCAATCCCTTAAATTTTTATACATTTTCATACCCTATTCCATTTGGTTCTGCAACCAAATCTACATTTACTTGTCCTAATACTTAATCTAACTTATTTAAAGAAATCTCCTATTCCAACTCTGTATTCTCTTTTGCTGTTAACTTTTTTTACTTTCTGTGTTGCCAGTGCACTGGCCCAGCAATCAAGGAGCCTCAATCCTCACCACTGACGCAAGTGAGGGGCATGCACATTGGGAATGATAACAAATACACACACATTAAAGTACAATTTTCCTTAAGAGCACATAGGGATCACAGTCAGTCTAGGGCTTGTTTCTCCCTTTCTCTCCAGATCCCCAGTAGGACTCCCAACTGGCACGTCTATAGAGTCCAGATCTCAGCCTAGTGGTCAAGCTAAAACCTTCAGCACTCTCTCTGTCCAACCAGTGCTTTGTGTCCCTGCCCAAGTAGCTGACACACACACACTTTGAGATATGAATTATATACAAACACACAGACACTCCTGGGGAAGGCTAGCACAGGTTCTCCAGCTATGCCCCTTCTGCCCAGACTATACGGTAGTACCACCTGCCAACAACCACTAATATCAGCTACTAATAAGGCCCTTATCAAAGGGTGTCCAATTATTACTATGTCATATTATTATCCAAATGGTAAGGTGATGAACAGCAAGCCTTATTTGGGGTGGCTTGGACAGTATCACTATAAACATGCAATGTACTCTAGAGCTTAAATTATCTCTATATAAAACAGTGACAGCTGAAAGGTTTAAAAATATTTAATAATAAATTATAAGAACACAAGACAATACTTCTTACTGTACACTGCTAGTCAAGAGTTCAAAGATCACATAGAAATGCTTAAAATAATACAGTAGAAAAGTTTTGACATCAATACAGAAAGCAACTAGTCTAATCTTCCTATTTCCTAGCTATTTCTAAGAGCAATCACAGTTCTAAAAACAAACTTACATATAGAGCAAAGCAGTGCTGGTGATGTTGGATGTTTTGAAGACAAATGCAAAATGCTCTGAGTCTTTCTGTCCTTAAATTAATAGCACAGTACTACTGATTCATTTCAGATTACATCATTTTTTTTCTCTGGTTTCCAGGTTAACAGAAACTCAGAATTTAGAAGCCCTTTTGTTCTTGCACCTGGCCAGGAAGCTACAGCAATAAAAGACATTACACATGCAAATTCTAGCAATTAATTCTGGTCTCAAAACAATAGCATGAATTCCTTCATCCAGACATCTCGGCTCTGAGTTTTGAGATCAAACAATTATACAATGCTTGACTTATCAGCTTTCCTCCAGCAGAGTGCAATGTGGTTACATTTTGAAGTTCAACATTTTACAAAGAGAACAAGCATGTGACTTACATTAATATTTACAAATGACAGGATTATCTACAAAATCCTATCTAGCTAGGCTCGTAGCCTTCACATATCTTCACACTTTCCATGCTTTTTTCACTACCTTTTTTCTTTAATTTATATCTGTACATATTGTACAACACTATTCATAATAATTTCCTGAGTTCTTTCTATTTTTCTTTTTTTCATTTCATTTCTCTCATTACACTTCCATATTCCTTTACTAATTTGCTTGAGCAACTCAATACTTCTCTTTTTCCTTGTTAAAATATATTTGCTTATGAACAATTTTTGTGCTTTATATTGATTTCTTTTATATAATTTGTTTTCTTTGTCAAAGTACTTTCTATCATTATGCTCTAAATCATCCAATCCATCATTATATTTTCTTTTATATTTTTCTTTCTCTACTTTTCTCACATCATATTGCCACTGTAAAAATACTTTTTATATTTTTCCTTAAATATCATCCACCATTCAGACCATTTTTATAAAATGTTGTCATTGTAATATGATCTTTCCTATAACTGCATTGCTAATCTCTTTCCTTCTTCATTCCATGCTTTCTCATGTATCCCTTTTATTCATTGTCCTATTTTTATATATTGCTTATTTTCCTTTAACTCTAGTCATATTGCAAGATAATCAGAAAATCCTGTTTCAACTACCTCCCCTTCTCCTATAACTAAAACTTCTGAAACTATAAAATAATCTATTTCATTTCTATACATTTACTTTCTGTAAGGCCATGCATTTTGTCCCAAAGTTTTATCTTACCACATTGTATAACTTCTGACATTTTTCTTAAATAATTTTCTTTCTTTTTATGCTTGTTTCTTAAATCACAGGTAAAGTCTCCTACTATTATAATATTCATATTCATCATTATATAGAGTAAAATATGATTAAATAAGCTTTCCCTTTCTTTACTGTTAGTACAAGCATATGATGTTTTAATTCCATATACTTGTCCTTTCCGTTTTAAATCTACAATGGTTATTCTTCCCATTTTTGCTAAAGTTATATCTAAAATCATTACTGTATTTCTACAGAATACAGCGATTCCAGAACATCTCTTACTTCCCAAATGGCAGAGCATCTTTCCTCCCCATAGTTTGTCTGTTTGTAATCTTTCTTCATTTGTTAAAAATCTTCCCCTGGATTCAACAAGCCCTGAACGGTGTGCAGGACTAGTGCAGGAGCTCCAGCAGGCAATATGTCCATCATGTGATCCAGGAATAAGCTGCAGGGACGTGCACGAGTGCTCATGCACTAGTCCTGCACGGACTCAGCTCCTGTATGCAAATTACCCCATTTGCAGGTGAAATCCATGCAAATCAGGTGAATTTCTGATCCAGGAAGCTGTCAGCCGGCCGTGCAGAATGAGTGTAATCTGCAGAAATGTACTGGGTTAGTAACCAAGAACATTTCTGCAAACTACAAAACTGAGCCATGACCGCTCCAAATAAAGGGTGTATATAATGTGTAAAGCATGCCAATGGCCAAATATATGGACATTGGCATGGAAAACAGTTAAAAAAAACTTTTTTAGCTGATTTCTGCTGTTTAAGCATAGGGCAGCAGCGTGCAAATGGGATTGAGTGAAAAATAAAAAAAAAAAACCTGAAATAAGCATTCTAACCAAAATCACTATTTTGCCATTATACTCAATAGCAAGCAGAAGGCAACAGGGCCAGTGAATAGTGGTTGCTAACGAGGTGGGGGGGGGCTCAGTGTGGGACCTGTAACTATGCAGAAGCAGGCAATCCAATGCAAATGGGAATGATACTGAATCCCAGATTTCCCCTCAATGCTAGTCAGCACCCAACAGTGTAAGAGCAGGAATAACTTGGTGCAAGCCTAGGAGTAAGCTGACATCATGGGAGGTGTCAGGCATACTGTAAGTGGATTGGAGCCCTGTGGCTCGGGTTTGACCTTAGCTTAGCAGAGCTAAGCAAGGAGGTGTGTCTGAGGCTACCTAGCACTCTTTACATTGCCTAAGCGGGTGCACACACCGTGCACTGGGTTTTAAAGGAAAAAACAAGTAAACCAGGAAATACCAGCTCTGTGCACATTTGAGCACTCTGTTTGTGTGGCGTGCCTCTGGGCTTAAACAGGAAGGCAATGGGAGGGAAAAACAGCAGTAGGAAGGTAATCTAGGAGAACTAGCATCGCTGGCAGGTGAAATGTATCAAAATCAGCCAATTACACAGGCAGCAGACCAGCCCAGCCCAGAACACTACTATAAACTATGGAAACACCTTTCCCTCTGGTTTTTCCAACATAGCCTACACCACCAGTGTATACAAGTGGGGAAATTGTAGCAAACAAAAACAACAAAATGATAGGGGCTGCAGCAGCTATCAGACATCAACATGTGGAAGAGGATGAGGGTAGTGAGGATGAGAATGCTGTTAATCAACCCCCAGTGAGGAGACAGAGAAGGGTATACAGACCCAGGGTAACTAACCAGGAGCTACATGAGCTGGAGATAGTGAAGCACTATAGGGTGGACAGGGGCCTCCTACAGCAAATTGTTGAGCTGTGCCAGCCATGCCTGACACACAGAACTAACAGAGGGGATCCCATCCCAGTGGATACCAAGGTATGTGTAGGCTTAAGAATACTAGCCACAGGTACCTCCCAAAGTCCAGCTGGGGATATCATGAGGATCTCACAGGTATCAGCATCCAGGGTATTTCACCAGTTCCTGGATGCCATGTCGGCACATGCCAGTGAGCACATATATTTCCCCAACACCCATGAGGCATTGGCCAGCAATATACATCTCTTCCACCAAATAGCAGAATACCCTGAGGTAGTGGGTGCTATAGATTGCAGCACATATGCATGAAAGCACCACCCGGTCAGCACGGTAGGGTCTACATCAACCGCAAGGGCTTCCCCTCCATCAACTGCCAGGTTGTGTGCGATGCCCAGGGCATTATAATGAATGTGTGTGCTGGCTATCCTGGAAGCTATCACAATTACCACATCTGGCATCTGACACAGCTGTGACACACTAACCCACGCACGTTCAAGCTTGCACGGCCCAACAGCAGAACAGGAAACAAACAAGAGCCAGCAACCGGTTCCCAAAAGCTTTAATGAAGTAAAAATAGTGTCAAAGACACAAACACTCTCCAAACAGAAAAAACCTCAAACTAGTTTCGGTGTAATACCTTCTTCAGTGAGGATAAAAACCATGACACAGCTGTACCAGAGATTTGCCAATGGGGACTTCCCTTACGGTCAGCTAGTGGGGGATGCTGGTTACGGACTGGAGCCGTGGCTGATGACACCCATCAGAAATGCAAACACACCCAAACAAGAACTCCATAATGAGGCACACGCACAGACCAGAATTATAATAGACATGTGTTTGGGATGCACAAGTCAGGGTTCCAGCGCCTGGACACATCCAGTGGAGCCTTGCAGTACTCACCAGCTACATGTACTCAAATTGTCATCATATGTGCCATGCTACACAATATGATCCTGTGGAAAAAGCTGCAGCAGGAACAGCATGGGGCAGGGCCACACAGCCCCCCACCAATGCCAAGGCCTGCACAGGTACAGAGTGACTTGGAGGAGGAACAACTTGAGCCTGCCCCAGTAGGCAGAAGGAGGTGTGCCCAGTATGCCCTGGCCATGGCAAAGAGGCAACACATAGCACATACACTGACACAGTAGGGACACAGGGAATGGCACCTCTCTCTGACTCAAACATACAGTAAAAGGGATGCCAAACATGACACTACCTGTGCTCAACCATGTATAGGGAGTGTACTATGTGCATCTGACATTGGCAGCACTCCAGCACCATCTTCAGTACTGGCACACCCACAAGGTAAGTCACTCTCTTTACCAATTACCGAATGGAGTAGTATGTGTTGTTTCTTGTATCTATGATATGGATGTGAGCATGCAAGGGAACTGGGTGGCTGAATGGGATGCCAGCAGATAGTAGGCACCTATAGTGGCAGCATGATATCTGTAACAAATACTGGTGTCACCATAGTAGCCAGTACTACACATGGTGACAAAACCCACTGCAGGAAATGTGTTGGGCTAGATGTGTGTCCATATGACACACACATGCCAGTCAGCAAGGTTCACATACCCAACAACAGTCTCAGCCAGCAGAACAGGTGTAGACAAACACAAACAAAGGCTGTGCTAAGGCCTCTGGATGATGCCTATGGGTAACCTCCCCCCCAGGCC
The DNA here is from genome assembly GCF_019279795.1 of Protopterus annectens. Classification (NCBI taxonomy): domain Eukaryota; kingdom Metazoa; phylum Chordata; order Ceratodontiformes; family Protopteridae; genus Protopterus; species Protopterus annectens. The sequence goes on from NC_056741.1 coordinate 1,615,600,278, forward strand.
TACACAGACAGACTACATCAGATCAGGCAGTGGGATGTCAGTTCGGAAGGGTGGGAAGTCAGTAACTGAAATGTAGGTCAATCAAACCTAAGACCTGTAGTACACTGATATGCCTCTAGTCAGCATGATAGGTTAGAATACAGAATGAAATGGAGTACCTGACATACCAGTACAGTCATAGCAAATGTGTACAAGTGTCAGATGTGCCCCCCCCAATCTTATGTAGAAACAGTCAGGTGTGCCCCCCTAATCCTATGTAGAAATCTAGTAACAGTCAGGTGCCCCACCCAATCCTATGTAGAAATGTAGTAACAGTCGGGTGTACCCCCCAATCCTATGTAGAAATGTAGAAACAGTCAGGTGTGCCCCCCTAATCCTATGTAGAAATGTAGAAACAGTCAGGTGCCCCCCCACACCAATCCTATGTAGAAATGTAGTAACAGTCTGGTGTGCCCCCCAATCTGACAACGACATATTGTAAGACTCAGGTGTGGCCCCCCTCCAATCTGATGTAGAAATGTAGTAACATGTATGTGTAGGTATAATACCAGTGGATCACAGATGACCTGAGGTGGCCAAGGTAGCAGAATAGATTGCAACATTTGTAGAATATGCAGGTATGTGTGTGTTAGTTTGGTGTGTGATACATATTGTGTGAGAATAGTCAGTATGTATGCATGGTGAGGCTTGACCTGGTGGCCATTGCCCAGTAGTGCTGATGACAGGGCCAAGTCCTCACAACTGCAGTGCCAAACACAATTCTCTCCAGTATAACACATACTAGCAGTAAGCCATTGTAAATGTATGGAGGTAATATGTGTCACCATCTGAAAGATGGACATGGCATGACTGTTGGGCCAGATATACAAGAAGTACACAGGGAAAAGTACCCCAGACAGACAGTGTGTACTGTGTAACCATGAAATGGACACACCCTTGGAATTGTACATACAGGTTTGCATCACATTAGCCGGCCTTGTAGTAGGGAATACAGATGGCGTCTGGCCAAACACTCACAGATCACAAAGGTCATAAGAATGATGTATTGAGAAAGAGCTGATGTTCCTGCACAAGCCAGCATCACTGGAATGTCCCATGCATATCTGTGAGTCAGATGCAAGTAGTATCCATAGCATACATGCACCCAGCTCACCCAAACACCACCCACAGGTACCACTCCGGACTTATCCCTGCTGTTGGGAATGGGTACAATATGACCCCCACCTGTGTATGGCAATAGCAAAAGAATGCAGCATGCAGTGCAGGTGTCCCATGCAGGTGTGTCCCTAGCTGTAAGCAGCACCCTGCCAGCATCCACAGCACCTGAACAATACTGATAGAAAGTTCTGGCATGAACACCTGGCACACCTACCCTGCCACCCCAGGGTAATATAATGTATGGCAGTCTGGTACTGTAGGACTGACAGAATGCAACAGCCTGCTACAGCTGGCCTGCATCACTACCAAATGGCCTACAGTCCTCTGCCAAAGGCCTGCATCTCACCCGTACTGCCAATGTATGTTATGTCATGGGCTCCCAAATAACAACATAACACAGTCCACAGAACCCATATGCAAGGCCATGTGGACAAACCACAGTAACATATCCACCATGTCCCACTGCATGAACTGTGGACCAACAGCAATACACTGCTGTGATGAGTTGATAACTATAGGGAAAGTATCAGAGAATGTTTGCATAATGTATGGAAGAGGATAGAATAATAGAAGGGGAATGGGAGCATGGGCAGCATGGAATGTGTGAACTCCGAAATGCAGCCATGTGCACATACTATCCTTGGCTGCAAACACAAGAATGGGTGGCTATAAACCTGCCCGTACACCAGAATAGGGGTAATGTCCTGACTTATGACCCCTGTCTCTGGGTAACCTGTGTGAATCTGTACAGCTGTGAGGTATTGCCAAAAGCAAGATAAGGCCATACTGTCACGTTGATGGATGTACAAGTATGGGATCCACTGCCACCACTGTACCAAGGTGCTGAACCGGTTACACAGACCTAGCAGCAAGTGTCTGCAGCTCCCCCTCCAGAATGGCATTAGTTTGCAGGAATATGTAGACGTTTGACCACAATACTTGACATAGCTGCATTCATCCTCTGTTCCCCAGGACATCACTGCGAGTAAAAATGTCTACCTGACAGTACTTGAGGACATAAAACATCACAGTGTATAACACTACACATTTATGAATATCTCCGCTAACACCAGTACCATGTAGCAGAAGCAGCACAGACACAATTACCTACAGTAGCCCATATCCCTTGCCCAGTTTGACCTCATATTGCCAACTGATCTACAGATACCCTGCAGAAACAGCTTGCTGGCTGTAGGTGTGGATCACAAAAGTCTGCATTGGAATACAATCTACCTGGACTGGATCCACACATTCAATACAGAAGGGCATACTGGTCATGCTCCCACACTTAGAGAAATGAAGGCAATGTCAGACAACAACATACTGATAGGCCATACTGGGCATGCTCACACACTTAAACAAATGAAGCCCATGTCTGGCAACAACAGCGGACTATACATATCTGACAGTTGCAGATGTTAGTGCATACACTCCTCAGTATGCACTAGTCATGCTTTGCACACAAATTGGATAGGAGTACACACAGATATCCAAGGACAACACACTATAATATGCCAAAAGTACACATACGTAGATTTTCGGAATACAGTAACAGTGACAAAGAGCCTTCCATCATGAGGCCTGTCCCGCCCAGCACAAAGCCAGATGGCTACAACCACATGATGTGTAAATGTCACTCACCATATAAATTAGCCACTGGTATCCCTCATCATTATAGACTCTGTGGTACTAGTGCTAACTGTGCAACATGACTGTACAAGGCAGTAGTCATCTAGCAGTTGTATACACATACCTGTGGAATATAAACCTGTGTGTGCCTGAGTGTGGAGTGTCTACCTCTAGATGAATGGGTCATGGCCCATGGACACAAACTGCCCTCTCCATAACCCTACTATGCCAAGCCTGCTGATGTCAGTCACTGTAAAATACACCTTTGGGAAAGTGCTAACCTAGTAATCCCTGGGGCATGTCTTGTTAACTGCATAATGCAGTAGTGTGGTTTACTAGTTACGTAGAAATTCTAATCCCAGACATGGCAACTGTGTGTGTGTCTGTCTGTGTAGGGAGCAATGTTTGTTAGACTAGTCACACCCACTACAATTCAAATGCCCTACTTTGGCAAGCCTGCTGATGTCATTCACTTTGAAATACACCTTTGTGGAAGGAGTAGCCCAGCAATCTCTATGGTTGGTCCTATAACTGTGTAATGCTGTAGTGTGATAAACTTGTTAGGTAGGTGTTTGAATCTCAGAAATGGCAATTGTGTGTGTGTGTGTGTGTGTGTGTGTGTGTGTGTGTGTGTGTGTGTGTGTGTGTGTGTGTGTGTGTGTGCATTTGTCTGTGTAGGGAGCAATGCTTTTTAGCCTAGTCATACCCATTACAATTCAAATGCCCTACTTTGGCAAGCCTGCTGATGTCATTCACTTTGAAATACATCTTTGGGGAAAATGTAGCCCAGTAATTTCTGTGGCACGTCCTATAACTGCATAATGCTGTAGTGTGACAAACTAGTTAGGTAGGACTTCTAGTACCAGACATGATAAGTGTGGATGTTTGTGTGTTTTGTTTGTTTGTGTAGGGAGCAATGGTTTTGAGGCCATTCACAATCACTACAACCTCTATTGCCCTTCTTTGGCAAGCCTGCTGATGTCATTCCCAGTGAAATACACCTTTGGGGAAGGCACTCTCCAGTACTCTGCGTGGTGTATTCTATAACTGTGTAATTCTGTAGTGTGATAAACTAGTTAGGTGGGAGTTCTAATCTCAGACATGGCAACTGTGTGTGTATTTGTGTCTGTGCTTGTTATTCATATCCTGTGTGGAGGTGGCTGTAAGTGTATAACAACTGGACTCGTTGTGGAGTGGGTTTTGCAAATTTCTTATATGGTGGGCCTATAATATGTCACAATGTCCACCTTACAAGGATAGCAGATGTCAAATAGCTGAGGGGCTGGGGTGCCAATCCATACCCGTGCATGTGGCATCAAGGCCTGGTGAACAAAGTCAGCAACCCTTGTATTACCCAGAGAACAGTTTCAACCCATGTATCATACACGACCACACTTGTCTAGGCAACTACCTCTATGGTGGTAGTACCCTGCATATTGCCCACAGATAGTAGCCATGGTGTGAAGGCAGTGGTCTACAGAAGGCATGGTACCCTGTCCCATCACTACAATAGGCACATAATTGCATACAGTGCACCCTCAGTTTGTTCCTCACTGGATGCCTGCAACAACTGTGGTACCATCAAATGTGACCCACAAAGGACATACCATGCCTTAAACTCATGCCCTGTATGGACAAATGCCACTGACACCAGGGAATACCTGTATCATGCCATCAATGTAGGTGCAGGGTCAACCAAATGTCCATTACCAGTTACTGCCTCATGAGGCCAGGACTGGCACATCTGATGATAACAGTCTGTGTACACATCATGGGCCAGACACCCCAGGTACAGTTCCACATGTCACTGAACATGCATGTGGGCCATGTGCACATCCCAGACACTGTCCATATCATAGAATATAGAACACATAAATGCAAGCATTACACAGCACTGGCCACACACAACAGTAACCCAGATGACTGGATGGTGGATACAGTACCCACCTGTGTGGATCAGTCCAAACACTACACCCATGAGCCACACTACAGAACATTGTCATGTGGCCTGATGCAAAGGTATACCCTTCACCTTGCCTTGTATAGCCTTCTGGCACAGTCAACCACTACACACCCATGAAGCAATGCACACATGCATATCAGTACTGGCACCCTGTGTCTGTGTGTGTGGAGTAAGACGCTTTTGACCACATTCACACTCACTACAACTCCCATTGGCCTACTGATGCATGCTGTCTGATGTCAGACACCTTCACATACTCTTTGCCAATATAACATCCAGATACCTCTGTGGTGCATGTGATACCTGCGCATTACTGTATTGTGGCAAACTAGCTAGTTAGGAAGTCTATTCCTGACCCTGCCAAGTGTGTCAATGTGTGTGAGTCCCTGAGAGAATGTGGCTGTGTTGACATTGACACCTGTTGATGTGGACAGGCACGTGTACTACTCCTACCTTATCGCTACTATATTACTGTTGCAGATGTCACTCAATATCAGATATACCTTTGGACAGTTTTTCAACATGTAAGCTATGTGGTGCATGCAATAACTGTATAGACATGTGATAGCAATACATAGTCAGTCAGGGGTTTGAAACCCTGTACTGGTAGGTGTGTGACACAAACATGCTTAGCTTTTACTCTCCCACCCCCTCCTTGATGTACTTTGTCTCTGTCTGTTTCTCTCACACCCTCTCTGGTGAATGTGGAGAAGCACACCTGCTTTACTTAGGCAGCAGCTTGTGTTGTGTAAGTGATGCTCATGATCAGCTGATGACCTCTGCATGAATTGCAGTCCCCCTCTAGCTGATTGCATGTGGGACAGCTATGGTAACATTCCCATAGCCAATTGCATGGGAACACATGCCAATATCTAGGAACATCATGTTGGTGTTGGGGCTTTTCATTCACTGTGAGCAGGACCTAAATTTGGTGTTTGGCAAACAGCATCGCAGATGGTGTTGGGATTTACCTCTAAGAACATACACTGTGGAAACAGGCCAACAGACAGGAGGAGGATGTGCCACACATGATGACAGAATGTAAGTGTTGCTGTTCTGCATGTGGAGTAATGTCAGTTTAACAGGGTGTGTGTGGATATGGCTGGTCTACATGATTTAATACCTGTCGTGACAGTGTTATGTGTTTGAGGAAACTACCATCTGTAGGGATATCAGCCAACTGGGCAGTAAGTGGAGCCTTTTGTTTCTTGTGTTACTCACAGCATACCAATCTGAGAACTACAGAAGCATAGTGTGAGGATTGCAGTCAGTACATGGTGAGAGCCATGAGAGCTACTGACTTCATATCCCTCATAGGACATATGTCACAACTAACCCTGGTACAACAGTAAATGTATGAGATGATCACAGCAACATGCCAATATTGGGCCAGTATTTGTAGCTCCACCCACAAGCCTGTCAACCTTTGTACATATGTCATGCAGTTAGATGTGCATATGTACTGTACACCATTATTTATTGACATCATACCTGATAACAAGCCAGTCAGATATCAGATTGCTAGACATGTTATGTATAGTAGGGGTTGTTTCTGAGGACATAACTTGGGAATTCTAAGGTTGTGTGTATAGTACTGGGGTCTGTGTACTTATGGTGATTGTCAATAGTATGTGTATTGTGCATATGTACCTTGGGCTGTGCATAGACTGTGGTAGATGCTATTGTTGTTGGTCATGTTCTATCTGATAAAATAATCCACAAAGTAGCGAGGCTCTTCCAAACAGCTTTATTCACATGCAAAACACCAGTGCTCCACCACTGACCTAGGTTTCGTCCAGAATGGACTTCTTCAGAGTGTGTGGAACCATGAGCATATATATACAATCAACAATGAAACAAATAAAACAATTAAACAATTAAGCAATAAAACAATAAAACCCTTTGCCTATTACAATAATTAAAACTGAATAATAGCCTACATAAACCACCCTGACCAATTCGCAATGTAACTTCCTTAAAGTCAGAGGAAATTCTAAAAAATGTGTATATGTATGCATTAAAATAAGATAAAATACATATGCATAAATAATAAACATACAAAAAATCCAAATATGCATTAAAATTGCATAAAAATAACATGAAAATAATGATGAAAATTCTGTAAAGTGGTAAATCTGAATGAAAAATGTGTGATTGGGAATGGTAAGTTGAGTGTGGTATAAACTAAGAAATGTTCTATCTGATGTTACATGCTGCTCCAGTGTATGATACCCTATTGGCTCACATGTCTGTAGGGCCAGACACACATGTGTCCCATACCACAGTTAGGCATCGGAACACACTGTGTCATGACCCAGTGTATGTAGGTGTGTGTGGGTTAACCAATATGTTAATCCCTGTGGACACATTTCACAATGACAAGATGTTAGTTATCTTGCAGCTGTCTGACATACCCTTCTGATACTCCATCATGGTCACCACTGTGATGCAGTGCATTAAACAGCAACAATATGTGAATATGTACAGCATGCATTATGGGTAGGTGCATTAGATGTGTGCATGGAATATACCATAGCCATTACATGCCCTGTGTATTGCCAAGCATCAACAAAAACCATACTCACTAGCTACAGGCTGCTGCCATGGTGGTATAACAGAGGGACCTACATAAGAGTGTGAGAGATGCAACGTCAGTGGCCACAGCTGTGGCATTGCTACAGGGTGGGTGCAGCTTGACAGTACATCAACAGTATAAGTCCACAATATGACCACTTATGCACACCTGTTTATTACTACTATGCAACAACAAACTATATATATGACATGTCAGATATGCATGATCTACCTATACAGATGAGGATGCATACACAAAAGTGGTCTACTGATGTGCCTGTGGCCTTACCTGCATGGTCCTTAGCCAGTGTGTGGGTAGCACCCACCTCCACAATGGTGTCTGCCTGTTGTTGGGAGTGCAGGCGGCCAGGTGCCACGAGGATGGCGTAGAGCTCCTCAACACATGTCAGGGGGGTTGAAAGGCATGACCCCTCCCCCATTGCAAGGTGATCCCCCCAGACTGCAGCAGCACACTGACAGGCATTGCAAATCAGGTCAGAACAATGGTGCTGGACCTGCTCATAACTGCAGTTATGCAGGCCGACATCATTGACCCTGTGGACTGGGTCATTCCACGGGGCGGTCCAATCCTGCTGCTCATGGGTTGCCCT
>NC_056741.1:1615613212-1615645712 GCF_019279795.1 Protopterus annectens
CATACTCCCAGATTCAAGGTTGATTTTATGCACATACCTGTCCATCTCTTTTTGCACAGTCTCTGGGCATGTCTTGACCACATGCAGGTGAACAGGGACATATTTCGACTATTGCCCTCTTAAACCTTTAGTGAATTGTACAATGACAGTTTTGTTTTCACTGACATTTTCCAAATATGTACAGTCCTGACAGTCAGTTATATGTCATGAAATGCTGCCTACATGTCAGAGATTAGCACACTGATATGCCAGGGGCAGATATGGGCCAATTTACTGGATATTCTGGACATATCTGTTCAGTTGTGGGGTACGATTCTGTATGCAGCCTACTACCACTCCCAGGATTTGGACCATGGCTGTGTCTGCTAAACAAAAAACACTGTCCATCACAGTTGTGTGTGCTATATAGATATTGCTGTGTATCTCTTAACTGATTTCTGTCTATAATTCTCCTGTGGTTTTGCATTCTGACCTTGTATAACAACACTCTTATACAGGATTTCCTATACAGTTATAATATGTAGCACAGTGTGGGTGACAGTGATGATTGATTCAGAGCAACTGCAACACTAACAATGCCATACAATAACAGAGTACACAGTACCAGTACAGGATATCAATCTTTTATTTCTAGGTACAGTGTTCGTATATGACAGACCTGTGGGAGCAATGTTTGTTAGCACTACCTGAATGTTGCCACACAAATTACCAGATTCCATATTAGTATTATGCTCATATATCTAACTCTGTTACTGTACACACTCTGGTCACAGCTTGACAACATGGAGGTGTAGATGGGACATACTTGTCTTACTACTCTCATAACATTTTGGGGAGTTGCTAGAGTGACAGATTTGTTCTTTTAGATATCTGACAATCAGTTGTATTTCTTGTTTGCTGCCTAAATGTCTGGGATCATCCCACTGATTCTGCAGGACAGAGTGACAGGCAGCAGATATGGGCCAATTTACTGGACATATCTGTACAGTTGTGGGATATGAGTCTGTATTCAGCCTACTACCACTCTCAGGATTTGAACCATGGCTGCGTGTGCTAAAAATATAACAGTTCACGTCTCAGTTGAGTGTGCTATTTGGATTTTGTTGTCTGTTTTTTCACTGTTTTCTGTCTATGTCTCTCAGTTGTACTACATGACCTGTTGGGATTACACCAGTCATATACAGACATTCCTACACATTTTATTTATGTAGCATAGTGTGGGTAACAGTGCTTAATGCAACAGTACTATTAAATGATTCCAAATCTACATTACCATATGATACCAGAGTAAACACATGCAGTTCAGCATTTAGACCTTTATTGTTAGGCTATTATGCTATTATTTACATACAACCTATATGAGACTCTTCCTGCCATATTCTCTGATGTATGCAGTACATGCCTTAAACAATACAGGTTTCTTACAGGCAATTAACTTACTACTACTTTTAGATTTATTTCCTATGACAGTGCATGCAAGAGTATTACTAACCTGCCTCACGTCGCAACTGCTCCAATCAACATCCATGGCCCTCCTGGTTCATAGTCCGCTCAGTTGCCGCTGTGAAGGATATAAGAGGAATATTTAGCCATACTTATCCATACTATACATGAGCTGGCAATTATTAAACAGGTAGTGGATTGATACTTACACACGGCTGGGACCTCCCTTGTCCTCTTAGCCTCTTGGATCCACTGATCCAAGAGATCCCCCTTTCACCGCTTCAGGTTGGCATAGTGATGCCTGACCTGCTCACCAGTTTGGGGTATGCCATTGGCACTGGTGAGGTCATGGGCAAGAAGGTCCCAGACTTCCACTTTGCATTGGGAACCCTGGAACTGGCCCTGCAGCAGTCTCATGTCGTGGTCTTTCACAAGGAGTCCTGCCATGACTCTGGACTCCTGTATGTCCCAGCACTGTGCCCGAAAGCCACACCCTCTACCATTCCAAACATAGCACCTTCAAGGGGAAGCTACAACCAGTTATGAGATGTATTCCCACCTGTTGTGTTTAAATAGGGCCAATTTCCCACACTTCGCCATGATTGGATGGTTATGAAAATGCTAAGCTGTGGGCAAACCTGCTTACCTAAGGTTGGCATTGCTTAAAGGGGTATACCAATGAGCAAATTGAATTAGCTGGCCTACACATTGCTTAGAGCTAGTAAGCTGGGCTGTGCAATGTTTTTCATTGCTTAATTTTTAATTTGCATACTATTTGCTTTTTGGCATTGATTTATTATTCATTACATGTTATATATGTGTTTGGTATCCATGATTCATATGTACATACACTGTATGGGGTCCTTGTGTTTATTAGGGGATTTCAACACTTTATTACAACGACACCTCACATCTGAGCTTAATGAGGTACTCCAGTTTACACATTTATGTTATAGGTTCATAGGTTCATAGGTTCGTACTAGGCTATCTGCCCTAGGGCATTTATAAGCCTAGCCAGAGTGTATGTGGCTTACACCACCCCTTAGGATGAGAAAACTACGCCCTTTTAGGGTTTAGTTTACTATGCCTCTGTCTAGTAGAGACACAGAGATGACCCCCGGGGTAAACCTACGATCTCCCATCCACTCGTCGAGATTTCTCTTGAATAGAGTCAGTGAGGGGCTCTGCCTAACATGGACTGGGATTCTGTTCCAGAGTGTAGGGAGCCTATGGGTTATGAATCTGTCCCTCCAGCACATTCTATTTATTTCTGTGTTGAGGTTTAGGTCACTTGATCTCATGGCTCTGATGGATTTGGATTTTCTGAGGTGGAGCATGTCCATTAATTCAGGACTGGACATGGCCTTGTACGTCAGGCACAGATCACCTCTGAGTAGGCGGTATGCGACTGAATAGAGCTGGAGTTTTTTCAGTCGGGCAGCATATAACATATGTTTAAGACCCTTTATCCTCTTGGTGAGGAACTTTTGGGGTCTTTCCTACTGCTGCAGGTGTCGGGTGAGATACATCCCAAATGGGGCATTGTACTCAATCATTGGCCTGATAAGAGAAGAGTACAGGGGCACAATGACCTTTCTTGATCTAGATGTGAAACCCTTCATGATAAGGTGGGCAATATAGAAGGTCTTCCTAACCACTTTGGCAATGTGAGTGTCAAATGAGAGGTTACTGCCAATCTGGGTCCCTAGGTCCCTGATTACCTCTTCCGTACTTAATGGATTACCACCTATGTGGTAATTTGTCGGTACCTTGTTTTTCCCAAAGGGTATGACTATACATTTTTTGGCGTTCAGCTTAAGGCCATGGCTCTGGCACCAATTATCCATTTCTATGAGGCCTCTCTGAAGGATGTTTGTGTCCGCTGGAGTATCAATTATGGCGCCCAGTTTGCAGTCATCTGTGAACTTTGTCAGCCACAATCCTCCTATGTTTGCTTGTACCTCGGAAAAATAAATGCCGAACAAGAGGGGTCCCAGGACTGAGCCCTGTGGGACACCGCTTGTGACTGGCTTAGAGTCTGACATAGCTCCAGCAATTCTGACCCTGTGAGTTCTGTCCTTGAGCCAGTTTGCAACCCATCTTGTGACATATGGGTTTATATTTAAGCTGGTGAGTTTGTCTATGATGCCTGAGTGGGGTATTGTGTCAAAGGCTTTTGCAAGGTCAAGGTAGGCTGTGTGAACTGCCTTGCCCTCATCAATGGCCTTAGTGACTGTTTCAAAAAAGTCGACCAAGTTCAAAAGGCAGGATCTGCCCTTGACAAAGCCAAATTGGGTAGGATCCAATGTCTGTAGGTCCCCAATGTCTTTGTTTATGAGTTCCATAATGATCCTCTCCATAGCTTTGCAGACCAGGCTTGTCAAGCTTATGGGGCGGTAATTTCCAGGGTCCGTAGAAGCATCGCCTTTGTGAAGTGGGACCACTGTTGCCGTACGCCACTCTTTGGGCACGTATCCTGTAGTAAGGCTAAGATTAAACAGCAGCCTTATGTGTGGGTTTAGTTCCTCTTGGAGTTCATGTAGCACACAGCCCGGGACACCATCCGGTCCCATTGATGCTGTGTTTTTAGCTTTAGAGAGGGCAGCTCTCACCTGGGCATCTGAGATGTTAGGGAGGCTACACTCTGCTGGGATAGTTATTTCTCCTTTTGGGGGGGAGGGGGAGGAGAAATTTGCACTGAACCTGTCTGCCAGAATGTTGGCAATGTCAGTGGGTTCAGTGTATTTTGTGTCATTTTGGACTAACTCTGAGCATATCTGGGAGTTTCCACCCAGGTTTCTAACATAGCTAAAGAAGGCCTTGTGATTGTCTTTTGTGTCTTTTGCGATTTTTCTCTCAAAGTTGGCCTTGGATGATTTTATGAGTGATCGTAGTTTTTTGCTAGTACTGATCAGAGATGCCTTCCCTTTTAGGGATTCTGCTCTGCCATGTAGTAGCTTCCTCCTCCTGTTGTAAAGTTTGTTTATGGCTGGGGTCCACCAGACTGGGTGCCTGCCTTTGGGGGAATGGGTCTTGGTTTTATTTGGGATTGCATGATCCATGCATTCTTGAAGGTGCCCATAGAAGGCATTTGCAAAAGATTCAGCAGTGTGGGTTGTGGTTTCCACTGGCCCAGGGGCCTTGAAAGATACCACTTCAGTCTTAAGAAGTGTGAAGTTTGCTTTTGAGAAGTTTTTCACTGTGGTCTTTTGGGCGGGGGGTGGGGGCGGGATGTGGATTTCCAGTGAGATTAATTTGTGGTCTGATCTTACCAAAGAGGGATGTACTTCCGGTGTGGATCATTTTGTCCCCATGTTTGTGATGATCAGGTCTAGTATATTGTCTCCTCTTGTGGGAATGGTGACTAGTTGTTCCATTGCATTTGAGTTTATGAATTCTAGGAACCTTTGGGCTAGGGTGTTGGTGCTTGAGTAATGTTCCCAGTCTATGTTTGGGTAGTTGAAGTCTCCCAAAATGATGGTATTTGGAGAGACATTCAAACTCTCCAGTGTCTTCAGAAAGGCTGTGTGGGGTTCCTGAGTTTGAGAGGGTGGTCTGTAGAATGCTACAAACTGTAAGGCAGTTTTGCCTATGGTTAGTTGCACCTGGATAGTATCCGATGCTTCGTGCGTTGCCACTAACCTGGAGGTGTGGGTATCTTTGATGAAAATGGATACTCCCCCCTCCTTTTGTGGTTCGGTCCAAGTTTTGGGGCCGGAAGGCATGATATGTGGTAAAACCTGATAGTGCTGGGGTGCTCTCAGGAGCCTTGAACCAGGTTTCAGTCACTGCACAGACATTGATGTTCTCCATACTGAGGAGGGCTTCGAGGGCGTGCATTTTGAGGTTTAGACTTCTGGCATTGAGCAGCATTACCCTTAGTTTTTTTCCACTTGTGTTTTCTAGGGAGGTAGGTTTGTCATTTGAGCCTTGTCTAAAAAAGGCACTATGGGGGTGGCAAGAGCCTTGGCCAATATCCGGAAGCCCAGGGGTGACAGGTGCAAGCCATCCCTTGCGAAGCAGCATGTTATGTAGTAGGTTATACAACATAAAACTGTATATAGATTCCTTTCACATGTTCAGTTTGATTTTCCTATAGTGAAGATCTGTTTGGTGACACCTCATTCTTATTTACTGCTGTAATAGCTTAGTGGTTAACTACATTGACTATAGTGTACAGGGACCTGGGTTCAGAACCTGTAAAGGCAGTTTATTTTGTTTCTGTGCAGAACAGCTGCTGTTGCATACAGAGTGATTAAGGCACTTTTAAGCAATTGTAAGCCGGTTTGCGTGGGTTTGCATGAGGGTAAGCTATGCTAACCTTTGGTGAAATATGCTTACAGAGAGTTAGCTTCAGTATTGCTTAACCTGTGTGCACATTGCTTACCCCTGGGAAAATGGGTTTAAATGCACTTACTACTGCTTAAATATGCTTACTCCTGCTTACTACTGCTTAATAGTGCTTACATTTGCTTACTAGTGCTTTCTCCCACTTACCACTGCACAAATTTAGACAGTAATGTCTAATGGTTCTTGGGAAGGTGGTGGATTTGGAAACTGTATGGAGTTATCATTCATTAAACATATTAGCTTTCATTTGTATCCCTGATTCCTGTGTATAAATACTGTATGGAGCACTTGTGATTATCTGTGGACTTTGCAACATTATGACAATGACACTTCATATCTGCATTTAATACAGTACTCCAGTTCACAAAATATATGTTATAAATATATAAATGTTGTAAATATGTTATTGTAGGTCATGCAACAAAATAAATTGATCATACAGTGATATATAAATGTTGTAAATATATGTTATTGCAGGTCATGCAACAAAATAAATTGATCATACAGTGATTTGACATGGAAAATGGATTGTACTGGATTGGGACTCAAACCAGGAATGACTGCTTGTAAGGTGAATGTTCTGCCCACTACACTATTGCGGTACTGCTTCATTTGCATATATCTTGTTTTTTATCCTCTTGTGCTATTTAAACTGCATTAACCATAGGTAAGCGAAGGGCAAACCCGCACACCTACAGTTAAATGTAATCTGTTTCATAAAAAAAAAAATCTTTATATTCAATGTTTTAACTATTGCTCTTGTAAACATGGGGGGATGTTGCTGGGGGTATATGAACACCTGTGAGCGGCCTCGCTCATTCTTTTATTCATACTCTGCTATTCTTCATTGCAGGGGCATGTATATTCTGAGAGCTCTGCTCTCAGACATGCCCTCTGCACTCATATACACTATGTGTACATTTAAGAGCTGAGGCAGAGCGCCTTCATTAATATGCATGGTGTGCTGCCTTCCTGCTCCTACATGGCTGCTTCTGTGCAGTACTAAGCTAGTCCTGCAAGGAAGGATATTGAATCTGGGGGCTTGTGTCTTCTAAAATAGCTACATCTACATTGCATGTATTACACAACTCCAAAATTCCTATTCTTCTTACTATATTCTTAATACTATTCACATTTACAGAAAGCACTCTAAAATTTTCATTTTTATGGTTTCATAATTGAATAGCTAATTACTAGGATAGCTTTCTTAGTAGGCCATTGTAAGCACAGCCAATTCCCTTCTCAAAGGTGAGAATCAGACACTGTACCATGTGTCTGTGAGTCAAATATCTTAAACAATATACAAACCCCAGTTATTAGCTGTATAGTTCCTTTTTAATCAATTTCCTTTCTTTCTTTCTTTTTGTACTTATTCCTTTAAATTTTCTTGTTGTGTATTTTACCCCTTTACTACCTCCCAATTTATGTCTTCTTCATCACTTATATCAGAAACTTCTTCTATGTCCTTTTTACTATTTTTATCTCATCTTACTTTTCTTCTATTTCTACTACTTCTAAAATTTGTTTTCTTTGTTCATTGACTTCTCTTTCTCTTTTTTATTTGTCCTTTCTCTTATTTTCATTTTTGCAATCCATTCATAAATGTATAATTGTGTTACATTTGTAACATTTCAGTTCACATGTTTTCATGTCCCATTTCCCCACAAATATAACATATTCTTTTGTCACAGTTACTTATCAAATGTCCTTCTTTTCCCCCACAAAAAATTTTTGGGTTGCCACCCAGTATTTTACAATGTTCCTATTTACTGCTACATTTATCATACTTGGTATATGTATGATTTTTTTCTTTTTCCTTTTTTTAACACAATATTACAATTCCAGCCCCCAGTCCATAAACCCCTTTTGTCATAAAATTTTGCAATGTCCACTACTTTTTTACATACACTTTTCAAATTTCCTTTCAAAGTCTCTCTTTCTACCTCTGTTTGAAATTGCACATTAATTTTCTTTTTTGTTTCCTAGCTTTTATCAGCCAATGATTCCATGAGTTGTGGGCTTTTATTTTCATGTTCTCCAGGAAAATTTTTCATTGAAAAAACAGTATCAAATATAATATCACAATATATCTCTTTGTTAATAAGAATAAATGCTCTTACCCCATGTGTTTTTATACCCAAAGGAACTATTAAATTGTCCCACACTTCATACCTGTCCAATTCTTTGTCTTCTTTACTATGAATTCTTACCATGTACTTCTGTTTTTCATTTTCTTCTGTCTTCTTTTCTGCTGCTCGACTTTTATCTTCTTTTACCTTGTCTGTATATATTTAGTTTTCCATCTAACTGAATTTTTTTCAGGATTGTCAATACATATGCCTTTTGTATTTTTTTCATAATGCCCCCCCCCCCCCAACCAGGAAACATCTCCTTCATTTTCTGGCTCACTCTGAATCACTACCTCTTTAAGTAAATCATACTGCAACAGTCTCAGTTGGAAGGTTGTGATTATAAAACCATCATTTGCTGATGCATCCCTGGGCAGCTGTGGTGGTGCAGCAGTTAGCATTGCTGCCTCCCAGCCAAGAGATTCTCTGGTTCGATCCTTGGCTGGGGCTGCCTTCTGTGCAGAGTCTGATTGTCCTCCCTGTGGTCATGTGGGTTTCATTCCAAAGACATGCTGTAGGTGGATTGGGCACTCTAAATTGGCCCTAGGCATGTGTGTGCCTTCTGTGGAAGATTGGGTGCTGGCTGGCAACTCAACCCTATAAAACTCCACTGCCAATCATGAGCAGACAGGTGATCTGCTGCGGTGACCCCCTAACTGGGAAAAAGCTGAAAGAAGAATAAATTTGCTGACTCATCCCCATCAAACAGTTTTTATGTAGCATTTCCTCAGAATACTGCACACATTCTCTGGTCTTAATATTTGCTTTCTCCTCCATTTCTTTCACCACTCCATCTGCCTCCTTGTTTCTCTAGGCCACCTCTGCACCTGGAATGGAAACAGGAAGTGCTCCTACAAAATGGTTCCACTTGCCACAATGACTAGTAGGTGAAATTCCCCAGTGTCCTTGCCAAATTTCTCCTAGTCAGTATGACTATCACCTTGGGTCACTCCTGAAAACAAGCCATTGGTCTAACCAGACTTATCCAGTCAACAAAAAGTATGTGTATTTAAATAAATTATGGCTGTCACTGTATCTCAGTCATTCCATTATATTGCTGGACTCCATTTAAATGCAACAGATTCATTAAGTGCAATTGTAACTCAATGTACCTTCCACTGTAAAATGATTGTCTAGGTATTTTCTCTGAATACAGTTCAAGCCCCCATTATGAAAGTTATGCTAAACATAAGTAATTCATTTTATTTTGTATTTTCTTGTAAATAGAATGGCATTTGTATTGGTTAAAGGCATTGTGTATAGCTTCTGGAAACAATTTTAATTTTTTCTTGTTTTGGTCAAGTTACTCTGATTTGTATTCTCAGAGCAGCCCTTACTTCAACAGTAATTGTAAATTCTCAGTGAACTAAATTTGCTGACCTGCATGCTTTAAGATTTCCAATTTTCAGTTCAAGTGCTGATAGACTCATCTCTGTCCTGAACTACCACTGTAACCCAGAAGATGTTAACTGACCCTCTTGCTTCTATTGCAAAGAACTTTTAACAGACAGATAAACTACTTTGCTATTCACTGGTGTTTACAGTGGGAAGACATGTTTTATGCTAAATGTTCTCAAAATGTATAGTATTTGTTTTAAACATATGTTCCTTAAAATGCAGTGCAGATCAAAATGAGTCTGTCTTTCTGTTTGTGAATTTGGGTTAGTGATATTTTTTTCTCTTTCTTCTGAGACACAAATGTCTTTGCACAAGACATTTTACCTCTTCTGATGTAATGGTAACTATACCCTTGATTGTTACACTGTAGCATACCAACATGTCATCCATGCTATTGTTGAGTGTAACAAATTAGCAGTTTTTCTGTGTTGTGAACATTGCCAGGATTTGTAAAGTTATAGCATTCACGTTTTTGTAGGAAGATGGTCTTTCATTTTTTTAACAGTTGATTATGGGGGAGTTATTACCATGTATCATGTATTCTGTGCTTTATTAGTATGGTGCTTTGTTGTGTTTTTTTCCTGCATGCCCTATGCACCCCACCAATAAACTACAGTGCCCCTATTGTGCACCTGCAAGAAAGAGAACCTGGAGACACCCCTGATCCTTTGTTCATTTGTCCCTAAAAAAACTCTTCATTCCCTCTTCATCCACATTACTTTGTTTTGGAGTGCATTATGTAACATGGCTCAGCTAATACTGTGGCATTGAATCTTGCAAGCTAATATTCAATACATCAGATGCTGCCTATATATCTTAGTCATACCTCTCAACTTGAAAACATAAAAAATCTGGACAAAGGCCCACAAAAAAGTAGGTACAACTGGCCAAAAATCTGGATACTGATTAACATAATATTAAAAACATAATTATGTAACCCCACGCATTCCAATAGCAATGTGGGATGCCAGCATTCAAATGCAAATTGAAGAACAGACAAAATATTAAACAAAGCAAAATATAACAATTTAGAATGTTTGTCAGCTTCTAATAACAAGCTCATATGGTGAGTTATGAATTTTGCTTTATGTGTTTTATTATGAGTGATCAGAAATCTGAACTTTGTAGGACAATCTGAACATTTGAAAGGTAAGTCAGAAAAGTAAATTCACTTGGAAGCAACAAACACAGCTGAGGATACCCAGATAAAACAAAAGTTTAATATGCCAATAACAAATAGTGAGTAAGCCTTATTTCTGAAGTTGTTAAACAGATGTTTGGATGTCACATTTAATATATCATCATTATTCATTAGTCTTGATAATGGTAAAAACTGACCTTTTATGATGTTTTTCAAATATATGCATTGCATGCATGCTTGTTCTGTCAAGTAGATTGTTTTTCCAATAAGGTTTTATATACTTCTCTGTATATTTCACAATTTGTGTGTTTAAGTGTAACATGTAAAAAATGTATTTGTTCCATAGAAGTATGCATTGTAAATCTTAGGCATGTGGTGGTGGATTCAGTATAGGACAAGTATTCTTTAAGAGTAAGTCTATTTCCTTTCCATGCCCATGGACAATGGAATGGTTTATATATGATTGATTTTAATATACTGACTATTTTACATTATGTTTTTACTTGAAAATGTATGTGGTTGGTTAATGGTCCTTTAAAAATCATCTAGTCTTTGATTTGAATTAATGTCTGAGGAAGCATTGATAACAACACAAAAGCACTCACTTTTTATCATTGGCATATTAAACATTTATTTTTTCTGGATATCCTCAGCCATGTTTGTTGCCTCAAAGTGGATTTCCTTTTCTGGCTTTTATTTGTACTGTTGAGACAAATAGATTCATGCAGCAAGTGGTTTATTTATTTTGATTTGAAAGGTAAGTGTCCAACATGACTGACTACAGTCCTTCATAGTTCACCAGGAAATAAAAAAAAAAAAACTTACGAAGGACAGGGTGAAGACATGAGGTAAAACCAGAGATAGTTTTGAGATGTATACTTTAAAACCAAGGACAGTTGACAGGTATACCCACCCCCCCCCAACAAAAAAATAATCTGAATAAAGCACCCTTTAAGTATGTGGTAACCTTCCTACATGCTTTACAACTCACAACACCAGGGCTGGCACTTGCCACTGTTCATCCTGGGGTATCCCAATGTAAAGTATTGTCCATAAGGCGATCCACTCAGTTACTTCCCTCCATAAACAAGTGCATATAGTTAATTACAGTTTCTTCTGTGTTTTTATTAACTAAATTTCCCAAATCATTGTACAAAAAATGGAAGGTCATCCCATTTAGTTTCCCTTCCATTCCCAGCTTCTAAGCACTAGGTGGGCTCAGGCAGTTTACTAACACAAATAATTCTGTCTATGAGATGTGCAAATATTTAACTTATCTGGAGACTTTCATCTCACAAAAAAAAAAAAACATGGACTGTGAAAAGCCCACATGGCCACACCATGCCTCTCAACTGTCTTTGACTTTCAAGGATGCCCCTCATTTTGACTTATATTTTACCTCTGTCCCTCCTAATCCCTCCTAAAATTGGCGTTGGAGAAAAGGTGGTGAATTACATTTTAATTACTGTCATTATTTTTGAGTTAGACTTCTTTAACTTCAGAAAATATATGTTAATTTACATTCTTATTCTGTAAATGTCTCAATTTAATAGTACTAACATTTTGAAAGAGTCCCCGATTGTTTCTGGATTTGGCCCCAATTGCTCGAGAGCTATGCTGCATACACACACACACACACACACACACACACACACACACACACACACACACACACACATACACTTCTACCACAATCTGTAGAAAATCACATTAAAATGTCTAATACTGCGGCTATAAAAAAATCCTTACCAAAGAGTGATGCTTGAGTTAAATAAATGAAGTATTTGGTACTATCAGACATGCAAACCTGATTACATTGTGGGTTCCTCAACTTTCTTACAAAATCCATTCCATCTGTTAACTAGGACAGTCAGACTGTATGAATCTTCCTTTTCAGCATTGACCAGGAGAGAAAACATCTATAAACAAAGAATAACTGCAAAATTTAAAGTTATACTATACACAACAAATAAACATACAACCAGTATGACTAAAATAAAAACTGACAAATGTAAGTTACATAAAGGTTTGTAGCAAGTATATATATATATATATATATATATATATATATATATATATATATATATATATATATATGGTTCCCCTTCAGAAGCCTGAATGATCATAAGCTCGAAATTCATAAGCCCGAGACCAAAAGCCTAAAAACTCAAAAGTCTGAAAACTCAAAAGCCTGAAACCCAAAAGCCTGAAAACACACAAAATACACATACTGACTTTAGTGTGGCTTCGCTATTCTTAGCACTGTGGTGGAAAGTTACAGGTTGAGTTCAGGTAAGTGTGCGATTGTTTTTATGTTAGGGATAGGGGCGGGTTAAGTGAGTTAGGGTTAGGGCGCAGGTTAGGCGTGTGTGCAATAGTGACAGACTTTAGGGTTAGGGGTGGTTTAAGTGAGTTAGGGTTAGGGCGTGGGTTAGGTGAGTGTGCGATAGTGACGGACCTTAGGGTTAGGGTTTGGGTTAAGGTAAGTGGGTAGATAGTAGTGTCTTTGTACTGGCATATTAGCATTATTTGTATTCTGTGTGTTTTCAGGCTTTTGAGTTTCAGGCTTTTGAGTTTTCAGGCTTTTGAGTTTTCAGGCTTTTGGTTTCAGGCTTATGAATTTCGAGCTTATGATCATTCAGGCTTCTGAAGGGGACCCATATGTATATATATATATAATATATATATATATATATATATATATATATATATATATATATACATATACATACATACACACACACACACACACACACACACACACACACACACACACACACACACACACACACACAGTTGAATTATACAACACATACTATCTGTGCCAATGTAATTCACATGGTATATCAGTTAAAATTAAACACAAAAGGCATACCCCTCAACTGTCCAGATTTCCACAGAATGGAAATTGCTGAGGATTGAAGTCATTAAATTATTAGACATTTGAGTTTCGGATTTCATATCCTTCAGAAAAATGCATGCCATTGCCAATACAAGCCTGTTTTTCTAGCAACTACATTTAGAACAGCAATATTTACAACCTGTCTCAATTTTGAATCCTTGTTCCCCCCTGACCACCGCTGCTCCCCTCCCTTATTTCTGTCCAGATTTTTTGCACTAAGAGGTACAACGAAAAGTTTTAATGATGAAAACAGTTCTTAGTTATAACAGAAGAGATTGGACGCTAAGAGTCGAACATTCACTTTACCGCAACCAAGCACTCCACCTTATTTCAGTATTTAACCTGTAGCATGATGTTCTATAACAATATAATAACAGCTATGAATGAAAAATTGTGCTGTTAAGTAATTTATATAGATTTAACTTCAGGGTCATACACAAAACACTGATCAATAAATTAGTACAACCAGGTATTGATGTATTCTTGATAAGATGGATAGCTGCATGGCTTACAAATAGCACATGGTAAGTATCATAGAGCAAGTAGACAGGGGAAATACTTGGTTACAGTCAGGGTGTCCCACAGGGCTCTGTCCTAGGCCCTTACTTGTTTAGATTGTATCTATCAGACCAAAATATTTCATCTGAGGTGTTTTACAGTCTATATGCAGACAAACTGAAACTGGGTAAACTGATTACATGTGTTACAGATAAGGCATGTCTGCAAAATAACTTGATTAAGTTGACCATTTGGGACAGGAGAATAATATTCTGATAAATACATCAAAAACTAAGCATATGAGATTTGGGAGACATAAATTGAAAGGTGAATATTTAATACAGCACACAGTGACTGAAACTGTAGATTCATTTAAGGACCTGGTATATGGGTAGATCTGGTTATGAGTTTTTCTAATCTTATCATCCAGTTGGTTAATGATAGTTATAGAAGTATAGAATGTATAAAAAGATTTATAAAATCTATGAAATCAAAAATGATGAAGTCATTGTTTGTTAGTTACATTAGACCAAAACTTGAGTACGGAATAACAATATGGAAACCCTATAAGACAACAAGCATGAATAAACTGGAAAGAGTACAGTGGAAATATACCAAGGGCATCCATGGATGTGAAAATTTAAGTTATTATGAAAGACCAAAATATCTGAACTTGTACAATGTCTCTTATGCATATCTAAGAGGAGATCTTATTCGGGTTATCAAAAAGTACTAGAGAATCATTAGACAACCTACACAGAAGATTCTATAGGAATGAGAAGTGTACTAATTGGTTCTCTGACAGAGTAGCTGATGCATGGAACAGACTACCAAATTACATTAAAGCAAGTACTAGTTTAGATAATTTTAAGAACAGCCTGGACACTAATTAAGTGTTTTGGTATACTGGCAAGCTAGAAGGGCATTAATGCCCATGCTTGAAATATTTGTATGTATGTATGTATTCATAAATCTGATGAAGTACCTTACAGTTCTGCGATAGTACTGTTGTATGCTCTATCCTACTGGAAATCCTACCTGCCATAAAAATAACTGTTGAAACCATTGCATCAGTATGTCATGCAATGAGACTACAACCAATGTGGATTATAATGCAGTGTTGTTACATTTTAAGATTTCCGTAAAAATGGTTATGACAATTTGCTCTAAAGACACACAAATTAGCTTCATCTTTAAATGTGACTTTTGGGTTTAGGTGATTACATGATTTGTTTGCTAAGTAATGGTTTAAATTTAATGGAAAGTACACATGCAGAATTACAACTTTAGTATGCTACACAAACAACTGAAAAGTAGTGTTGACATTTTATGAGATAAACAGCCTTAAACTGTTTTGCCTCCTACCAGTAGCAGGCTCCATTGTGGAATGCATGGTTAACTTTAAAACATCAAGATTACAGTTGCGGTTGGCAAGAGTTCTAAGCACATGACAACATGCCATCAAATCAGAGTTAGTCATCCAAATTACTAACCAAATGGCAGAGAAAGCTCTGTAACAGACAAAACTTATGGCATGAGAAAAAGGCTGATGTGACGATGAGACAATTCCACAAGTGCAAGTAGACTGTATTTTTCAATGATAGTCTCTTAAAGCAAAGTCATATACAAACTAAACTGCCAAATTCATCATAATTGTCTGCATTTTGCTAAGTAGAACCCAAGTGAAGCTGGGCTTTTCTTCAGCCTTGTTGTTTGAGTGCATTTCACTTCACACTACTAGATTGCAGTAAAACCATTACATGGAAGCACATTCCCAAGCCCATCCATCCTTAAAACAAAGGCAATAAAAAAATAAATCTGGGTAGCTAACTTGATACAACACCTTTACAAATTAAACACAGTATATGTTTATTGCTATATTTACCCATTTTCAACAATCTCTCTGATCGCTGTCCATCTCAGGGTTGGCTCTGTTGTCCTTCAAAACTAGAGAAACGTTATCTGTGGCCAAAGTTCCATACAAAGTGACCAGGCTAGTACAACTGACATCAAGTTTTAGCAGTCAGCAGCCAGCATGCCACAGGAGTTTCCAGTACAGTTTGAAGTGCCCTACCTCCTTAACTTCACTTCCAACTAAGGAACGGGGGCCCCCCCTGTACAGAAATGTGTCAGTTTACTCCCCATGAATGACCAGGAAAAATCATAGCACTACTGCTACCATCATGTTACTGTACACATGTATTAGCAAATGTGCACAAGTGCCTTTCTGAAGTACTTGAGTGGCTCCTGATCCAGTACAATGCACTGCCAAGGCACTAGAAGGATGCTTCTGTGGGGTTCTTAAAAAAGTACATAAATGGACTCTGATTTAATTTCTATGGGGGTTTCTGTTTAACTCTCTGTGCTGTATCACATTTATTTAATCAGCAGAATTTGCATTGTTCTGGGTGTGTTGTTTTATATGTCCTGTCACCTTACGTACAAGGCCATGTCCAATTCAGAATTAATGGACATGCTCCACCTCAAAAAATCCAAATCCATCAGAGCCACGAGAGCTAAAGATCTAAACCTCAGCACAAATATGAATAGGAAATGCTGGAGGGACAGATTCATAACCCAGAGGCTTCCCACACTCTGGAACAGGATACCTGTCCATGTTAGGTAGAGCCCCTCACTGACTCTCTTCAAGAGAAATCTGGACGAATGGATGG
This sequence comes from Protopterus annectens, assembly GCF_019279795.1. Taxonomy (NCBI): domain Eukaryota; kingdom Metazoa; phylum Chordata; order Ceratodontiformes; family Protopteridae; genus Protopterus; species Protopterus annectens. Next base: position 1,615,629,746 of record NC_056741.1, read on the forward strand.
GTGATCATAGGTTTACCCCGGGGGTCATCTCTGTGTCATTGCTAGATAGAGGCACAGTAAACTAAATTTAATTTAAATTGTACACTTTTGTATCATTACATGTGGTGGCGAAAGCCACATACACTTTGGCTAGGATTATAAATGCCCTAGGGCAGATAGCCTAGTACTATACTATGAAACTATGAAACTATGATGGAGGGGAACTGAAATACTAGTCTTAATGATCCCCACCACTTGCTGTGCAACTAAGTTCTTTTTCCTGCACCATACAGTCTGATAAAGTGCAGTTTCAAAGGATGCTAACTTGCTGTACATTCTAACAATATTTATCACGTAAAAGTGGAACTAAATTGTAAACATAAAGTGTGAAATATTTTTCAGAACATGACTATTCATTAATTGTAAAAGCAACAATTTAAGACAGAAAACAATTTCTACAAGCCTGAATTCACATACATTAATGACAAAAAGTAACAGTAGTTTCTGTTATCACTGTGCAGTATACACCTTTTCTTTTGAGCAACTCTAGTCCAGCATTACAAAAATTGATAAAATTCCTGCTGTCCCTTAAACCTCACTACTCAGCAGTAACTACAAACTGTAAATAAAAAAGACTGGGATGTGAAGGGGCCACTCATGAACTTGTGGCACCCCACTATTTTACCCTCAAAAGTGGGAAATGCAGAGGAATTTGTTACAGTTGAGAGGTATGATCTTCGTGATTTACAAAAGAAAAAAATATATGGCAAAAATATAGCTCTTGCCTTCATCAGTTTTAAGCTTATACTATTACCTTTCCAAGCTAACTAGGTGAGTTTGTCTATTCATTCCACAGAATGATTGGATCCTGTTGAGATTTGTAGATGTGGCATTCTTTGCTTACCTCTCAGCCTCATTTACCATCTGCACTGTCCCTCCCTACTTAAATACCATCATAAGCACATCCACTAATACCATCCATTTCCCTCACACTTAAAACTGAAGGCAATATTCTAACTGAGTTATAGCCATTGTAACAGAGAGACCACTACATATAAAACCATGCAAACCTTAATTTTAATATTACATAAAAAAAAAAATTAAAGTGTTATGACTATTCAACAACAACAACCACCTTTAGTCCATTTTCACACTAACACCATCCCTCAGTAAACATCTGGAATATATATTGGTATACTATTATACATGCAGCTGAAATACTTAACTACACTGTATATGAAACAATTATTCTTCCTCTAGAGCCTGTATTACTTTAGAACATTTTCCCCAATGAAGCCTACAACAATGTGTCTTGTTCTGCTTTTACCTGTTCTACAAACACATAGTTCCATTAAAAATCAAAAAAATTACATATCTTTACAAGACCTCTTAAAATTTCCCAAACCAGCAGCCATAACCTCCTCTATAAACCCTGTTAATAGTATTATTTGGGTTTACATTAAATGGTCGAGTTACATTACACTGACTTTTCAAAATAGCAGATCCATTCCATTGAATAGCATTCTGTGTTTGCTACACATTGAAAGTACATCAAAAAATAAATAAACAAATAAAGAGTATATCACTGAGACATTGATGCTATTAAATTAAAAAAAAAATTAAAACCTTTTGATAGGCATATAGTCCATATGCAGTGTCTACACCATTGCTACTTTTAATATGCCTGCTCCAAGATCACATACTCTTACAATAAATTAGGTATTGCCATGGGTTCAGCATGTGCCCCTTTATTTGACAATTTAGTCATGGCACAATAGGAACATTTTTATATTTTAAATAGTCCATATGCCAAGTCATGGTCATTATACATTAGATACTTGGATGATATTTCCATTTTGTGGCTTGACACAATTCATAATGTCGACAAGTTTATAAAATGCATACATTTTACAACCATTTTTTTCCAGTTTCTCTGTGCTTTGTGTTTTAATTCTAATAATTATTTATATGTGGTGATATAGAAACCAAGATTAAGGATAAACCCACTTCTAGTATTTATAGGAAACCTTTGTATTCCAATTAATTTTTGCATTTCAGCACTTGTCATCCTACATATCAGAACAAGGCAGTGGTTTGTTTAGTTTGGATGACTTCTAAGTTAGATATTTTTTGGGTGGGTCTGACAATTTTATGTCTATGTTTAAAAGTAAGGATTACCTAAGTTCTTTTTTAGATCCACTTTTGGAAGGTGTTATTACAGAGGTTTAGCTAAACATATTAAAAGTTACAATATGCACAATTTCTCATTTTTTATTCTAGAAGGGGTGGTTAGGAACCCCACAGGTGGGTTATGGAGTGAATATGTAGAGATGAAAGAATTATGTTGGCAGTTATAGTTGAATGCCAAGAATTCACCAGAAATCAATGAGTCTGTATCAATTTCTAATTTATTGAACCTGCGGCACTATTGGTTATAAAAAAAATGATGAAGGTTTTTCCTAATTTATATGATAAATTTTTAAATATTTTTCATTCATGTCAGTTTTTAATATGATGTACTTATTTTATGATTTTAGTTTGTTAATATGTTATTACTGTAATTAAGTTAAATTTGTGAATATGAAGTTTTAGATGAATTATAACGGAGGATGTACCTATCATTCATGTATTGCAAGGTAACTTGATTGGTCAATTTATGTTAACATAAGAATGCAGGTCCTTAAAAGCAGGGACTTTAAAATTTGTAACTACTTCTGATGAAGTTTGGTTATATCAAATTAAAACTGTTAACTGGTGTGAATAAAATTTATATTATTTTTGCTCCTGCTGTTATGAAGTGCGTGTTCACTATTGGTTCCTGCATTAGTTTTGGTGTTGCTGGTTTTGTTTGATTTTTGATTATTTCATTACCTATCAGACATAGCTTCAAATCTTGCAGTCACAACCTTCTTGATCTTATCACCATTAATAACTGTAACAACCTGTCTTTGATAGAATTTCTCCCCATTATTTAAATGATCATTGCTTCATCACTTTCTATCTAAATATTTTCTCAAAAGAAAAAAAAAAATACAAAATGATCTTTCACCCAAACTTCAAAAGAACATCACTGCTTTGAACAGTAAGCCCTCAAAAATAGACTTTCATCTTAATAATATAATTTATTCCAAAATAGCTTAGTCAACATCCTGTTAACTCTGAAAAACTACTGCTCAAAGTCACACTTCTCATAAAATCCAACTGAACCAATTAATAATAAAATAATTACAAGTTGTGTGAAAACTAAGACACTTCTCTTTGAAACAGTGGAGATCATCTCCCATATTAGAAAGCAACAAACATTCTTATTTCAAAAGGAACCTAGATAAAGTACAGTTGTGTAATTTTAAATTACCATAACAGTAGATGCTTGAATGGTCATTGCAGGACCCTTAGCTATATGGGTTATATCCTGCCAAGGATATAAGAGCTGGCCAGCTTCCAAAGCTTCAGGGCACCTTCCCTGCACCCAAACTATCAAGCAGCTTGAGATGAGCTGACCAAAAGACAATTTTGGGCACAAAGCTCTTCAGAAACTTTCCTGCCAGCAGAGAAAGAGATAGCCTGAGCCCTGAAAGGACAATGCTAGGAATAGCAAACAATAAATGTACACACTCTGGTATAAAAACACACCACAAAACAAGGGGGTGGAGGGAAGGACTGCTGCAGCAGTGATTGATTATTCAGACATCTACTATTTTAGTAAATTCAGCTTGCACAGATGTACTGTGTTCTTCATATTCATCACTGCTGTAGCAGCTTTATCTATATGGGTGGATTACCACACCTAAATACATTTAAGTGGAGGAAGGAAAAGGGTTTGGGAACCTCTGGAGAATGGTCCAAGAAAAACTTGATCTAGACCTAAAGAAGGGATTTAGTGGTTTATAAAAGTATGTATAGAGGACCAACTAGCAGTTTCTAGAATACTTCTAAAATCCAAACCTTTCCAAAAAGCCATAGATGAAATCAGTAGGCCTTGACCCTGCCAGGAACAGATTTGTCATGGTCAGTATAACAAACGTTAATAAATAGCTTTAGACAACCATTTGGAAATAGTCTGTTTTGACACAGGTTTTCCCTTATTACCTTCACAAGAAATGAACAATCGATCCAACGATCTGAAAGAATTACTTCTGTCAAGATAGTACCTGAGTTGTCTGTGGACATTAAAGGTATGATTGATCCTTTGTCCTTCATTTGTAAGTTCAGGAAAGAAAATGGGGAGATGGGCAGTTTGACTTAAAGTAAACTCAGATACCACTTTAGGCACAAAAGATGGATTAGTTCTCAAAGAACATGAGGAAGGGTTGACCTACCTTACAAGTCAGATACTCTTCATGCAGAGATTAGAGCAATCCTTATAACTCTTTTTCTATGTTAAGAATTTCAAGTCGGACAGAGTTCCACAAATGTTTTACTCCTGGTCTTATTTCTATAGTGTTGTGGTAATACTAGATCTTTGTGTGTCCTCCACTGACTTGCATTTGTAATCCCTTGTCTTCCAAGCACGTTTTATTTAACAGTTACTCTTGTTTTTATTCCCTGTTTAACAAACTCTTCTCCTCCTCTTGCCTTTAGAACCACTAGTGGAGTGTTCCCTATGGTTATCCTAGCCTCTGTTAGAAATCCTACTGTGGACCTCAACCTGATATCCTTCTCCATCTTGGCCACTTGTCCTACAGATTATCTAGACAAAAAGACCACTAAGATATATGTCCTAGTGAGTGACTGCTTATTTGATTTTATTGTTATTTTCCTCAAACGTTTCAGCCCTCCTTGTATGGTGCCTGCATGTATTAAGTGCAGATCCTTGTATGGACTAATTTCAATAGTTGATACGGAAAGAAGACGCCAGCAGCTCAAACCTTACTTTTTATCCCCTCTACTAATACAGTCTCTCTTTCATTATCTCATATCCCATACTTTGCTATTGACTTTTTCTCTTCTGCATTCATCCCCCTTGATCACTGTCTGTAGTCACTGCCCTCATCTTTCTGCTCCTTACAAGCTCCTCTGTCCCACCTCTAGAGCTACTCTTGCACTTTCAACCTAATGTACTGCACGGGTAATTTATTTGTAAACTTACTCACCTGTACAGCTGAAACTCTGCACTCTCTCCCCCCACCACTCTTGCCTAATACTTTTTCTTGTTTTTCCTGCTTTTTCTACACCCCTCCAGCTTCCTCCCTAACCAGCTAAACCTTCTCTCTTACTGATTGTGTTTGTGGGCTAGGCCTACCCTGAGTGCTTACCCCACTCCATTTGCCCTTGCTCCACTCAGGCTCTCTCTGCTCCCCTACCCTATCCCCATTCCCAACCACCCCATTACAATTTCCTTTATACCATCCACTCCCTCCCATTCCTATTCCAACATCCAATAGCATAACACTTCCTGTCCGATCCATTTATTACATCTCCTCCTATATCCTTTCACCTGTATCCAATCTCTTATATTATCTACATCACTTCCTCCAAAGCTATCTCCATATCGGTACCTCTACTGCCTATCATACTCTTACAATGCTACACCTACTTATGACCACTGCACTCCTCTACATGTTTGCTACCTTAACTTCTTACCATTTCCTCCTTCCTTATCTACAACTCCACTCTCCAACCTCCCATTGTTGTACACCTCACTCAATAATATATTTTTGTACTATCTCTCCCATCCTATTTAATCTCCCCAACTCTAGCCCTTACAAGCTACTCAGAGTGCAAACTCTCCCCCATCCTATAAATCCAGACCCAAACTATATAAACTACTTCTAGCCTTACCCAAACACCCACATCTTACTTATAACATACTCATATCTGGAGATATCCACCCTAACCCTGGACCCTCCACCACTACTCCTAACCACCCTCCCCTTATCCACTACCTCCCCTCACTCTCCAATTACTAGACATGCCACCCAGACCATTACAACTAACTCTACCAGATCCAAATATCTAACAAGCTACTCCTTGAATATTCAAAGCCTTACAAACAAAAGCACAGACTTCCATGCCTGGATCGCCCATACTAACCCACACATCATTACTTTGTCAGAAACTTAGCTCAAGCCCCACATTAGCAACAGTGAAATTCTTCCACCTGGATATAATATCTATCACACAGATAGATTCCCCTAAGAAAGGAGGTGGTGTTGCCATCCTCCATACTAACAACCTCATCTTGTCCCCCTTTCCCACACCCATCCCCAACTTTCACTCTGCTGAACTCATTATCCTCAACTACCACCTCAACCCCCACAAGAAAGTAGCTCTGACTCCATATACATCCCACCTAGGAACAACCTACCCATAATTGAAAATATACTAACCTGGTTCTCCCTAAATATACCATACAAAACCCTTATTCTAGGTGACATAAACTTAGACTGGGCCAAACTTACAACTAACTCTCCACTAACCAGTATCAATCTACATGGTTTCCATCAACTAATAAGCTCCCCCGCCCGATTCCACAAAATTCACCCTCTGGTTCCACTATTGACTGGATCCTCACTAACTCCCCTCACCTCTACCATAACCCTGCTACTCTACCTAACCAGCTTAGTGATCACCTTGCCACCTCTGTACTCAGATACCCCACCCCACCCCCAAAACCTCACCTCTTACAGAGACTGCCATAAACTTACTAACTTTAACCTAAGCCAATTTAATTATATACTATCTTCCACTGACTGGTCATTCCTTAAACAAATCCCACTAAATGATGTAGTAAACAAGTTTAATAGCATCTTCCTGAACACTCTTAACTCCCTTGCTCCTACTAGAAAAATTAGACTTAAATCCAACTTTGCTCCCTGGCTGTAAAAAGACACCAAGTCCCTTAAGTTCAAAAGAGACAAAGCCTGGAAAACCTGGATCATAACCAAAGAACTTCCCTCTCTGCACAAATATAGACATCTCAGAAATCTTACTAAGAAACTAACCAATGCAGACAAAAAATCCTTCTACAACACTGCCCAACTAAACAGCAAATCCAACCCCCAAAAGTTCTGGTCCACCATTAACAAACTTCTTTCTCCAGGCTCTTCCTCAAACCCTTGCCCCTACTCCAACACTTTCCCTCTAGAAACAGACACTCTGCTTAACAAACACTCCATAGATACCATCCAATCACTCACTCCAACAAATAGCAACACTACACCACTGTCCATCCCTCCCAACCTATCTAACATCCCTCCTTTCTCCATACATCCTGTTTCTACCTCCTACATTTGTTCTCTCTTTTATAAGTTCATACCTTGTTCCCCATCAACAGATAGTCTATCTCCTACATTCCTCAAACTAGCTGCAGACTCCATAGCGTATCCAGTGTTCATACTAATCAATCGATCTATACAGGAATCCACTGTCCCAACCCCCTGGAAATCCTTTTTCATCATCCCACTACATAAAGGTGGAAACTCTACTGACCCATCTAACTATTGCCCCATAGCCATCCTACCACCCATCTCCAAAATTCTCAAAAAATGCATACACTCACAACTCCTAAACCACCTCCTCAGATACAATCTTCTCACTCCTACTCAGCATGGTTTTCGTCCTAACCATAGCACTATTACTGCCCTCCTGTCCTTCACCCATTCTATTGCAGAGGCCCTAGACAATAATAAACTAATCTCCTGTCAATTCCTTGACCTTTCCAAGGCCTTTGATACAGTCTCCCATCCCCTTCTGCTATCAAAACTAGCTATGCTCAATCTATCCTCCTCCTCCCTTGCCTGGTTCTAAACTACTTATCCTGTAGACAACAATCTGTGAAATGTCTCTTCCTCTTCTCCATTCATATTTGTTCCAACAGGTGGACCCCAAGGCTCCATCCTGGGTCCCCTCTTCTTCAATGTAATTAATAATGACCTCCACACAGCCTGCCAGCAATCATCCCTCATCCAATATGCCCACGATTCCACTTTCATCTCCATCTCTGACAACATCTCTGAAATTCACACTTGCACACAACAGGTCTTCCTATCTACCGAACAATGGCTAACCAGTAACCTTCTCATCCTTAACCCTAAAAAGACAAAACTCTTACTCTTTCTTCCCCGCTTACTCTCTCTCCACAAATTAACCTTTACAATCACTTCCTTGAATAACACTACTATCAAACCAGAAACCCACACCAAACTCTTAGGTGTAATCATTGATGATGAGCTTAAATTCAATATGCATATACTCCAAAGTATAAAAAAGACACACCAGAAACTGGGCTTACTTTACCATAACAAAAGATTCTTAACAACAAGCACAAGACTCTCCCTTGCCCAAGCCTTTCTCCTACCCTCCCTCACTTATGCAGCCCCTGTATTCACTAACCTTCAAACTACAACCTTAAATAAACTCCAACAAACATATCATAAGATAGCTAGATTTGCCACTAATGCCCCATATAATGCACATCACTGCCTATCTTTAACTTCTCTCCAATGGCTTGAGTTCCCTCATGTACTGCTTCTATCCCAACTTCAAATGCTACACACCATTCTTTACAGATCTTCCTCCTGTCCTGTTCTCAATTCCCTCATCTCTTGCTATTCTCCAAGCCATACTCTTCGCTCCTCTAATCAACTACTACTCCATACTTACCAACCCAAAAAAAAAATAGGAAAACTCCTATATAAATATTCAACTAGCCAAACTTGGAACAATCTTCCCAAAGACTTACGTGCCATCATCCACCCATCCCACTTTAAAGAAAAACTTAAAATTCTTCTACTTAACACTAAGACCTGTCCCTGCCAAGCCCCAACTTAAACTTTCAACACCCCTCCATTATCTACCCAACATACAATCTCAATGCCTCAAACACAAACAAGTTATTCTACTCTCTTTACCTCTCTCCTAATGACTAATCTACTTCTTGTAAATATGTAAATAAACTGTTTACCTCTGAATTGTAATTACATTTACTCTGTATTATATATACTTTGTATTACCTAGTTCACCACCTGTCTTACTGTTCCACTTACTTTTATTAATTAAGCAGATTTGTCTTACATTGTCAGGTTTATATCTTTTTCTGTATACTGTGTTGTTAAATTGGAGCTTTTGTCCTTGGGTCTCCACTGAAAATGGGCCACAAACCCAGCTGGGCTGACGCGGTTAACAAATGTCAATAAATAAAATAAATAAATAAATACAATAGCTGGATCAAATGGAGCAAGTGTTCACTTTTCTAACATAAAATTAAGACCCCCAAGGAGGGGCTACCGGTTTACTTGGAAGCCACTTATAAATAACCTCTTTCAAGAACATTCTATAATGAGATTGCCTTGAAACAGGAGGCTCCATGGGTAGACATGTTAAAATGGCTGATAAATGATTATTGATGGATGAATAATAAAGTCCATAAGTTAGTAACTCATGTAAGCACTGTAAAACCAGAGAACAACTAGCCCTGAATGGATGCTGGTTATATTGTTGCACCAACTAGGAAGCCTTTTCCATTTGCTAATATATGATTTTCTAGTGTCAGGCTTTTGTGCCTCTATTAGTACCTGCTGCATGTCCTCAGAAAACAGGTGCGTAAATGGAATTAAGACCCTATCGTCCAAGTAGACAGTTGAAGATGAGTGATGTTGGGGTGTGTCAAAAAGTTCTAGGATTATTCACTGAAAGCTCAATTCACTGAAAACACAATTCACTCAAACACATTTCACTGAAAGTTATATATGACCTTTTCCCCACTGTTGTGTGACCCTGGAGTTAGTATATATAGTAAGGGGGGTTGTGGGGGGCATAGCCCCCCCACCTATTTAAAATATTTTGAACTATATACATGGATACTTGCAATTCCAATAAATTACTCTTTTCTGAACATAATATATATCCAAAATATGTGGGTGGCTACACCCCCACCCTCCCTTACTATATATACTAACTCCAGGGTTGCATACCAGTGGGGAAAAGGCCATATATAACTTTCAGTGAAATGTGTTTCAATGAATTAAGCTTTCACTGATTTGTGCACAGTCATTTGACTTTCAGTGAAATGTGCTTTCAGTAAATAGTCCTAGACCCATGTCAAACACCCCTGTTCTTGTGTGAGTAGATCCATTTTGTGAGGAAGCTTGTGGTAATTGCTCCCAACCAGTTCCTAAAGAAGGGAGAACCATGTTTTCCTGGGAAAGAAGAGAGTCTCCACAATATTAGGGATTCCTTTTGAATCTTCAGAAATGCCCTGAATATTAGTGAAAAGGGTGGAAAGGCATACAGGAACATTCCTGTTCAAAGAAAATGTCTCTGTCTTCCAGATCTTATTGAGTGGAGTCCTGGGACATAATTCTGCCAGATGGTCGTGCAGAGAGATTAGACAAGAAGATCTACTTGAGGAACTCCCTACAGATGGATCCAGTGTTGGAGGGCCCCCTGATCTAGTTTCCATTTGTGATGATATACCTTAGTTGTACTTAACTTTTCTGTTGCACTGTTTTGCACTGTAGAATGCCTGTAGATTGAGATTGCTCTGTGAATCTACATCACATGCTAACATGGGTAGTCTGCAAGGGGGTACATCTTGTTTCTCCCTTGCTTGTTGATGTATCACATAACTGTGGTATTATCTGTAACCACCAGAAGTCATCCCGGGGACCAAAGATGGTACAGACAGTTCAGTGCCTTGATCAGGCCAAGCATCTCCTTGATATTCATGTGCTGCATTTTGCCTTGGTCTTCCACACCCCCTGCACTTTTATTCTTCCCAAATCTGTTCCGCAAACAAAGTCCAATGGATCTGTAGTGACTGCTTTGGGGCAGATATAGAGAAAGAAAGTTGTAGATTTAATGATATCTATTGTCTCCACCAAAACATATTTCTTCTGACAGATCTCAGTACTGTCATCTGAAAAGAAAGCATGTTGATGCCAGAGCCAAAGTGATTTCAGATACCACTGTATTTTTCTCATGTGGAGTCTTGCCATGAGAATCATAGATGCCATGCGACACCCAAAATTCTGAGGTCTTCTTCTCAGTGACTGAAATCTGAGTGGAAACCTTAGAAGTAGATCTAGATAAAGATATATTGTTCCTATGGAAGAAACATTGTTTGAACTGAGGGGTCTAGATGACATCACAGGAACAAAATCCTGTGTGAGGGAGTCAAGAAAAACTTTTGAATGCTCTCTTGGAATCCCAACTTGTGCACTATATCTGTCACCCAAGACAGAGACTCCTGACATTTTTAAACTCTAGAAAGATAAGCAGGTCCTCTAAATATGGAAAAAATGGATAACCTGTAGCCTGCAATGGGTTATAACTGGAACTAAACACTTTGTGAGGACTCTAGGTGCTGTGGATAGTTTAAGAGGTAAGGCAGAGAACTGATAATGTGATCCAGATGCACCAAACCTTAAAAGTTGCCTGAAGTCTGGATGAAGAGGGACATGATTATACACATCTTTTAAGTATAATTTTACCAGGAAACATGAAAGAGGAAGTAGAGGTAACTTGTGAAGTGACATCATTTTGAATTTGGCCACTATCACAGCCATGTTTAGGAAAGAAAGATCTAGAACTGGTCTCCAAGCATTTTCTTTTTTTTTAATACTAAGAGCATCCTTGAATAAAGCTCCTTGTCCACCTGGGAAGGAGGAAATGGTCCTGTCACTCCATGGGACAGCATATAATGAAGAACAGGAAGAAACAAAAGAGGCTGATCTGCAGGATATGGAATGACTCCTTGGAAAGGAGGAATTTTCTCCAACTGCTTTCTGCAACTCTGTTGAATGATTTTCAGAACCCATTTGTCTTAATCTGTTTCCAAAGACTAAAATGGAGATTCAGACTTTCCTGAACAACATAGTGGCCAGAGTAGGAGTAGGTCACAAGGCATCTTGACCAGTCAATTAAACTTGTTTGCCTGTCCTTGGTTTTGTGAGGTTTGAAACTTCTTAAATGTCTGTTTGCTGGAATTCTGTTCAGGCTGTTTATTCTATTTTTTGCCAGAACGGGAAGAGGAGAAAAATCCTTTGGACGATTTGAAAAATGAAGACTGAAAAATCTTAAAGATTCCCTAGGTCAGCTTGATCATTTTATCACACTTTTTGATTAACTCTGCAGCAGAGGGGCCAGAAACTAAGTCTCTATTTAGGGGAGTTTTTAAATTTTTCATTTTTTAAATGATTTGAGAGGTTCTGAGAATATAGACAAATATACTTCCTTAAAACAGTACCAGTGGCCATAGCCCTGGAGAAAGTATAAACAGAATCATAGATACACTGCAGATAATGAGTATTGACCTTTGCAATAGAAGAAACTACGTTATTTAAAACAGTTTTTTCTTCACAAGAAGAAACTGTAGATAAAACATTCCTCATATCTTCACTCTGTGTTAGGCCAAACTTTACCATGTGACCCTGTCAATTCAAAAAACTGAAAATCAAAGTTGCAAAAGTATACACTTTTTTCCCATACCTATCCATAAATGTTCCCATCCTTATTGGAAAGGGCAGGATTGGAATTAACTAAGTGCTTAGCAACAGCAGAGTCAACTAAGGCTGTATCTGCTGGGTCAGGTTTGAATATAGTGTATAAAAATTATATAACTGAGGAACTTTATACATCCTCTCTGCCTTTTTAGGCACAATTGGCTGGCTGACCACAAGAAAAATTGCAAGCATTAAGACACACATCCTTTAAAACAGACAGGACAGGAGGAATTGGCATAGGTTTTGGAAAATCTTCTGTAACATCTGCTAGTATTTTCTGAGGGAATGAGAAATCTCAGTGTTCTCCCACTGAAAAACAGACATTCTATACTGCAAAAACTCAGCTCTCAAAAACAAGTAAGAAAAATAGAAAATGATATAAATATTACTTAAAATAAGCAAAATTATCTGCCAACAGAACAAGAAAAATTCACTTACCAAGAATATTTTAAAACAAGTAAATATTTCTAGCCTCCAAACCCCCATGGGCATCTTAAAACTAGAGCATTCAGAATTAAAACAAGTAAATAAACTAGTGCATTCAGATTTAAAACAAGTAAATTTGTTTAATACAGAGAAAACAAATTAGGATTTATTTTCTGAATATGTAGGAAAGTTTACATTAATTTAGAAAGTGCTAGCCATTGTCTTGAAACATATTTAGGAATTGTATCTTAAAACCATTGCAACCAGAGTAAAACCAACCCCCAGATTTACTAATCTTCTGTGCAGGACTAGCTTAGTCCTGCATGGAAGTGGCCATTTAGGAGCAGGACGGCAGCATGCCATGCATATTAATCAAGTGCATTGCCTGAGCTCCTAAGTCTACACAGAGCATGTAAGAGTGCAGAGGGCGTGTCTGAGAACAGAGCTCTCAGAATATACATTCACCCGCAATGGAGAACAGCAGAAAGGCCTAAGAAATGTGTGAGACTGCTCATAGATGTCCGCATATCCCCAGCAACATTCTCCCACACGTACAACAGCAATAGCAAATACAATTAATTGAACAAACCCTTTTTCTTTTTTCTTTTAAAATCCGATTAAAGCTAACCGTAGGTGCCCATCACTTAGCTATGGTTAATGTAACTTAAATGACTGAAGAGGATACCAAGAAAGATATAGGCAAATGAAGCAGCATCGCAATAGTGTTGTGGGCAGAGCATTTGCCTTATAAACAGGCATTCCCAGTTCGTGTCACAGTGCAGCACATTCCATTTTCCATGGCAAAGCATGTTATGACCAATAAATTTGTTGCCTAACCCACTAAATAACATATATTTGTGAACTGGAGTGCTGCATTAAATGCACAGGTGCGGTGCCAGTGTCATAATGAATAAAGCACTAGTAAGCAAGTTTAAGCACCAATAAGCAGTAGTAAGCATATTTAAGCACTAGTAAGTGACTTTAATCCTGTTTGCATGGGGTTAAGCAATCTGCACACAGGTTAAGCAATTTTGAAGCTAACTCTCTGTAAGCATATTTAACTGGTGGTTAGCATTGCTTACCATCACGCAAACCCGTGCAAACCCGCTTACAACTGTTCAAAAGTGCCTTAATCACTCTGTATCCAATGGCCCTTGTTCTGCCCAGCAAAAAAATAAACAGCCTTGCAGATCTTGAACCCAGGATCCCATACACTATAGTCATAGTAGTTAACCACCAAGCCATCACAGCAGTACAGAAGAATGAGGTATCATCAAACAAGTCCTCACTATAGTGAAATAAAACTGAACCTGTGAAAGGAATCAGTATACAGTCATATGTTCCATAACCCACTACATAACATAAATATGTGAACTGGAGTACAGCAGTAAGTCCAGAAGTGAGGTGTAATTGTAATGGAGTGTTGAAGTCCCCAATAAAACACAAGGACCCCATAGAGTGCACGTACACATTATTCATGGATTCCAGGCAGCTCTATAAGATGTAATGAATAAGAAATTAATGCCAAAAAGAAAATATAATACAAAGTCTAATGTAAGCACCACTAAGCATTACACAGGCCAGCTTTGGAGGTGCAAGCAATGTGTAGGCCAGCTAACCCATTGTGCCCAGTGGAATACCCCTTTATACAATGCCAACCTTAGGTAAGCAGGTTTGCCCATAGCTTAGCCTTTTCAAAACTGGCCAATCACAGAAAAGTGTGGGAAATCGGCCCTCCTTTAACCCAACAGGTGGGAACACATCTCATAACTGGTTGTAGCTTCCCCTTCCAGGCACAATGTCAGGAAGGAGAGAGGGAGTTCCCTTTCGGGCACAGTGCTGGTGCATCCAGGAGCCCAGAGTTATGGCAGGACTCCTTGTCAAAGAACATGAGCAAAGACTGCTGCAGGGCCAGTACCAGGTTCCCAATATAAGGCGGAGCCTAGGACCATCTCGCCCATGACCTCACCAGTGCCACTGGCATACTCCGAACTGGTGAACAGGACAGGCATCACTATGCCGACCTGAAGTGGCATAAGGGAGACCTCTTGGAGCAGTGGATCCAAGAGGCTAGAATGGCAGGGGATGTTTCAACTGTAAGTATCACTCCACTATGCGTTTAATAATTGCCAGCTCATGTATATCATAGATAAGTATGGCTAAATATTCCTGTTATGTCCTCCACAGAGTGGGCTGTGAACCAGGAGGCCCATGGAAGTCAACTGGAGAAGTTGTGATGTGAGGCAGGTCAGTAATACTAATGCATTAACTGTCATAGGAAATAAATCTAAAAGTATTAGTACATTAGTTGCCTGTATAAAACCTGTATTGTTTAAGATAAGTACTGCATACACTGGAGAATATGGCAAGAAGAGTCTCATATACTTTGTATGTAAATAAATGTGTAATAGCCTGATAATAAAGGTCTAACTGCTGGACTGCATGTGTATTCCCTAGTATCATATGGTAATGTAGATTTGTAATCATGTAATAGTACTGTTGTACTAAGCACTGTTACCCACACTGTGCACCATAAATAGAATGTGTAGGAATGCCTGTATATGACTTGTGTAATCCCCAGAGGCCATTTAGTACAACTGAGAGACACATAGACAGAAATCAGGGAAAAAGTAGATAACAAAACCCGAATAGCACATGCAACTGAGATGTGAACTGCTGTATTTTTTGCACACACAGCCATGGTTCAAATCCTGGCAGTGGGAGTAGTCTGCATACAGAATCAAACCCCACAACTGTACAGATATGTCTAGAATGTCCAGTAAAGTGGCCCATATCTGTTGCCTGTCACCTGTCCCCTTGGGAAATCAGTGGGATGATCCCAGACATATAGGCAGCAAACAGGAAATACAACTGATTGATACACATCTATGAGAACAAAGCTGGCACACTAGCAACTCCCCAAAACCTTATGAGAGTAAGAAGCCACTTATGTCCCATTTACACCCTCATGTTGTCAAACTGTGGTCAGAGTGTGTACAGTAACAGAGTGAGATGTATGTGCATAATAGTAATGTGGAATCTGGTACTTGCTGTGGCAACATTCAGGTAGTGCTAACAATATTTCTCTCACAGGTCTGTCAGATACCAACACTGTGCCC